>NC_133436.1:21176168-21486168 GCF_011762505.2 Arvicanthis niloticus | reverse complement strand
GACCTTAGGATAGGGGCTGAAGAGATGACACAGATGTGAATATACTGAGATATACAGAGATGACTCATGCAGAGGACCCAAGTTCACGTCCCAGCACCCATGCCCAGTGCCTCACAACTGTCTGCAGAGCCAGCTCCATGGGGACTGTGCACTCCTGACCCCGAGAGCACATGCATTCCTGTGCAGAAAATACACACACACACACACACACACACACACACACACACAGAGAGAGAGAGAGAGAGAGAGAGAGAGAGAGAGAGAGAGAGAGAGAAAGAGAGAGATATTTATATACAATTTAAAGATATTTTGATACTTGTTTGAATGGAGGTGTACTTCTTGGCCATTTCAAGTTGTTTTAAAGTATTAGAACTTATTTTGAGATAATGTAGAGACAGTGTGTATGACATTGATTTAGTAGCCCCTGCTCTCGTAGTAGTCAGCCCTTGCTTGTGTTTCCTGTGCATGAGAGACTGTTAGAGAAACACTCTGTTGCTATATTAGGAATTGCTTCATTACTGTGATAAATATTTTATTACTTAATATTGCATTTTAATAGTTTGTAATCAGTCATCAACTTTTATGTAATATGTGTTTATTTTTTTAACAATTTGTTGCTAATAATAGTCACTCCTACCAAGTTGTAAACACTGTGATAAAAATGTGCGGAGATATTAAAAATACCACATGCTGGGCTTCTCAAAATAAGGGTTTTTATTAATATCTTTAAAATGTATGAAAACGTAAGAGCACCTGGGTCCCTGAAACCTTCATTGTAGCCACTCCTTGTGTTGCATGGCATTGTAGGAAGGTCTTGGTTATCCTGTAACTATGTCTGTTCTACTTTAAATGATTTTTTTTTTGTTGCCATTAGTGAGAAGTTATATGGTCCCAGAGAACAGCTTTCATGATAAAAGTATTTGCTTAAGTGGCACAGGAATACTCAACACACAAAAAATCAAGACTCAGGCAAAAGCTCCAGGCTTATAAAACTTGATGAGTGTCTGAGATGAAATGGCTGAATATTATACTTTCTTACTGATCTCATGAGAGATACTGTATCTTAGAGCTGGGCTGAAACAATACAAATGAGGAATATAGTTCAAATATGACTTTAGTTTTAGGATCTGAAGATTAGTAAGTTTTCTGGTCACGTTTCCAACTGTCCTAATAGAAGATTGTGCTTTGTAATAAGAAAGTTATCTTCTAGGCCAGTGGTTCTCAACCTGTGGGTCGAATTTCTTTCATAGGACTTGCCTAAGACCCTGGGAAAAAAATAGATATTTACATTACTACTCATAATAATTGCAAAATTACAGTTCTGAGTAGCAATGAAAATAATCTTATGGTGGAGGGGGCACCACAACATGATGAATGTATTCAAGGGTCTCAGCATTAGGAAGGTTGCGGACCACTGCCCTTCATACTGATGGTCTTACCATCCTAACCTGTTGTCCTGTGTGTGGAGATATGTGGTGCTCATTGTTAGCCAAACAAGGGAGTAAACACCATGGCTAGAGGAAGAGCTGGTTGGTTTAGGAGGATGGGCTCAGAGAGGATGACATACCTGTTGTCAAATAAATTAATATTTCTCGCAGCATCTCACAGTCACCTTTAGATTATGCTTATTTCTTCTAAATTAGTCCCATGCTTGTTGGAATTATATAGCTCTTTTAACATCCTTAATCATGAACAGCGAGTCTACTGAGTGACTCACTGTTCATAGTAGACTACTAATTGATTAGACTATGATATTCACTATTGATAGTAGGCTGGATCAATGAGTGCATCCTTGGGGTTTGTATCTCAGCAGGTCGTTCAGGTAACTCTAGTGATCAATAGGGGTGCACCAACTTTGCTAAAAGTTACAGTATACATCAAACAACGACATCTCAAATTCATTATATGAACCTTGTTACTTATAAAGACACCCAAAAGTAATAGTCTTAAAGGATTTTGAGGAGTAGCAGCATTCTAGGACCTTCCAGAATTTTGTTTTTGCTTTTTTAAAATCAAAAGTGGGATAACTACTAGATTCAGTGTGTTACTTTTAAAGGGTTGTTTATTTGACCCCATCGTTTAACTATAAAGTTCAAACATCATCTCAGTCAAATTCTTGATGTGAATTGTGCTTTCAAAACTCCTTGTTCTGGCAGTTTCGTATGCAGAGGCAGAAATGACAAACGTGTGGCC
The DNA here is from genome assembly GCF_011762505.2 of Arvicanthis niloticus. Classification (NCBI taxonomy): domain Eukaryota; kingdom Metazoa; phylum Chordata; class Mammalia; order Rodentia; family Muridae; genus Arvicanthis; species Arvicanthis niloticus. The sequence goes on along the minus strand of NC_133436.1, from coordinate 21,483,975 downwards.
CTCCCTGTTTCCAGGAGGACAACAGATGGTTGCTGACTATGTCATGGGACATTTCTTTTAGTACTTTTGGGTTTTTAATAGTAATCTTAGCACATCAAAGGTCCTCACAAGATAAGCAGGTCCTTTTTGCTAGGATAACTTTGATCATAAATGAGACTGCTGTTTTCAGGTAACCTGTCTGGCAGGGATGGTTGGTGGTGGTCCTGGTGGCAAACCTTGCCTCTTCCTTCTCTGCAAATAAGGTGGGACTACTGAGCCTCACTGGAGAGTTGAAGTGATGCTTTCATGGGACGTAACCCTCCCCCCCCCAAACATACAATGTATAGCACAGAGTATCATGTATCCAATGACAATAGAAATACAGATCACTTTGAAGAGAGAGTGGTTAGAATGATATAGTTGCCTATTTAGACACAGTTATTATTTAAATAAGCAGGAGTTGCTGGTTACAGAGTAACTTTTCAGAACAAAAGGGCTTTGTCCTCCTGGCCTTTAGAAAAGTTTGCCATTTGTAAAGCCTGTTCTGCTGAGGCCCATTTTTATTGAGGGTTGATTTGTTAGAATGGTGGACCATCTGGCACTTCAAAACTTCTGAGACTTTCAGGGACAAAAAAAGTGATTGTGCGCTGTGTTATTGACTATGAAATAAAATGATGCCACCGTTTGTGGATGGAGAGCTACCTGAAAAGAGAAACATGTCGTGCTTGGAAATGTTCTAATGGACTTCATTTTGTGTGAAAAGAGTAATGCATGATAAGGTTAAAAAAAAATCAATTTAAGTCAAAGAGATTTAAAATAAATCTCATCTATCCATATTCATTTCTGCATCTTTCTCCGAGTGATATTTGTGATATACTACCTTATAGATTGTTCCAGATTTGCCATTCATCCTCCTCCCCTTTGAAGATAAACATATGGCTTATGTCTATATGTGCACTATTAATTAATTAATTAATTCATTCATTCATTCATTTACCAGCCCCATCCAGTTTTCCATAGCTCCTCAGCATCTTACTAAGTGACCCTGCCATCATTTCTTTGCCCGTTTTTGGTTCAAATGGAACTTATTGGGCATTCTTAAGCACGTGTTTGTGAATTCCTGTGGCTAGAATTTCTGTGTCAAAGGTCATAAGCATTTAAAATTATCCTCTTGTCCCCAGACTGGGCAGATTTTTAGTAATCTTCAGGAAATGGATGGTTTAGCACAGTTCTACCAGACAGGAATTCTTCACTTTCTAATCAGCCCACAATTTTCTAATAAGCCGTGTCATGCATGCTCTGGGTTGACTGACTGTGTTTGGTAGAAGCATGTGGAGAAGAAACAAAGAATCAACGTAGAGCTCAAAGAAGTCAGGTAAAGACACAACATGCCAGTCAGAGGGTGGGTGGGGTAGAGAGAGCTAAACAAAGAAAATTATTGTCTTTGTCTTTAGGGGCGTCATATTTGTGCTTCCTGCGGAAAGCGTACAGACTGGATATGGGTGCTATAAGTGAAGGATAGTCATGGTTAGGAATTTGCAGTAGACTTGAGTCTATCTTTACAGAGATCTTAGTAAGTTAAGCGCAAAGCTGGTTGGAACATAGCTAAGAGTTGAAGCCAGCTATGATTCTGTCTGCTGTGGGGCCTAGAGAGTCCTCAGCTCGGTATTAGAAGCACATCTCCTGGGGGTTAGTCTGACCTTTTCCTCTGTTCACCATGTGTTCAGTTCCTGAAGTACATATTCAGAGCGCAGGAGCAATGATGCCCCTGTAGGACAAGTACCTGGGTTTGTTGGTGAGAGAAACTTCTACGTGTAATCCTGACATTCTCATTGCTACAGGTTAAGTTTTTGTTTTAAATTTCAACTTTGATTTCTTTAACCTAGGCATTCCCACAAAATTGGCAAAGCTTTATTAAGGCAAGAACCTTCTTAAAGCTCCATGTCACAAACGACATGGGCACATCTCCCTTATGTAAGCTCCTCCTGTCAGTAGAACATATATAACACTAAGGCTCGCCTGTTAATAGCATTTTACTCTTTTCTGACGCCGGATCATTTTTTGAGAAGGATATATTTTGGGGACATTAACTTGTCTCAGTATTATTTTTTTGGGGTCACCTACTAAAGTGCTCTCTGAATCTTTAAACAGAGGGCTGAGCCCTGCACCTGGCTGGCTAATTCAGAAGTGGACGAGCCAGCATGCCTGCCCTAGGACCCCTTGCCCACCCACCTACTCTCCCAAGGAAGAAAACAACTCTTTGTGCTTTTTAACACCACTGTTAAAACCTTCTGGCCATGTGCTATGGAAATATCTAAAGTAGTAAATTTTTTTTCTTATGAATGGTATTTTATTTGTATTTCCCAACACCCACCCTTATCATTATCGAAATAGATATGACATTTATTAAAGGTGAACATTATAAAATAAGACCTTGTGTACAGTTTTATGCCCGGGCTTCCTGGGATGAAAGGAGGTTTCACCCCTTTCATCAGGGGGCTCAGGCCTCCATCTCTTGGTTGAACTTTCTGCCCTTTGGGGCTGTATATTACCTTAAATAGCTTGCAGCTGACAGACTGCACTGCTGGCCCATGTGAACTGGAACGATGTAATGGATTGGGGTAGCGTCTCCTAATGGAAACCACTGTGGTAGAAGACAATGAACAGAAATCTCCCCTCATGATTAGAGGCTTGGAGCTATTTTATTTTATTTTATTTTAGTTCTGACCTCCACGTTAGCAGACTATGAAGAGGAGAAATGAGATTATTTGCTTCACAAGAAATAAACAGAGTCTTTCCTTGAGTCAGAATGGGCGTACAGCAGGCAAAGTGTTCGTGCCCATGCCTGAAGCTGTTCATTTTGGTAACAAGTGAGCCAGCAGCCACCATTTATCTGAGGTTACCTATTGACCCCCATATGCTTTGCTTTACAGGCTTCTAAAATGTCTTTCTTTTCTCGGTGTTTTTTGTATTGGCAGTATCAGGAGAAATTCGTTGTTTTATGCAGAAAATACACTTTATCTTTACAGTTTTAAAAATGTGAACTTGGTATTTAGAGGAAAGAAAAGCTCAAGATCCACTCTAGGAGAAAATAGTTTTCAGTTTTGTTCCTCCCCCCCCCCCCCCCAAATGCTTCTCTTTGTGTTAATCCTAGGTCATCTCTTGTTGCTTTTATAAAACTACAAGTAAGTTATCTTTTAGCAAGTTGTACGCAACACAGTTTTTAAATGTGGAATGATACTCAGTCAGCCTTGTCTTTGGAAGTTCATAGGGAAGCCGTACAGGGCTTTTCATTTTGACATTGGAATGTGGTTTTAATTATAATTTGGATTTGGATTTTATTGGTTGGATTTTCCTGTGTTTCTCCATGGTTCTGGAGCCTTTTTTTTTCATTCTCATGGAACTGTGTGCTTGTATTTGAGACATGACTTACTCAGCTAAAGATTGCTGGGTTGCTCAGGTTGATCTGTCATCAAGGCTGGCAGCATTGTGTGTTTCCCACTCCTGAGGATTAGTGAGCCATTCATTTACACGCTAGTTTGAATGGAGAAAATGTCAACTACTTCAAATGCCACCATCCAATTTCTTGTCTCTCTGGTGGCTTTTTAATTTCACTGGAGGCTTCTCTAGGACTTACAGGATTTACAGAAGATAATGTATCAAGAAAAGCTTGCTGTACAAAAAGGCGGGGTACATATCACAAAGCTGGTATTTCATGAACTGAATTTAAACTGAGAAAATGTCATTACTAATACATAGGAGGCCGTTCACTAACTACATTTAGATTTTGGAAGTCTTATTTTTTAATGTCTCATTTCCAAACTTGTAATTTACAGGCTGGACAGGTAGCTGAATGGTTGAGCACTTCCGTGGCTTAGGTGAGTCCGTAGATTTGATCGTCTAGAACCGAGTAAATGAATAAAAAAACATAACAGTACATATTTAGTGTGATCACAGTATGTAATTAAATTGAAGAATGAAAGATTGGGACTGGAGAGATGGCCTGGCCTTTGAGTGTTCATATGAACACAGTTCTCCCAGGCCTTGGAATTCAGGTCCCATCCAGGTCAGGTGGCTCACAGCCTCTTCTAATTCCAGCCCAGCAGTTCCAGTGCTTTTCTTGTAGCCTTTGCAGACAACCACACTCTCATGCACATACCCATACATACACGCATAATTAAAAAGAAAAATCATAAAAACAAGAATTTAGAGATGCCTTCTGAACGACAGACTCCACCTTCTTTTGAGTGGTCTATTTTGAATCTAGATCCCCTGGTTTGTGCACGTCACCCTTGTCTACTTCGCCATCATAACTGGGTTTACCCCTCATCTTTGACAGTTTTGACAATGGTAAAGAGAGTTCTATCTCAGTGCCCTCTCTCTCTTCTTTGCTGGTGGAAGGAGCGGCAGCTTTGGTATTTTCTACTGCAAAGGTGATGGGACCTCCTTCATTTTCCTTATCCTGTGAAGAATACGTACATTTACCACACTCATAAATGTGTCTTCTCTGGGGGAGATCTGCCCTAAAAATGGATGCTGTTAATATGCCTTGACCTTTATTCTTGTGGAAGAATACAGGATATCTCAAGCACTTCTACTAACATTGTGCTCCTTGGCTTGGTGTAAAAACCCTTTAAATGGAAGAGCCGGCTTCTCTGTCCTATTGTCTGTTGCTTGGTAGAGCCTTTACAGTTCACTCTTAAGATATGTGTGTGGGGAGCGGCCTGTTTGCACATGTCAGCTCACAGTCCTGTAGCACTCTGGGTGGTAGCTGGAAGTTTGCCCAGCTGAGAGAGATTGTTCTTTTTCTCCCTGTCCTTTATTTATTTATTTTTGGGGGGTGGTGGTGGTAGTGATGGTGGTGATGGCAGTGTTGGTGGTTCCTTTTGCCTTGAATTTATGTAAAAATTTATTTGCTGCTGTTTAAAGATCCCAGCATGTGGCCTGAGTCCTGGTAGACTCGGTCCCTTGGCTGAAGCGGTAACCAAGGAGTCCCTTGGTTTCTGAAAGTTGGTGCTCCAGTCTTGTCTGCTCTGTTTTGAGCCACATCACAGATTGCTTTTCCTCTATATTTTCTGAATAATAGTTGGAGAAAGTTGAGAGCTTCTGAAATCAAGAGTATCTATCCATCTGAATCTGGTGCATTGGAAATCGCATATGGCCATTTTTTCCCCCCAGGAGAACATAGAGATTTCTATAAATAAGTAATGAAAATATTTTAAAAGCTTTTAAAATTTGTATAAATGGACATATGTAAAACACATGCTATTGAAATACTGATGTGAAAATAAGTTGGGAATGCGGCGGAAAGAGAAAAGTCTCTCAGATCAGACACTCGGAAGAGTGATGGATTCCTGGTGGATCCATACCCCTCTTGATACTCAAGTAATCATTTTAGAAATGATGCCCTGATTTCAGCGTGTTCTTCCATCTTTGCTGTTGATGCAAAAAAGTTAACTCAATTGCATTAACATCATTCCATTCATGATATGTCCCCATTAAAACACTACCTGTTGATGGTAAAATCCTCCCTGTGGCTGGAGAAAGATGCTTCCTATGGACACCTATGCTAAATAGCTTTTTAAAAGTAAAACAAACAGAAAACAAAAAAGGCAAAAAAAAAAAAAAACCAAAAAAAACCCCCCAAAAAAACAAAAAACCCCCCAAAAAACCCCAAAAAAACCCTCAAACCCAACCAACCAACAAAAACCCCCAAAAGCAAAAACCAAACAAAAAAATAAAAAACAAAAACAAAAAAAATGTGAAATGGTAGGATGACTGATCAGTACAAAGGTGTAGTTTGTTTTGAATTTTCCCCTCCAAAGTTATCCCACCTGAAACTGTGTTACTCTGAGTGCCACCAAAGTGGAAATAAACTTTGGTGTCATTGGTTGTCAAAATTGGAATATTTTCTCTCGTTTTGTGTCAGTGTTAAATTCTCCCTATAAAAACAGACTGGGTGACTTTTTAATAAGATCAAAGAACCTTAAGAAGTATTTCCCTCATCGTTTTGCCTTTGCAGCCCGTTGTATTTTCTTTGCACAAATAATGGAATTAATCAAGCCTGTTTCCTTTTGTGGCTTACATTGTATGGTGCACCCACTCCCTTTTCTTTTCATGGGTGGGCTCCCATGGGGAATATGGATCCTAGGGTGTATTCAGGACCGAGACAATGTAAAAGATACTGTACTGAAGTTTGGGGCAGGGAGGCCTCCAGGAAGTGGGCGGAAGCTTCAGTCATGCTGAGAGGTGGTGAAGAGGGAGGATACTGATTAAAATAAACAGGGGCTGAAGAGAGTCGATTGCCTATCGCCAGGGTGCCGTCAGATCAGGTCTGGGAGTCACTGGAGCTTGCTGCAGGCTCCCTCTGGGCTCTGCACACCCTGTCCTGAGGAGGGTATCCTGGGATTTGTTGCAAGACCTTTCCTCCGGACTGGAGCAAAGCAACTTTTAAAAGTTTAACTCCCGCGGCACTGACAACTTACCTTAGGCTGCGCTGAAGTAGGGAAGTCAAGTGAAACTAGCTTGGTGGTCACCATAGCAACTGCGCTGCTGCTGTCTGGGAGAATGAAGACCGGTGGTCTCCTGTCTCGGGTTCTTTCTGGCTTCTTCAGCTAGGAGCACAGTCATGCTTACTGGAACGCTACATAAGCCCTGATGTTTTAAAACTGGGTCTTCACTCCTACTTTTTTTTTTTTCCTGTTTCTTTTCCTTTTTTCTTTTTGAAGGCAGTCTGAATGGAGGAAGTTGGTAATGCTGGGCTTTTTTCCCTTCCCTTCTCTCTAGCAAGTTTCCAGGCTATAGCTTTTTCCTCTTTTCCTTTCTGCTGCGTGTAATTGAGACCAAACTCTGGGCTCTGGAGAGAGAACAGTGGTAGCCTGCAGGTCGTTAGGGAGGCGAGCAGAAAGAGATCCTGGGCTTCCCAGGGCAAAAAGGAGACCATGCCAGCCTCGTGGAACACAGCTACAAGAAAACACAGAAGCAGGTCTCTGCCTGCCGAGCTCCGAAGTCCGTGAGAAAACGGACCCAAGGTGGGGTGGCTAAAATGTCCCAGCGCAAGCCGCTGATGCTCATGGACCACCGCTCGAGGGCAAGGATTGTAACGCATTTTACGAAGGAATTGAAAGTATAGCTGGAAAAGAGACGGGTTTTAGAAGTTGGACGCTGTTGTCTGAAGGAAGTTTGCCAGGAAGATGTAGGCTTCAAGGGCTCCCGGACGATGATTGGTCTGAACTTCGGCTTACGAGAATTGTTGACAAAATTTGAAAAGGTATGCAGAAAGCAAACTTCACGGATGCACTTCTGTTTTAGCTCTGTTTCTTCTTCTGTTTTTGTGCTCCTCTTTCTCCTTCTCCATTGTTTACTGTAACTTCTAAAGCATTTTTTTTTTCAAATTTTAATGCAATAGCTTCTTTGAGATTGTGTTTTAAGGGACACAGTTCTTTTCCCTTGGTCAGGAAGAGTTCTCATACTTGTCAGCTTTAACATTCCACATCAGAAGGGATGGCTTATATTCAAGTCAGCTGGTAACTTAATTGCAATTTGTTTGGGGGAGAAAACAAAACAACAGCCGAATCCAGCAACAAACACTGGCTTCAGGTGCCAAAAAGGCTGACTTCATCAGGCATGTGTTCTGTTTTCCATGCCCCCAGGTCTGTTTATCTCTCAGGCTACTGGGACTGAGCCTGCCCCTGCAGCCATGTCTGAGGACCCAGTTCTGAGCCCCAGAAGCTGGCCCTGGGTAAAGATGGCACGTTTGCTGTCTGGCATTTCCTTCAGAATCTCTGGATTACTAACTTTGTGCTTGGCACCCTCTCTTCCCCCAAGGCTCTTGGCACACCCTAGGGTGGAGCCTAGCCTGTAAAAAGACGACCTCCTCACTTTTAGAATTAAACAAAGCAGAATCCTCCCGGAGCCAGTTAGTGGCTTCCTGAGTGCCAATCTTGTTCCAGTGTCTGCTCCTTAAAGGAGTGGGGAGGGGAAGAAAAGAAAGAGGCAGGGGGGTCCTTTCTCCCGACAGGCACAGATGAACTGTTTATCAACTGTTAAATGTGTTCTGGTTTTCACTGAAAGTACCGATATAAGCATCTTGAAACGTTCAAAGAATAATAGGCTTTTTCTTAGGAATCACAACTGCCACAGGAAAAAGATGTAAAAAGTGATACTCCTTAAAAAGGTGGTAGACTTTTCCTGAACAGTTGTGGCCATTCTGGCTTCCCCATAATGGGATCAGTATATCAGAAGTATGTACAACAACAACAAAAAGTTAGTCCCTCCTCATACTCCAACTTTAGTAGTGGGGATTTTGCTTGTAACTCGGGGCAGACTTTATCCTCTTGCATTCATAGTTGGTAAGCATCTGAATTCTGAAGAGCAACAGCCAGTTCACAGTTGGCTTGCTCACTTAGAAGGGGCGTGAAAGAGAAAGGATAGTGCTCTTAGGGCAGCTGCAAACAGCAGGTGACAAACTTTATGATTGTAAAGAGATCTGTTAGCTTGTTTTCTGCAGATTTGTCTCCTTCACATAAAAACGTATAGAGCATATGTGACATGAATAGTTCATGCTTGTCACCCTGTAGTTATATGATGGTGCAATAACTAGACTTTTGAATTCTAATTGCGGCTGTTAGTCTTCAAGCTTAGGTCAGATAGCTGAGGTGAGCAACCTAGTTTCTTTTTTCTTTGTTTTTTTTTTTTTTTTTAAATTGGATATTTTATTTATTTACATTTCAGATGTTATCTCTTTCCCCTATTTCTCGCCCCCCCCCCTTATCCAGTCTGCCCTCCTGCTACTTCAATGAGGATGTGCCCCCACCCATCCACCCACTCCCCCCTCGAATTTCCCCACACTGGTTTCTTAAGCCTCTGGGCCACCTTATGGATAAAGTCAAATGTTCTGATGTTGGTATGCTTTCTCTTTTAACCCTCGGCCCTTAGTATCGGAACATGACTTAATCTTGTTTCTACTTTAGGAGTTGAGTTGACAGTAAAAAGGAATTCTTATATATGTTAAAGGCTTGATTTGAAAATTTTCTACAAGGGTAGATTTCAAAGGAACAACGCTGCTTCCATTGAAAGTTTGCATTTGCTTTTCCTTGGGATGGATGTGGTCCTTGGTGAACGGAACACTTAATGTGTTTCACTGGTAGGAAGCCATCATCCACCAGTGTATATTTTTCCAACTCGTGCCTTAAAAATCCCTTTGTACACTCTAACAAAGCTGTCTCGTATTCAGCTTATGCTCCATGAAGTCATTGCCAGGGAGACTGGAATTCTGGAAAGGGTTCACTACTTCACACCTCTCAAATTCAGCTACCTCCCTTCTCCAACCCAGAAAGCTACTCTGCCATTTCCAGGGACACCTGAACTATTTGTAATTGTAAAGCCATGTGGGGTGGGTGCACACTGCCACTTGCAACAGTGTACTCAACTCCCTTTGCAGTAGCGTTGGTGGTCTTTCTTTATTCTAAAGACTGTAGAAGCTGACCTGCCATGTGCAGTGGTAGACTTCCTTTTCCCCGTGAAATACAAAAGTTGACCTACTATGTGCAATAGGGACTCCCTTTACTTTCGGTTCTCTTAGTTTTTTTCTTCATCTTGCCTCAGGCATGTCATCCTTTTTATAACAGCAGTTACAATTGTTCAATCAGATGGTTAAGTTATCACAACCAAATGTCAATTTTGCTTTATTTTTGCAGCCATTTCTAGCTTGAAGAAAACTAAAAGCCAATATTGGGAGAGTGGATGCAGATTTGATATGTTTGCTAAATGAGGTCTGTGGCAAGTTACCCAGTGTTGACTAATACCAAGAGATTAACTTGTTAGATATTTAAGATCGCTGGATGGGATGAAAGCAAACCTCCTGCCCACTTCTTAAGGCACCAAACTGCGGAGATGAAGAGAAAGCCATGTTACTTTAAGAAAACCAATGGCTTTGCTCTTTTCACACATATTAGAATATCCGGCATATGAATGAATATCTACTCCCAGGATTGTGTTTTCCAGCCAGGTGGGCAGATTGCAACTGGGACTGTCTCTTCAAACCACCTTGTTATGAGTCCGTGGGGATCCAGGAGGCAGGAAGCTGTCAGTTACACATAGTGATGGTGCTCCAAGATCAGGGAACCATACCTGCCTAAGAGGAGGAACCTCTTACTAAAGGATAAGGACCTTACAGTGTGTTGGATCTGCCAATAAGCAGGTCTGTCAGCGTCCTTAGCCCACATGTAGCCATGCCCATGAGCCTGAGAGTGACTTCCCAGCAAGCTCAAATTTATAGAAGAAGAGATAAGTCACCAGGGAACCCCTGTCAAAGCCTCTGGCTTAGTTTCTTGGTTCCACTCATTTTAATTCACCAGTGTTATTCTTGAATGTACTTTCATAACAAAAGCATCATGGCGTTAGTGCTGTGCTGTCCTGCCAGAGCCTCCTGTTTTGTGTACTGGTTTTGTGACTGTTGCTTAGTCATACAGAGGATTGAGTAATGGGCAGCGTTAGCTCAGTGACATTTTAAATGACTGTCGCTTTTATTAATTTTTGTAGCCCTACTACTAGATGATTAATGATAATGGTTGTTTCAAGGCTCTTGTTTTTGTTTTTAATGGACAGATGATAATCGTACATCCTTGTGGGGTAACGTGACATGTTGCTACATTTATATATTATGTCATAATTAACTCAGGCTCTTTAAGCCGTTCATCATCTGAAGCAGTTATCATTCCATTGCTCTTTGGATATACAAAATCTCCTATCACAGTTGAAACATATGATGCAATATGATTGATTGTAGTCTCCTTTGAGAGGGAGCCTTACCATATGTCTGGATGGCAGCATTCTCTTGGTGACTATTTAAAGAAAGAGACTCTTCATAGTGACAACATAGTCACGGACTATGTAATGCATCTTGATGGCATTTACCCCCCCCCTTAAGAATGATTCTGATATTTTAAAAGCTATTAAGCCATGGTTCAGAGGTCTATCATGTTTGTCTATTGTGTTGGAGAAGATATGGCAGCCATAGTGGTTTGTCTTAGTTGGTAGTTAGTGAGGATGCTTACAGATGAGCAGGTCCAACAGGAGAAACACTGGATTGGGGAGAAGTGGGGCCAGGGTATAATATTCAAGCCTGGCATCTGGCAACCACGTCCTCCAGCTAGACCCTACCTCCTACAGGCTCCACATCATTTCAAAATCAGCTCTAATAGATTTTAAGTACATAAATCTATGGGGGACATTTCACATCAAAACTGTTATAACCTCCAAGCTATACCTCCAACCCTGATATATTTAATTTTAATGTAGATAGATCGTGGAAGAAACAGTAAATCTCACACTTCAAGGTCTGCGCCTTTATTTATTGTTTAGGGAATATTTCTGAAGTGCCACGTATCAAGGTTGAATGTAGGCATGGAGACCACCACGTGGGACCCACCCTTTCCTTCACTGGGTTATTCTAGTGGTGGGATAGAGACCTTAAGCAAGAAGATTTTGCATGATAAGTGTGCAGTTTATTGTCTTCATTGGGTTTTGTTTGTTTGTTTGTTTGTTTTCTGTGAAGAGACACATGCCATGACCAAGGCAAATCTTATAAAGGAAAACATTTAATTGGTGCTGGCTTACAGTTTAGAGGTTTAGTCCATTATCATGGCTGGTAAGCATGGTGTCATATAAGGCAGACAGGATGCTGGAAAAGGAGCCGAGAGTCTACAGCTTTGATTCACAGCAGCAGGAAGTGAACTGCTCTGAGAGGTCAAAGCCCACCCCCTAGTGATGAACCTCCTCCATCCAAACCACAGCTACTCTAACGAGGCCACACCCACTTAAACAAGACCACACCTCTTAATAGCACCACTCCCTATGTGCAGATGGGGACCATTTTCTTTCAAAGCACCAGACTCACTTTGTTCAGTTTCTTTTAGTTTAGCCGAGTTTTGTTTTAATTCAGCTTACCTTTAAGATGGGGGTATTCTAGAGTTGGCCATTGTATTGATCGGTTTGTAATCAAGTTCTTTAGTGATCTTCCTGCCTCAACCTCCAGGTGTCCTGGAGTTTCAGGTGTGAGCCATCACACTCAGCCAATAGCAAGTAAAGTAATGGTAGAAACTGTTTTCATGACGTCTCCTCTGGAGAAATTGCATTTTATCTGTGGTTTCAAAGCTTAAGTTTAAGCTTAAGGGAGGAATTGAGGTCATGTTCGGGTTTTCGGGCACTTGTTCAGTGTGGGAGTGGGTGGAGGGAGAAAGTCACTAGGATGCTCTTGAGCAGAGGACTGCAGAAACTCGGATTGGGACTTGAAGATAAGCATACTCCAGGAGTGGACCTTTGGACGTTTCATTAGTGAAGGGCAGCAGTCTGTGGGTGTGAAGTCAGACTTCAGTCTGATCACAATGCCGGGTAGAGGAGTTGAGTTAAAACATTATGTTGGCCACTTGAAAGGTTAAGGAAGTGTTCCTAGAAACTTGTAATGCAGATAGAGTCTGCTCTTCTGTAGTGTATGCTTTGGAAGGAAAGTCATCCTACTATGATTTAGTAAAAGCTTGAAATAAGGTTTCTTTTTGGTTGTAGAAGATAGTTCTGATTACAGCAATGTTTGTTTACATGTTGGCATTTAAATAGTGGTTTATAGTTTATTGGAAACTGGCTTGTTGAAATCATGATGATTTTTAGCTTAGTAAATTGTAACTTAGTAAATAGAGTTGTCATAGTTTCTGTCTCTTTGATACAAGTGTAGACAGACATTCCAGGAACTCCCAGTTGAGGAGTTGCCTCCGACAGATTGTCCTGTGGGCTTATCTGTGGGATATCATCATATTCACTGCTTATTAATGTAGGAGTGCTGCCCTCGTCCAGTGTGGGCGGCGCCATCCTTATGTTGTATAAGGTAGTTAGCCAAGCAAACCAGGAGGAACAAGGCAGTAAGCAGCATTTCTCAGTGGTCTCTGGTTCAGGTCCTACCTCCAGGGTTCTGCCCTGACTTCCCTCAGTGAGCTGGGAGTTGTTTGCCTGGTTTTAGTCAATGTGGTATCAAAGCAACACAAAGCGAACCAAGACAAACGTTTTTCTACTCTGTTATCTTACCTATATTTACACCACAAGCAATGGGAGACGAACATTATTAGCATTGATTTCTTAATTTGTAAAAGTTACTGTCAATGCTATTAGCTTGACAGTCAAAATGGCATTCTAATGTTGATCAAAATCAGGGCTCAATAGCTTGACTGAGAATTGCAAGACCAGTTACTAGAAGGAAATATAGTATTTAGTGCAATTAATAGAGTAACTAAAATCAATAAATAATTGAATAACTTCTTACAACTTTCAAATGTTGAAAACATATTTCTGCCTTGACATTTGATTATGTTACTTGTTTATTTTTACTTGGAAAATATCTTGCATTGTTTTCAAGTTATGAAGCTCATCTTTAAAATACAAATCTCTGGTGATAACCCTCCAGCGTTTCTTTCAGTCCATCTTCCTTGTCTCTTGGATCCAACATGACTTTTAAAAGGCACACAGAATTTTTCCCTCCCATGGGTTGCTTTGTTCATTAAGCCTAAGGTTTGGGACAGGCTAGTGAAATAATTGCTAATTTCCCCTCTTCACCTTCAGGGCAGGGGTGAACACTCCTCCAGAGGAAACACTGCGATAGCCATATAGGGTTAGAGAAATAAGCCATGCAGAAATGAAGTTGAGTCAATTAGTCTCAAAGAGAATACATGTAGTCTAGCAGGGGCTTGTGTGTAAATCTGAAGAAACATTTTTACCTACAAAGTTACACTGCTAATGTCAGCAAGACATAAGAAACAGAGTGTATCAGGGCATGGTGGCCTGTATCTATAAACCTAGGACTTGAAATATTCAGTGGGAGGATCAGCCTAGGATACATAGTGAAATCCTGTCTCAAAAGCAAAAACAGAAACAACAGCTACACACATTGTGTGTGTGTGTATTTGTGTGGTATCTTTATTTATATCTTCATTAAAAGAATGCCTAGATGAGGCAGATCTGCTATTACGATATTAAATACAAAGAAAGTACAAAACAGAGTTAATGTATTCCTTTATTTTGCTATTTATTGGATCTGATAGTGAGTGCTATTCACAAAAATTCTACTGTTAGTCAGCAACCCTTGCTTACCTTTTGCAGCCTTGTTCCTGAGAGTTGTGATGGAGTTTGCATCTCATGCTATTGATGGTGTTTCAATAAGAGGAAAGGTAGTGCAGGGATTTCCCCAGCCCTTCTTCTTTCTTAATCCTCCCCATTATGCCTATGCCCCTAAATGCGTCCTTAGGACATTTCCCAGCCTTGTTTTCAAGGTATTAGTTCAACTACTTGCTCCAGTGTGCACATGACTGGTTTATGTTAAGAGCTTGGAAGACAATTGCTCTTTGCTTCTAAATGGATTACATTCCCTTGCTAATTATCACTAACCCTTTAGTGCTATTTAACCTTGTGCAGGACTTGCAGGGTGACAGAGGTAAGCATTAATAGAGCTACTTCTTCCTGGATGGCCAACAAGAGGAAAGCTTCCTTTACGGAACTTTGATTTATTTTAGCATTTGATGCTGCTCGAGGGTCACGCCCTCACAGGCTTCTGTGCTGGCATCTTGATTTTAAAAGCTTTGCACCATTGCACATCTATCTGCCAAGGAGCATGATTCATTAACTTCATTTAATTCTGAATCTCCAGTGAAAGCGTAGATAGGACTTTACAGCACAGGCTTCTAAATGATTTCACGTTTCTCATATCCCAAACTTTTAAGTGAGGAAATTGAACTTAAACTCTTACCCCATTGCTGTCCAATCCATCACCCTCTTTCTTTGTCACTACTGGGGCTTACTTGCCAACCAGTCAAGATGTATGACTATTTGTTCATGACATTGGTTTTTGTGTCCTGAATCATCTATTCTGTTTTGTGTTAGGCTTATTTCATATAACAGAAGCTGTGATGGATGCAGAAGAAACATAATACAATTTTCTAGTTTTTGTTTGTGTTTGTTTTCGTTTTATTTGTTTGTGTGCTTGTTTTCAATTCTGGGTAGTTTTGGATGAATATGTCACCAAATGGCAAATAAAACAAAATAATGAGTGGTGATTTCTTTTTCTTCGGTCATATTCTGATTGTTGGCGTTTCTTCCTACCTGTTGATGTTGCTCTTGTATGGAAGAGTTTCTCACATCTTGAAGGCTTTATTCTACCTGGACCATCATTGTCGTTCTCTCTCAGAGCCTTCAGGGCCAAAGTAATGACATCAATCTATGACATTGCAAAAATAGTCTTCTAAGTTTCATATACAGATCTACATGTGATACGTAGGTTATAATCAACGATGCTGCAGGTTTCATGATTCAAGTAGCTGTATTTTGTGGTTACACCTGCCCCCTTTAAAGCCGAGCTTTCAAAAAGGAAAGATTAGATTTGCTACATAGCTGAACATGACTATGAATTTTGCATCCTCCAGCCTTCTCCTCCCAAGTGCTAGGATTACATGTATGCACTATTATGCCCAGCTAGAAGGGAGGATTTTTGACTGTTCTCATCACAAGAAATGTGAACTATTTGAGATGATAAACAAACTGAATATCCCTGACAGTTTATCTGTGTGTATAATAGTTTCATTCCAGGAGCCATGCAGTTCAGGGAATGAACCTTGGTAAAATTTCTTCCCTCCTGTCTCTTCCCCTCTCGCCACTTGCCTCATGCTAATGAGACTGTCGTTTTTCTCTGCATAATATTGCCCAGCCTGAGAGTCTCGAATCAGTGTACTTCTGCCTTCGTTGCTTCCTTACCTGTGTCTGCTCTTCATTGCTCTGGCGTGCAACCACCAGTGACTGCAAGTGGTTCAGTATTCTTAGGTTCTGTTCAGGGAACGAGTTGCTTACAGAGCACACTTTGCCAGTGAACCTGTAAGTTTCCAGTTAGGGTCAGATAAGCTCAGACACTGCTGGGCTTGCGGATTTGGAGGATAAATTTCATAGGGCATGTCTATCACATTTTGTACTCATCTCTTCCTCTCTGCAAATTTGACTACTCTTTTAGTACTAAGTTATACATCACAAATACTATTGGAAAGCTTAGAAGAACACTGACATCTTTCTAACTGGATGAATGTGGAACAAGGTGCAAAAGGCCCTTCTGTCCATGAATGCCCCTGGTTAATGCAGGGATGGGTAAAGAATAGTTATACTTAAATGCAGGCCCTGCTTCAGCCTTGGGTCTTGAAGAAACCTCATGGGTGCTTATAAGAAACAGAGTTTACACTTGATCCTGGCCAGAGGCTGAGAAGCCATTCAGAAATAGATTTTTTTTTTTAATGGATAAAAATCATTCTGGATATACAAAAAACTTTTACCTGCATTCTCCCCACTCTCATTTAGAGTTGAACAACCTCAGGAAGAGGGAAGCCATCTCATCTTGAGCTGATGTTACAAAGTGATTTGAGCTGATTAGACTGTAAACAGCAGAACTTATTTCTCCCATTCTGAAGATAGGGAAGTCCAAGGTTAGACACCCACAGCTTTGGTGTCTGGTGAGAGACTACTTTCTGGTTACAGGATGGTGCCTTCGTAGTATGCCCTCTTATAGTAGAAAGGGCAAAGCAGGCTTTGAATAGATGGCAAGACATCGTCATCTATCTAAAGCTGTGTCTCCACATACTATCATGTTTAGGAGATAATTTCAATCGTATCTTTGGGTCTGAGGGCACTAAATCCCAGAGCATCATAAGAGGCTGTTGTAAGAAGACAAGCTGAGAAGGGCAGGGAACTGTGGTGTTGAAGAGTCACTTCTCCTTTCCTTAGTCCAGATTCATTGTCTATTGCTCTAATATACTGCTTAGTCTACACTGGGAGAGATGGAGAAGAATACCGCATCTTCATGGCCTACTCTGGTGTCTGCTCTCTGTTTTGTTGGTACTTTCATAACCATGTGTTCATTTTTAGTGACCGTTATACCAGTCAATTACCATCGGGCTGCTTCCGATTAATTCAGGATGAAAGATAACAGCCAAGTTGATACAAAAGCAGTATTCAGAGAGTGGGGGGAAAAAGAGATTGATCATTGATCAGAAATTCTACTTTTTTTTTTTTTTTTAACATTATAATGTCTGCCTATTTCTAAAAGTGCTGCTTTGGGTTTGGAGAAACTTCAAAATTCAGGGAAATACCCTCAGGAGAAATCCTAGATTTTTTTTTAATAACCTCTACAGATGAAGATTATATCATTTTAATTTTTTCAGCATTGTAACATTTGTCTTTTTTATACAAATGCATGTAACTTGAAAAATCTATAAGTTTAAGTAAACATAGTGTATAGCTTTGCACCTTATTTTTCAAACTCAATTGCTTGTTAACCACTCTTAGTTTTCATTTTAAAGCAAAAAATTAGTTGAGTATACTTATGTATTTATGTTCTTAGATAGATGCTGTATCATGTTCTTAAAGAATAGATACTATAATATATTCTTAGGATAGATACTGTAACATGTTCTTAGGATAAATGCTGTAACAAGTTCTTAGGAGAGATACTGTAACAAGTTCTTAGGAGAAATATTTTAACAAGTTTGTTCTTCCTTACATTCTGCAAGTAATTTTAGTGTTAACTTTCATTTTCCTATTTAACAGAAGAAAAATTATTTTTCCCTTATTATTTCTTGGTAAAGGTAAACATATATATGAATATTTTTCCTAAAGTTTTAGAACAAGTTGTATGAGATTAAAATGGTAGGCAGAGGGAAAGTAAATTTGTCAAAATGGGAAACACATCCCAGATTACATGGTATCTTGCTTTAGCCATGTGTAAAGGGTAGGAAGAAATAATCTCACTGAATGTTAAATAAAATTCAGTGACTTATAATAGTAATAAAAATTTAAAAACTGTCCAATCCCTCTAAAATATTAATGTCAAACAGGACGGTTCATGAAATGTAGATTGTTATAAATTCTGCTTTTAGGACACAGGAAATCAATGTATTAGAGATTTAAAGGCTATTTTCAGTGTTGGAACTGTGGGAACATTTGGTTTTGTTATATATTACTGATAGTAAAATAAAGGGTTTTGATTGAAAACAGTTCTTCTGCACACCCAGAAGTAACTGCCCATGGAGAGATCCTGCATCACGCCCCTGGTGACCTTTAATTTAGTATTTGCATCGTCTCTTTGCTTTTCTCTTTAGGACATCCAGGCAGAAATTGATGCCCACAATGACATATTTAAAAGCATCGATGGAAACAGGCAGAAGATGGTGAAAGCTCTGGGGAATTCTGAGGAGGCAACAATGCTTCAGCATCGACTGGATGACATGAACCAAAGATGGAATGATTTGAAGGCAAAATCTGCTAGCATCAGGTCAGAATGTTCAATATCAAAATAAAGGCGTGTGCATGCGTGTCTGTCTGTGCATGTGCGTGCGTGCGTGCGTGCGTGTGTGTGGGTGTGTGTGTGTATGTACATGCTTATATAGATTTGGGTCTATCAGAAAGAGAAAGGATTAATACAACTCTATCAGAATTCGTTTAAGATTTAAATGCAAAGTCTATTTTTTTGCCAGTTGGTACTGAAGACGTATTTAACAGTAGAGGACTTAACTGTGGATAAGTTCTTGGGTTCAGTCCTTAGCACTACCGAAAAATAAAGAAGTAGTTAGAAGCTTCACCTTGTTCATACCCAGTGCACTCAGTTGTTTGTCCCAAGATAATCACAGTAATGTTTTAACCATACAACAGTAAGGATGATAATATCATTTACACTTGCTAACTGCCAAGTGCTTATCATTACATCGTATATTACACACTGTTAGGATCATTAGAGCCCTATCTATCTATCTATCTATCTATCTATCTATCTATCTATCTATCTATCATCTATCTATCTATCTAAGATCTATCCATCCATCTATCTATATATTTATCTATTTATTTGAGACAAGATAGTAGTACTGGCTGGCTTAGAAATCACTACGTGACCAGACTGACCTTGAACTCACAGATTTATCTGCCTGCCTTTGCCACTCAAGTGCAGGAATTAAAGGTATTCTCTTTTTTACAGAGAAGGTGCCCTGTAACCCAGGCTGATCTTGAGTTTGTTTTGTAGACAAGGTTGGTCTTTAATGCTTTGTTAAAAACAAAACCAACAAAAAAACCCTTCCTTTTAGTTATGTACATGTGTATGACCTTTGTAAATGTATGCACACCATGTACATAGCAGCCCATGGAGGTGGAAGAGGACATTGGATCCCCTAGAACTGGAGTTGTTGACAACTCAGAGCTGCCATGTAGATATTAGGAACCAACCTGGGTCCTCTGCAACAGCAGTAGGTGCTCCTAACTTATGAACTCTCTCTCTCTCTCTCTCTCTCTCTCTCTCTCTCTCTCTCTCTCTCTCTCTCTCTAGGCTCTGGCCTTTAAATCTTCATCCCTCATTCAAAATGTGCTGACATTACGTACAAGTCCATTTAGAACAATTACTTACTGTACTAATTTATTCATCACTTTTTGTACAGTAGTTGGTTTCACACAACTACTTTACTTAATTTATACAGTAGAGATCTTATGGCCCTCAAAACATGTTTCTATTGTTAAGTGGCACATGACTGTTCTTGGAAAAAATCCTGGTAGAGTACAATGTCAGGATTTCCATATGAGGAATTTAGTAATTAAAAGATTGAGCTAATAAGATAAAAGCCAGAATTTGAATTTAGATTTCTTTAAATCTTGGTATTGGATCTGTTTTGCTCTATCAGGTGTCTATGCCCAATTTGAAAATATAATTATTTATTGAGATTAATTGTCTCTTATAGACACTAAAATGTAGAAGTGATGATTCAGTCCTGCTTTGGATGAAAGTAAAATTCAGTTAAGTATGGACATTAGGATCAGGGGTCTGACAAGGAATCAGCATTGACAAATTACTCAGTGTAACAGAATGACACCGTTATTGGAATTCAAGCACATTTTAAGGTCATACTCAGCAGCTGATAGATGGTTTCTAATTGGTAATAAGTTAAGGGGATATTTACAGAAGGACATATTAGGAAGAGTGATCATTCCAAGGAGGAACGTTGGCGAAGAGCCTTAAACTTGGTTGTATCACGTGTTGAATATGCACAACCTCAAAACCAGATGATCCTGAATTTGATTCTTGCACGTCACTATTTACTTTCTGAACTTGGACAAATTACTTTCCCCCTCTGAACTTTGCCAAGTTGTACTATCTGTGTCCAACACACTTGATTGCCAGGAAGACTAACTAGATTGATTTGATTGTTTCTCAGTCTGTAGACCCTGGTTAAATTAGACTCTAGGGTGTTATTCATACACAAAGTTGGGTGAGTGGATCTACCTCGGTCGGTTTGGGGAATTCATATAAAAACTTCCAGAGAACAGAAATCATCTACTCTTATTTGTCCTGGATGATTTTCTTATGAATAAAGGTACCATGTGCTGGAACGTACGTGCTCTACTGGGTCTCCTAAATGAAAACTTACAACCCCTCTATTTCTTAAGAAGAATGAATTGTGGCTTGCTAGGCACTCTTTTCTCTATAGCTTCAGTTGGAAATTATCTCTGCACCAGCCATCTATCCTGTTCATTTGTGCTAGACATGGAAGCCCAGGCTTGGCTTATGCTGTGTAGATGTTTATGCCCATATGGACTCACTTGTGCTTTCTGTGATTAGATATGTGTGACTAAAGAAGAAAGAACTTTTCATTTTTTTATCTTCAAATACATAAAGAAAAAATGAAATCACATATCATTTATGAACTTGTATAAGATAAACTAGTTTATTTTTCTCAGTAGCGGGCTGTCCTTCCTGTAGGAAGCTCAGCTTAGAAAGAAGTGGGACAGGGCAGATTTGGAGAACATCGCTTTGGTGAGATGCTGACTTCAAATTCTGGTGTTGTCGTGCAAGAGTCAGTGGGCAGGTTATTGACCCATGTGTGTGCTTCAGTTTCCTTGTATGTGAATTAAGAGTAATTTCCTTAATGGGGCTGCCATGCATGTTTTATTTAACACATATACAGTGTCTACAGGAAGTGGCTTGTGCTTATTACTGTTACTGTTCAGTGTGTCTGTGACACTCTGGAAATCCCTCCCTTCACCAACCCTCCCATATCTCAGTCATTAGTGTTGAAAATGTTCAAGGCATTCATCAGTAAGTAGTGCCCTCTTTCCTGGCTGGATTCTGAACAAACGTGAACGATAAGTGGGTTCAGCGGCCACCTTACGAAATCTATGCTATGGGAATGACGGACAGGAGCCAGGTGAAACGAGCTATCTCACAGCTTAGATTGCTAACTGACCCCTAGAATGATGCAGAATTCCCAGGAGTCACTACTCAAGGTGGCTTTCCAAGTGAGACACCCTCCATGAAAGAGTGAAAAAAAAATCTCTGAAGGTCTGTTGTGCAGCACCATTCCTCTCTGGACCAGTTTATATCTAGGTACGTCTTGTCTTCTTCATTATACAGGCAAATGATGTGGGTGGAGTTGCTGTTCAGCCCTTTCTTTCCTCTCTGGCCTTTGGAGTCCAGCCTGGTTCTTTCTCACTTTGCCTTCTGTTGGTATCAGATTCTCCAATGTCTTTAATATTTCTGCAGACTCTTCACCACTCCTCCCTGTAATTAATTGAAAATTGGCTTTTCTCTTAATTACCTACTTTACTTGAAATGTTCTTTAATCGGGGTTAATTTCCTCCATTTTCCTTGCCTAGAAGCCAGTGGGAATACTCTGAATATTAAGCCTCCTATGGACACCAGACCTCAGTATCTCCGTCATAAACTCACCTTGGAAGGCAGTTGGTCTCCAAAAGGAGCCCTGTCACTTTGGGATAGGTGGCTGATTGGCAGTGGCTACTTCAGCCTTGCTTCAGGTGGCTTCCTAGCATCAATGCACAAATTCTCTCTCTCTCTCTCTCTCTCTCTCTCTCTCTCTCTCTCTCTCTCTCTCTCTCTCTCTCTCTCTCGCTCTCTCTTGCTCTCACTCTCTCGCTCTCACTCTTAGAAATAATGCATCTGTATTTCTGTCCTTTTATCATCTCACTCCTAATCTATAGGACCATATGGTTCCTGTTTCTTTGAAGTGCACATACAACTTCCTTTTATCCTCTGCTCTCAGCTCTCATCTTTGGTGGAAACATCCACACTGGTAACTTTTTTTTTTCCTGACACAGAGTTTCTCTGTGTAGCCATGACTCCCCCGGAACTTGCTCTCTGTGTCAGGCTTGCCTTGAACTCAGAGATTTGCCTGTATCTGCCTCTCCAGTGCTGAGATTAAAGGTATACGCCATCACCCAGCAATAACATTTTGTATTTTAGTCTTCAAGTTTCTCTTTGCATTATCTGTGAAAGTTCTTAGCCCTGCTCTACTCTTAAGTGTCCCTAGACCTGCTCATCCTGGACTCCCATTGATTTCATCTTCTTCTTGGCCTCCCTGGGATACCCAGTCCCCAGGGGACCGTGGGCAGGCTGTTCTTCAGAGGAATTCCGGTGCATTCCACCTGGTCATGTGAATTTCTCAGAGATTGGCCTTGGTTAAACCAAATCAAACTTATGTACAGCATTATTAATGAGACCCTCTCATATGAAAAGCATGGGCCTTCTGCAGCTGGCCCCTTTCTGAGCTGGAACCATCTATGTACTATTATATAACTGTGCCACTTATTTTATACACTATATTTATAATTAAACTACATTACTCTAGCCACCTGCAGTATATTTAAAAATGTAAATCCTCCAACATTTTTTTTATTCATTGATTTAACATTTTTCATACAATATATTTTGATTATATTCTGGCCTCTACCCCAAGTCCTCTCAGGCCACCCCAATTTTCTTCCAGCCTTTTCCATGATGGTCTGCTTCATTTCTGTCCAATGCTGTAATAAAAGCAATTTGGGGAGGAAAGGCTTTATTTCACTCACACTTCAACATGACAGTCTCTCATGGCAGGAAGTCAGGGCGGGAACTTGAGGCAGGAACTGAAGCAGAGGCTCTCGGGGAGCCTTGCTTACTGACCTGCTTTGGTGGCTGGTGCAGCTTTCCTGTACAACTCTAGACCACAAGGTTGGCACCACCCACAGTGAGCTGGGCCTTTCCACATCAGTCGTTAATCAAGACAGTCTACAGAGACTTGTCTACAGGCCAGTGTTGCAGAGGCACTTTCTTAACTCCTTCCACCCAGCTTGGAGTTCTTCATAAGACATTCTAGTCAAAGCCATGCCTTTGCATCCACCCACCCCCAGCCCCCAGTTGACCTTTCTCTTCTACTTCTGTCCAAATTAATATACTGCACCCACATCTTCTCTACCCACTACTATTGATCTTGGATTAATGGTTTCCCTTCTTCCCTCCCTCCTTCCTTCCCTTTGTGTGTATGTGCGTGCTCATGACCTTGTGGCTTTAAATGCATCTGCATGTAGATGCACATGGCAGCCAGAGATTAAAGATGTGCATTTTCTCCTATAGCTTTCCACCTTTTTAAAAAAGAGTTTTTGTTGCTGTTAATTTTGAGGTGGGCTCTCTCATTGAACCTGGAGCCAGGGAGCCCCAGGGATTCTTCACATCTCCAGTACTGGGTTACAAGTGTTACCTTTGATGCTGAGAATCTGAACGTAGATGCTTATGCTTACATTCCAAGTGTTTTACCAACTGAACCATCCCCCATCCCCCACCACAGATTTGTGGTGCTTCAGAAAGGCGGGTAGGGACGCAGAAGCTAAGGTTTATTTATATAATTTAATACTTCCTACTTACAATTGGTGTAATAATTCTGAATAATTTTCTATTTTATTCACCCCATGCCTGTCTTCAAAGACCTTGTTTTCTCTTTAGTCTCCCAAGCCCTTCTTTCTGTAAATGACTTGATTATTTTCTGAGGATGAGGCCATTTGATTGATAATACCTGCCCCTCCAAGTAGTTAATATTTGTGGCATCTATATTTCAAATAGTGTTTAGTTCATATTGCCATGATGGGGGATGTTTCCTTTAATTTGTTTTTAGGAAGTGGATATGTGCTCTTTATTGATTTTTTTTTTTTCCCTTAAAATCTACTAATGGACATCACCTACTCTAACCATGGTGTAGTTACTGGGACAAATACCTTAAGTATTACTTTGAAATCTTTTTGGATGACAATGATTGAGTCTTCAATGTGCTAAATATGCTTTAGCATCTTAAATACAATGTATAACATTATATTTCTCTATATATCTATATATATAAAACACGGCAGTACCCAACGAGTTAGCTGAGGACTTAAGATTTCACTTATAAAATAGGCTCTTAGTGCTGGCAGTACTTTATGATAACTTTTAAAACTGAATTGGAATTATACTAATAAATTCAAGACTGAATGCCATGGCTTACATTTTTAAATTAAATTTATTTAATGTAAGATTATGTTAATTAAATATCCACTTATCGGCTTAATGATGTTTAATATAGATCCATCCTAACACAAGGTTTCAAAGGCCGGGGAAGTTGTCAAATATGACAGAAACAGAGTTCAAAGATAAAATTCTATATTCTTTTATAAGCCTTTTAAAAATTTGGGTCACTGTCCTCCAGGCCCTTACAGGCGATGGCCGCTTACCATCCTCCTTTGTGCCGCGTGTTGTCATGTTTTACAGCACCATTCTTAACCTTAAGGACTTGGCTTTGCTAACCACATTATAAAACTAAAGTCTCCTTTTCCTAAATGTAACAAAACAAGATTCTACTCTCTCTCTGTTAGAACATTCTCTAGCCGGGCTCTCTTTCAGGAAGAAAATGACCTCTGGCAGGAAGGAGCCCTGTCTATCTGGTCGCGCCATGCCCAATTAGCCATAAGTGGCGTATTGAACTCTTAAACTGTGTCTAGTGTGACTGAAGAACTGAGTTCACGTCTTAGTAATCTTAAGATGTGTGTTTCAATAGCTCCACATCACAGGTGCCAGCTACTTCTGGTCATATCTTTCGGGTGCTCTTCAGTGGCTGAACTTTAAGGACTGACTGTTTTATCTGGTTGGTCTTCCATGCTCATTTTGGGAGAAGGAACAATCTGTTTTGAATGTTGTTACCCTATACGCATATTAGTTACATTCATTGTTGTTGTTTTTAATTGTGACACAGTTTAAAAGTGGGCTTCACAATATCTGAAAAGAAATCACACTTGTATCTAGAATTACAGATTTTATCTGTGTAGTTCTTTTTATGCTACTGGAGGTGGTATGTCTTTCTCTTCTCTTCACTTGACCCTTACACAGCTTAGGAGACTGAGTTTGCAAAAGAGTTTTGTCTTGTGTACAATTTAGTTGAGCAATTTTTAGTTTTCCTCCTTTTGCTGTTACTAACCAAAGCTGTGGTTGGTTGAAGGCCACATCCTCCTAGTGGTGCCCCAGGCCCTTGGCTGCTTTTGTGTCTCCATATTTATTTAGTAGAGCTGCCTCCAGCTTTTCCATCTTGGGAGTGTATTTGGTGAACTTGAATTTTTCATAACTTGACCCTCAAATGTTGACAGTTTGCCTTTTTGATTTGGAAATCGTGTTGTACCTAAGGGGTGCTCCGTGAACATTAGTTCACACTGACTAATAAGAACCCCCCCTCCTCCTCCCATGACGCTCTCCTCTCCCTCTCTCCTTCCCTGCCTCTCTCCTCCAACACCTCACCTTCCCCATTTCCTTCCTTTGGACAGGGTCTCTCATGTGCCACAGGCTGGCTTGGAACCTACTGTGGAGCCAAGACTGATCTTGAACTGCTGATCCTCCTGCCTCTACCTCCTGAATTCTGGAATTACAGGAAAGCCTCACCTTACCTGGTTTATGATCTGCTGGGGATCAAGCCAGGACATGTACATGCTAAACCCTCTACCAACTGATTTCTGACACTGGTCCCCAAACGATTTTCTTTGTTGATCATTATATTCTGGAGAGCAGTCGGATAACTTGTTTGATGACAGTTACTTTGAAAAATCACTTTGGTGATTTAAAACAGATAAGAGTGTACATTTCACTCTGTAATCCTTTTCCTACCATAGCCAATTGGTAAAGAAAGCTTTTAATGAGCTTTTGTTTCCTAACAAGTTTTTATATTATAAGTTTTGAATAACTAGTCATATAAAAACTTATAAAACTCAGATCTTTATAAAATCAGATTTCATCCAGAAAGGGCGAATCCATTGGAGACACTAAGGTTAATACTATAATCAATGACAATATAATCAATGACAATAACAATATAATCAAGGGTCTATTGCATTGCACATCGCACATATACAGAGTATGAACTGATGTCAGTAAGACACTGTGATAATTATTGAAAATCATTTCTACAGATAATGAATTAGGTAAAGCAGTGTTTTATCTGAAAATGTCCAGAACATATGGATGGCCTGCTATCTGTAGTGTTGGGACAGTTCGAGCTATAAAATGTTTATTATAGTCAATGGAGAGAGACCACAACTAAGCCAAGCACAAACATAGTTTCTCTTTACAGAGCCTTCAACCCACTGGCCAGGAAAAGACTTTCATCTTGAAAGATGAAAGAACTGAACTGAATCAGGAACACCAGAGGCTACTGCAGAAGCCTGTGCCTATTTGGGCATATGGTAGTAATCTGCTCAGCACAGAGGTGCAGTGTCCTGGAGAATAAGCAGAACAGGTTTTCCGGGCAGATTCGTCTGATGAGCTCAGTGTTTATTATGGGAAAGCAGAGGTATAGAGAAGCACATGGACTTGATGCTTCCGTTTTCATTTCAAAGCTGCTCTAGCATCTCTTGTAAAAGTTTTGCCTTCATTTGTGCACATGGTCCTCCGGGGGGGGGGGGGGGGGCTGAATTCCTGAACACCACAGTGTGCAATGATCAATCCCAGTATTTCTGTCTAGTCAATAGAGTCCATTACATTGAGGAAGACATTTGCGTGCTCTTCCGGAAGCGTGTAGGACTACATTATCAAGGGACATGTTAGGTAGCTTAGTTATTGATTGATGATGAAGTTACAGACACTGAAGACACAGCATCCGATCTGGATGAGAGTTAGGATATGCACTTAAGTGCTTTACTCAGGAGATATTTAGCACTTCCTGGTTGAATGGAGACCTGTGATTTCTAGCCGTCTTTTGCCTTAGACAATTGCATCAGCCCTGTCTGGTGTACATAAGCAACAAGTATTTTGCATCATGGCACATAACTCTACGGGGATTTCCATTAATATGATTGGAATGATTTAGCTGGGTTCTACAGCAGGAAAATTTGTTGTTGATCAAGAAGTCTTGCCCCAAATTAATAGTGATACAGAAAAGCTGGAGCTCAAGCAGAGTCAGGATCTTGTCAAAACATAGTTTTATCAAGTGGAGTCAATCCTGGCATCTGTGGAACACATAGAAATAATACATAGAAACAATAGTAAAAGAAAGAAAACGAAGAGTGTGTGTGTGTGTCTGTGTCTGCATGGGTGCATGCACATGTGTGTAAGTGCATAGAAGGCCAGAATTTGAAGTCATGTGGGCCCCCCCTCTCTGTTTTTCTCTACTTCATTAATTGAGTCAGGGTCTCTAGCTGATCTCCGAGCTCATGGATTCCAGGTAATTTGGCTAAATTTCTTTGCCTCTCCATTGCTGGGATTATATGTAGCCACCACACCTCCCTGCCTTTTTGTTATTGTTTGTTTCTTTGTTTTGTTTGTTATGTGGGTTCTGGGGATCTGAATTCAGTTTTCATGCTTGCACAGCAGGCACCCTACTTACTGCTTCATTTCCCACCTCTAAACTAAACTGAAACTTAATCTATTCAGGTTTGAGATAGTTATAAAATTCTTTGGACATGTCTAAGACTTAAAAATCATGTTTTAGTATTTTATAGCTAACCTTTTGGAATGGGGCATAGAGTCTTCAGGTTTGAGTAGTTAGTTTTATTAGCCAGATGGTAACGCATCTGTGAAGAGATGGAAAGATAATTGGCCTCTGCGGTAACTATGTGAATGCAGGCCTGTGGTGTTTTAAAGGGAAGCCGGAGTACCAGCTTCTCCCTTCGGTCTGGAATATTGGATGGTAGACCCCTGGTTAGCATTGTGTGAGCCAGCGATGAGCTCGATGAACTTTTAACCAAGGTTTATGATAATTGTTGAATGAGGATCACTGGAAATAGCACCCGAATGTCATCAATGAGGTTAAGCTTGCCGTGATACCTCTGGCAAAACCGTTCACTTTGAGACAGAAGTGCAAGCGGGTCAGAGGTGCACAGGAGGTTATTGAGTGGTCTGGGAGACAGTCGTGCCTGAGCCTGGTGGACAGCTTCTGTGTCCTCAGTAAAGAATCACATTTATGGAAGGGAGAATCCTAATGCCAACATCGTAGTAAAGGCTGTCTTAGAAGACATGCAGTCTGAATGTGTGTTCTATGTAGCTGAAGCTTCCAAGATAAGTCTCTCTCTCTCTCTCTCTCTCTCTCTCTCTCTCTCTCTCTCTCTCTCTCTCTCTCACACACACACACACACACACACACATTAAGTCTTTCCCTTTGGAAGATGTTGTGCAGTGAGGCTATGTGAATCTCCCAATAGACTCAACCCTCTGAACCTGCTTGACTGCAGACACTCGAGGCCGTCCATCTCGGCAGCTTAGCATTGAGTTCACGTTCATGCCTTTTTACCTGGGTATAGCAGTCCTGAGAGAAGTGCAGTTTTTTGAGTGATTGGAATTTCTCTCTAAACAGCCCTTCTATGGGTTCCAGGTTTAGATGGATGGGCCTTTTCCAAGGTCTTAGCAAAAACAAGGAAGAATTTGTCCTCTGATTAGTACTAAGATTCTCAAATGATTCTAATAAGCCTAAAGTCAAGCAGTGCCCTGGCTAAATAGGGACTTACTGTTTTTCAACTGTTTGGAGTAAATGTTTCTAATGTCTTAATTCTAACAATTTACTTCATTATAAGAAACTTTGGGGGTTAATGATTCCCTCTCCTTAAAAGATTAGTCTGAGGGCTGGCAAGATAGCTCAGTGGTTAAGAGCACTGACTGCTATTCAGAGGTCCAGAGTTCAATTCCCAGCAACCACATGGTGGCTCACAACCATCTGTAATGAGATCCAATGCTATCTTCTGGTGTGTCTGAAGACAGATACAATGTACTCATATAAATAAAATAGAAAAAATAAATCTTTAAAAAAATAAGATTAGTCTGTGTTTTCATTTAGAGAGAAAATGAATACATTTTAAATAAATATTTTTTAAACATAAAAGTTAGTAACTATTATCTGTGTGTCTTTTTTCATTCTTGTGTGAGTAGATTTTTTTTAAAACAAACTTCTCACTGTTTATCCTCTGCTCAACTATTTTGCTCTGTCTGTATACAAGGCTGGTCTTGAACTCACAGATATCTCTCTGCCTCTGTCTCCTGAGTGCTGATTAAAAGCATAAGACACCAACAAGGCTCCAGATGTTTCATATGCATTCCATTTTTCTTCTTCCTTTATCTTTGTAATTTTATAAAAGTGAGAAAATTATTTGAATATTTGTATTTAATATTCATATAGTGTATGCGAATGATCAGAACCTGGCTCATAATTTAAGTATTATAGACATAGCCTGGGTAATATAGCTATTTTGAAATAACTGTTTTTCAAAGAGTGTATATCTGTACCACAAGTAAGTCTTCCCCCCCCCCCTTTTTTTTTGGACATGACCGTTGTTTGATGATTATGTATATATACATGGTATATGAGTATGTACCACTTTTTAATTTGTTGCTAGCAGCTGGAACTTCTTTATGACACGGTTCATGCTTATCTGTCAACAGAGCCCATTTGGAGGCCAGTGCTGAGAAATGGAACAGGTTGCTGGCATCGCTGGAAGAGCTGATCAAATGGCTCAACGTGAAAGACGAAGAGCTGAAGAAACAGATGCCCATTGGAGGGGACGTTCCCGCCTTGCAGCTCCAGTATGACCACTGCAAGGTAAGTCCCACATCTGTGAATTTTTTGTTTTAAAAAAATTTCAACTTTGATAAATTGAATGAAATTCTAGAAAAATGAAACTGTAAACTAATTACCACAGCTTTCCTCCCTCTCTGGCATCCAGTTGTTGGTATTTGGGCATCTTATTTAATTAACTACATTGTCTGTGTTCATTTGCTTCTTATTTGATAGTTTGTTCACATTTAACTAAAGTTGTTCATAGTTCAACCATCGAAAGGAAAATGCTGCTTCTAGTTTATTAGGAACCTCATCTAACCTTCTAGTTGATTTTTTTTTTTGAACATCAGCATCTTGGAAAAAACTTTATAAGCTATCCCTTATTTTTAACCTATGCATGAATGTATAGATGCATTCATGCATGTATTTTAAAGGTAGGATCTTTGTAGCCTAGACTGGTCTTAGACTTAGCATGTAACCTAAGCTTATCTCAACCTTGTATTGATCCTTTGACTTCAGCCTCCCAGTGCTAGGATTGCAGGGATGTGTCTGATGTCACATCTAACTGTAACTTAATCACGAGTGTGAAAGTCATGGCGTCAGAAAGAATTGCAGTGTAGCGCTGGGGTTGGTGGTATGCCTTTGCTTCCAACACTCAGGAGGCAGAAGCAGGTAGATCTATGTGAATTTGGGGCCAGCAAAGGTGAC
Source organism: Arvicanthis niloticus (assembly GCF_011762505.2). Lineage (NCBI taxonomy): Eukaryota > Metazoa > Chordata > Mammalia > Rodentia > Muridae > Arvicanthis > Arvicanthis niloticus. Next base: position 21,453,409 of record NC_133436.1, on the reverse strand, counting down.
AAACTCAGACCCTGTCTCAAGTAAATGAATAAATACATAAGTAAAATTCCAAAGTAATTCTAAGGAAATAGATGTAAAATGTGAGCTTTTCCTACTGGTCCCAAGCTCCTGGAATGACGCCTCTTGAGACTCAGAATATATGTGCAAACACCTTGGCCATAAGCTTTGGTTTGTTCTCTAACCAGCTTATAACTTGTATCCCGTTTATTCTAATCTAAGTTTTGCCATGTGACTGACTGCCCCTGCTCAGGTGTCAGGCATCTGTCTTTTGTCCTCTCCCCAGGTGAACACTGTTCTCCTTGCCTTGCTGTATCCCAGAATCCTTTCTGCCTCTGGATGTCACACCTTCTATTCTACCCTTTCCTATAGGCCATAGGTTTTCTTTATTGACAAGCAATGCTTCTATATAATATGCTAGACAGTCTCTCGACATACAGCCTGGCGGGTAGCACTTGCCCAGCTTGCTGGAGATTAAAAGAAGACGAACAAAACTTGAAATCATCTTGTTCATTAAAATAAAAGTAGAGACAATCTATAGGGCAGATTTCAGTCTTGTGTCAAATGAAGATCACAGTGTGAAACAAAAGATCATTTTATGATCTTTTTATGTTTTATTTTCTTAAACTTAGCTCTTTCTCTAAGTTACATTTTCTTCTGCCCAGACATGCACCTCTGCACAGAGTTTTCATTCTTACAATGAACAGTTAATCCTGAAATGTCATCTGACATATCCCTCAGCCCTTAGATTTTTAAATATCTTTTCCTAGTCCAAGTTCCATTAATTTGTTTATATCCTTTTATACTCTTTTCTTATATATTGAATATCATTTAGTTCTGTTGTATTTTTCCTATCCATATGTAGTGTGAATTCTTAGTCTAAGTCTGTACATTTTTATACAACATAGTGTACTTGTTCCCGGTTGAAAGATGAATGCAAATCTATGTTCCAGTGGAAAGATACCATCTATTACATAAGATGTTCTAACAGATATTGATAGGACTTTGAATCTTATTTTATTTTGACCCTTGTGCTTAGTGAATAAAATTACTATTTCAATAGAAAGAGAACACAATAGAGAGATAACTCTGAGATAGAAAGACACAGAACTATAGAATAGTACTATAGAATACTATAGAACTATAGAATAATCATGGATTTTAAGTTAGTGACTTTACAAAATTACTGTTTTTTTCTGTCTTTCTCTGTCTCTCTCTGTGTCTCTCTCTTTGTCTGTCTCTGTCTCTTTGTCTCTGTCTCTTTCTCTCTCTCTCTTTGGTTGAGACTGAGTCTCTATGTAGTCCTGGAACTTGCTATGTAGACCAGGCTGGGTCCAAACTCACAAAGATCTTGCTACCTCTTCCCCCTGATATTCCAGCTTTTTTCTGTATTATGATTATTTCCTTTCTGTGGGGTATTGGGAGGAAGTCAAGTAATACCAAGTTTTTCTAATCATATTTAGAGTTCTACATGTGTAATAAATCCCGCTTATGACTGTGTTTCACTAGCTTTGAATAAAAACTCATGTCTTAGGCGTGATATTATTTTCCTCACAGAACCTTGGTCTCACCACAACAGCCCCAGCTGGCCCTCCCATTCATCCTCCTGACTGGTTTCCTAACTGTGCTTCCCAGCAGTGCTGCTACCTTTGTGGCTATTTTACTCTGTCTCACAGCACCGCCTGACTTACTCTGTTTTAATTCTTTAGCTCCTGGCATTGAGATGGTCGAGATAATGGTGACAACAGTGCTAGTAATAATGTCAGTTACTTGACTCTGCAAGAGTTTGTGAGCAACAGATAGACACTGGCTATGATTCTTGTCACCGATGAGTCATCCCGGAACAAAGACAAGGTTTTGTAGCTGGGAGTGTTGCTCAGTTGTGGAATGCTTCCATCATGTGCAAGGCTCCTGATTCATCCCAGAACTACAAAATAAATATAGGAAGGGAGAGACCGATCAGTGGTTAGGAGAACTTAAGCACTCACACGGATGCTCACAGCCATGCATAACTTAACTGTAGTTCCAAGAGATCCAATATCATCCTCTGGCCACCACAGACATCAGACATGCATGTAGTATATATACATATATGCATTTATACATATAAAAATTAATAAATTTGAGAACAATGAATGAATAACTTAAAGCCTAGTTGTTGACTGAGATGGCATGAAGTAAAAAGAATAAATAGTAGCTTTTTTTAAAAAAGAGAAAAACGGGATTGGTGGCTGCCTTGAATACAGAGGATGAAAGGGAAAGACTCAAGTATGTCATAAGGCATATGTTTTGGGACAAAGCAAATAGAAAGCAGAAATATCATTTAAACAATTGAAAAAATTCTGAGAAAGCAGATGGGGGAGAAATCAAGAACTTGAGTTTTGACATGATAAGCTGGCCACACTCATTAGGAAGTTGAGTAAGCAAACTTGAAATTGGAGGAAAGGTTAGAAACAAAGCAAAGTTGTAATGCATAGATCGGCTACAGGGTTGGCTGAAGCCTCATTGGAAGTGATTGTAATTAGAAAAAAAATGATGTGTAAGAAATGAGTGAGGAATCCAAATTTTACAGGTCAGGAAGATGAGACCGAGATCGCAGTGTAGAAGAAGCCATAGAGTCGAGTGTAGGACCCCAACTAGGACTGTCCGGAGCACAGTGTGAATCTATGGATCTGGTACAGCTGAGGAACTGAGTAAAAGGAGGACAGAGCACCCCACATCCTGAAGGCAGTCCTGTTGCCTCGAACAAGACTGAGTTTAGCAGCATGATAGAATTTGAAGCATGATTGGAGTAGACTCCAGAGAGCACATAAGCAGAGATACAGGGGTTTATTGGAGAATTTCTTTTACAAGAAAGAAGAGCGAAGGAAGGAGTGTGTGCAACAGGACTATGAAACTCAATAATAATTTTATAAAGATGGAGAATGATTCTCTGGGCCGATGGAAATGACTCTGGAAAGCAGAGAGAGGTCAATGATGTGCAGTAGAGAAAGAAGGTCAGAGGAAGAAAGGACCAGCGAGTTGGTTTTACGCAGGAGGATGGGGAGTTGAACCGTCTGAATAGCAAAACACATGAAATGTGTAGGCATGGGTGGGAGGAGTTTAGTGGAGTTGAGTTTGGAAACATGAGGGCGTCATCGGTGAAATGAAAACCAAGATCATCAACTGAATGTCAAAGAGTGTTGAAGATGTAGCACAGTGGTTGAGCACTTGTCTAGTATTCACAAAGCCCTTGGTTCAGTTTCAGCACTCGGGTGGGGAGTGGGTAGGGGTGGGAGGGAAAAGATGTGTAGATTTGAAGAGAGCAGAGGTAGAAAATAGTCTTAAAGTAGGTTAAAAGGAAGCTAAATGAGGATGCTTTTACAGCCTGACAGGCCAACATTACTGGATGACTTGATGTTGGAGGTCATGAGTTACCCACTGGGCTGGCTGATTATTCCAGCTGGGAGACTGGTATGTGGGTATGGCTTATAAAGGAAGCGGACGTTGGATAAAGAAAGGATGTTTATAGGACAGGCTACTGTTAATGCTAATGCTAAGTGTATTTCCCTGAAAGTGATTTGTACAAGAGTCTGGAGCAAGGCCCTTGGCTAAGCATCTGATGATGCTCTGAGAAGCCAGGGTGGTATCTGAACCATCTGTGTGGATATCAGAATCAAAGTGAAGAGGAGGGCGAGCTGTTGTCAAAAGGATGACTCTGAGAAAGATGGGCCATGGTGGCACCGTAGAAGATTCTAACCTAGAAAGGACATTTTACATATTTTTTCTGGTCATTCCCAGCAGTGAATACATTCATTCTTGTATTTTCACTTTTGTTTCTGCCTCAGGTGCTTTATTCTCCCCAGTGCCAGCTTTCCTGGTTTAAATTAATGGGTGGTGTTATAGTTGACTGGCTACCACTTTTTTTACTATATAGTTTTCTTTACCTACCTTCTGATAGGGTAAAAAAAAAAAAAAGTAAGTAAAATATTTTAAGGACTAATGTTATAGGTATATATATATATATATATATATATATATATATATTTACCAAATTAACAGTATTCATTTGTTGAGAAAAATAATTTGTAAAGTTTAATACAAGCAAACCACTACTTACCTATTTTGCTATAGAACCCTGATACAGAACAGTGTGCACAGGTGAAGATTCTATGTTGATCATTGCTGACACAGAAAGATTACCAGATTTACTGGTTCACTCAGCATGGCCTTCATACTTTCCTTCATAAGTATAGTAATTGATATCATATCAGGTTTTACCCCTATGAATTATATAGAAAGGAAAACCTCAAGAGGAGAAATTAAGGCTTAAACCTGATTCTCCCGTATTTTCCCCCACATTAGTTTGTGCCATTTGCTATTGTGTTGGGAATAGAGGTGTGAAAATTAGGGCTGTGTTGACTCTTCCCTTGGTGTGGGATACAAGTGTGCTGGGTGGACAGTCGGTCTGTGCTGACATGGTTGTAGGGTGCACAGGAGTAGGATGAGGAGAAGCAGCTGGCTGCTCAGATGCACGTTAGTGTGGGCGAGAGAGGCCAGCAGACATTGCTTTTGAGGAGATGGTAAGAGAAGACCTGGAACTGAAAGGAGAAAACTTTCACTTCACAGTTGGCTTTGTCACTGTCATCCTGGGACATTACACTGACTATTTGGACATCCTAGTGAGGTACAGAAAAACGGTTGGCTCGTAACAAACACATCAGTCACTTATTTGCTAGAGTTCTCAAGGCTGGAAATCCAAGATCAAGGAACTGGGAGATTTGATGACTGGTGCTGTTCTGGTTCAGAGAATATCTTTCGCTCTCTGTGCGTGGTGGCAAGGGCTTCTTCCTAAGGGAGTGAACTCCCCGCTTGAAGTCTCCTCCCTTGCAATCTGCTCACCTCCCAAGCCCCATGCCCCCTGCTGCTACTCTAGATTTGCAGCTTTTAGGGAAACATAAACATTCAAACCATGGTGAGTACTCCCACCTCCTGTGCAGAATTATTCCAAATGAAATAATGTGATGGACAATAATTTTCAAGAATGTGAAGTGCCATAGGGCAGTGTATCATTTTACATAATCATATGTATCCTGTCAAAAGCTGCTTTCTTTCCCAACGACCAAGAGTCCTTTTTAAAATTATGTAATTATACATATGGCACAGATGGGTATAATTATTATTAGTCTATGTTAATATAAGTGCACATGATTAGAATTAGAACATAATCATTATGCATTAAGATGATTACAGCATAACTTAAAGAGATGTGTTACTTGTTGTGTTGGATTTTTTTTTTTTTTTTTGTCCAGCTGAAGTGACTCATTGGAGGAGGGATTTGTCTTGACTCTCAGTTTCCTGATGGGGAAGGAATGGCAGCATTCATAGTGGAATGAGTGTTCCCTGGCCATGGCAATGCTAATATAAGCATCTTGGGTCTTTCTCAGCAGATGAGGGTCTTGGATTGCTTCTCCATTGTTTTCTTAAGGCACTTGGGTGAAAAAAAGCCTTACAGGTTATAATCTATCATCTATAGTGTGACGCCAGAGCAGGAACTCAGGACAGAAACCTGGAGGCAGAAGCTGAAGCAGATACCAAGGAAGAGTGCTGCTTACTGGCTTGCTTGCTTGCTCAGCTACCTTTCTTAGATAGCCCAGGCCCACCTGCCTAGGGGTAGGCAGTGGATCGGGTCTTCTTACAGCAACTAGCAACTAAGAAAATACCCCATAGCTATGCCTACATGAGAGTCTGAGGGAGGCAGTTCCTTCATGTAAGTTCCCAGGTGTCTCAAGTTAACAAACCAAGATTTTCCATTGCACAGAGAGCTTGGGTCTGAAGTAGAGCTGACCTGGGATACTCCAGTCCCTGCCACTGGGCTGCATATCTGAAAGCTTCTAAAACCCCCTAAATAGTGCCACCAGCTAGCGCCTGTTTCCATACATTATCCTGTACATGTAACTTTTATTCTCCTGTAATTGTCTCAGAGTCTTATTGCCTCTGTCTGGCAATAACCTACGTCTAGTCCTGGAAGTTTTTAGTTTCTGTACCATCTTATCTAGGCCTAGAATGTTTTCAGCCTCTGAGACTCACTGCTGAATATCACCCTTTCTAGATCTTCTGATCTTTGGCTGGCTGGTCTAATCTAGCTTCTCTCAGTTTGTTACTGAGTTGCTCTGCTTGGCCTCATACTAACTCTAGCAATATGTTCTGACTTTCTGGCTCCTTCTCATTCTCTGGCTGGTTCCTTCTTCAGTCTGTCTCTGTGAAACTCTCCCAGTAAAACTGCCTCCTCACCTCCCCCCTCTCTCCACTGCTCCTTAAGTAGCTTCCCTTTCTCTTCTCCTGAGACTTGGGCAGATCCTATTCTGTCAAATCTTTTTCTATTTCATCACTTTGCCGGCCACTCAGTTAAACCTCATTTCAAACATGGATGTTTACTTCTACAAACTAACTTTTAAAGGTGTGTGCTAAGGACTGAGCCACACCACAACTGGAAACAGGTGTTTTTTCAGTGAAGAACAAAATGTCAGGGTTCACTGTGTGATTAACTACCCTGCAGTGTGATCCTCTAGAAGACAATGCACATTGAAGCCGTAATACCTGTCTGAAGTTACTCACCTTTCTTAGGGAACATCACCATCATTTGAAAAATCTCTGACAGTTGAACTACAGCAAAGTCAAGCAATCCCCTTAAAGTTAGTCTCTTACAGGTGTGTCGCCAGGCAATGTTTTTTTTTAAAAAGCCCCCCTTTTCTTCAATTTCACATTCTTCCTATCAAGAGAAATCTTTACTTACTCTATGTGTACCTGTAACTTAGACTTAACTTAGCAGGTGTTAGAAGCTCAAGGACATGCTCACTGCACAGAGGAAAATGGAGGATGCTGCTTAGCTTGATGAAATCTGAGCAGCCATCTTTTCCTTTTTGATTCCCACAGACACTCATCATATTCCTGTTGTGTGCTTGCCAGTTTCTAAGCCACTGGTGCAGAGAGCAGACACAGCCCCTGTTGTGTGCAGAAGACAGCCTGTGTGTTCCTGTCCTCTGTATCCAGAGAAGGGTTATGGCAAAACTGTGACGTGTCCATTCATGTGGTTTCCCCTGGTTGCTGACTGGCTGCCCAACCCTGTTTGTCCCCGCCCCACCCCCACCTTTGTTCTTGCTTACACTGCACATGGACGTTGAGTTCGTGGACACATTTATTTCCAAATTTCTCTTTAAAGGATAGAACTCTTTTTATTTATAGCATTACAGTGCAGACTCAAGCAGAGCATAGAATGATTTTTTTTATAAACAATGTTTTCACAGATAGGTTTTCAGCATCGTGAAAACTGCTTTTTCCCCCCCTCTTAGGTTTTCTATTATAAAGTGCAAGGTTGGTTTCCTTTTGTTGGGGGGAGGGTTGTTTTTTGTTATTGTTGTTTCATATTATCTGCTTTTTTAGGTCTCAATTTTTCTGATGAAGTTTTTAAAAAATCTTCCTACTTTAAAAGAACTTTTAAGCTTTTTGGCATGTGTGTGTGTGTGTGTGTATAAAATGATACCCTTCCAAAGCATTTCTTTGATAATAGAATGACCAATTAGTTCACCACCCATGTAAACTACTCACTGAATGCCTTATATGTTAAAGTTGGTGACTATGTCCAAAATGCAGTAAAACCTGGCTTCTGCACCTCTGTGGTGCTTTTTACTAGTTCCTATCCCCGAGAGATTCTGTTGTTGTGGTTTGCTTAGATGTATCCAAAGGAAATCCTATCCCTTAAAAATTTGGCTCTGAGATCTCCTGTTAGAAAGCTAGTATGGGATCATGCTTTAAATCACTCCTTGTCCAAACATCTTGCAACTATAGGTAAAACATTAAAAAGTCGAAAACCACCCATATAGCACAACTATGTTCCAAAACACAATAGCTACCTGTAGCCTGCAAGAAACAAAGTAGCTACTGAGGTCGATGCTCCTGGAGAGAGGGAAGAAGACTTGCAGGAAGAAGAGTGGGGTGACATCTCTGCTTAGAGCCTGTCTCTCCTTGCTGGTGTGAACCATCTATGGATGGCAGTCCTTCTACTTTTTAATATAAATGCTAGATCATGCCTGCAGTTTTCTGGAAGATGTGGTGTGTTGATGAACGGTCTGGCCTGTGACTGTGTACAAGGTAGGGTTCTCAGCATGAGGAAGCTGGGGTTTTCTCTTGTAGTTCGGAAGAGTCTGTGCATTCATTTTGTTTCTGTTGCTGTGATCAAAGGCCCTGACAAAAATGTCACTTGGGAGAGAAAGGGTTTATTTTAGCTCACAATTCCAGATCACACTCCATCATTTTAGAGATGGGATTTCAAGTAACCAGGAACTGGAAACAGTAAGTCCTATCTCACCCGCAATCAAGAGTAGAGAGAAATGCTTTAGTGCAAGAATGCTTCCTGCTACTCTCTTTCCTTACTGTTAAGTGGTTCAGAACCCAAGCCAAGGGAATGACGTAGCCTACTTTATGCTGGGTGTTCCCTCTTCAGTTAATGTAATCAAAGAAATGTCCCATAGATGTGCCCATAGGCTGACCAAGTGTAGACAATTCCTCACTGAAATGTTTTCCAAGCTGATTCTAGACTGTGTCAAATTGGCAGTTAAAACTAACCACCACAGTCTGTGCTGGTGGTTTTGATCACTTCTGTCTTAATTCTGTATAGGGTATATGAGCTGTTTCAGGGAAATACAACTCCATTAATATTTGTTAAACATCCAACACAGCCCAACAGTGTTGTTCCCTCCTTCCTATGTAGTATTAATTTGTTGAATTATTTAAGAGTCACATTCTAGACTTTACAGATTGGGTAGACAACGCAATCATGTTTTTTTCTCATATATGTGTATATTTAATTCCTTTAAATATTGAAATAAATAACTACCATATAACTTTTAATGGCTAGGAAATGAGTGAAGATGGCTGAAAGTTCCTCTCAATGATGCTAATTGATTATTTTTTTTGCCTCACTTTGAGTTTTTAGAAAGTAGATAATTTATATGATACTTCACTATCAACATGTCATTCAGTTATTGATTTCTTATCAAGTATCTACAGTGTGCACAGTGTTGATATGCAATGCCATGAATTAACTTCAGATACTCAAAAGTTGCCTACAGTTGCTTTTGCAGTTTTGAATATTCAATTTACACTTTTATTTTCACAGTGATATAAATACTGAGTCATGCATAAGTAATTATCAGAGCTCTAACACGCTTTTCCTAATAAAATGCATGTTGGTTTTATATAAAAGCAAATCACCAAGAATGATTAAATTGCATGATTCAGGTATAATTTTCCTGGTGTGCATCCTTTCCCTCAGGGTTACTTTGCTCTTTGCCTAACTCAATTTAATTTCTATATCCAGACCTCATTATGTAAGAATCAGGACATTTGGTGCTTAAACTAAATTGCCAAAATACATAGGAAAATTTACTCAGTAAAGTAACAGATTCTAAGGTCATCTTTAAAACCTCCATCACGCGTGGACACACATGCTTTTATTCCCAGAACTCAGGAGCCAGGAGTAGATGGATCTTTCTCTATGAGTTTGAGATTAGCCTGGTCTACATAGTAAGTTCCAGGCTGGTCAAGGCTACGTAAGAGACTCTTTCTCAAAAACTAACAAGCTACCAAAAATTAAAATGTCAATACCCTTGTTAAATTCTGGCTCTGTGCATTTGCATATGTGCATGGTACCGTTCTATTAATCTAAGGTTGCCTATAAACTGTAATGTTGAGGTCTTGCTATGTGTTATGAGGTTTTTCTATGGTAGTAAATTAGTTATTTTTTGATTGGGTTGAGGAGCGCTCATGCATGTATATTATACACATTTGTATGTGTATATCCATGTGGAGGCTAGATACAACTTTGAGTATCAATCCTCAGAGAGTCCTTCCTTTTGTTTTTCCTTCCTTCCTTTTCTCCTTCCCTCCCTCTCTCTTTCTCTTTCCTCCCCTCCTTCCTTTCCCTCCCTCTTCCCCCCCTTTTTTTTTAAAAATATCTTTTGGAGACAAAGTCTTTCACTGGCTAGAGTGGTTGGCCAGTGAGCCTCAAGGTCCTATGCAGCTCCGCTCCCTCCTGGGTTCTGAGATTACAAGCATATATCCTACTGTGCCTAGCTTTTAAAAAGTAGATTCTGGAGACCAAGCTCACGTCCTTGAGTGTACAAGGCACTCTATAAACTGTACTACCTCTTCAGCCCAATGTTTTAAAGTTAAAAAGAAAAATTCTAAGTGCCCTCTTAAATTTGCAACTGTATTTCTTTCCTTCTCGGAAACACACTGCCTGCCTCCATCTGCTGGTAGACCAGTTATCCACAGGCAACCTGAATCAGCTTTCTAAAGGAGCTATCCCTACTCCATGTTAATCATTCACATGGCTGTAGGTGATCATGTCTTCTGAGTTTGGGAGCGATAGATGAATCCTCACTTCCAAGATCTGGGGCTCACACAATAGCTGTGTTTAGGGCATCTTGAGAGCTCTCAGTCTGGTGATGAACTAAAGAGTGTGACCATTCTTGGGCACGAATGGCCTCGTTGAATCCAGCCACCTGCTTCCAGATGAACCACTTTATTGCTTAGTGACAATTTCCTTTGTGTAACAGCTCATTTCTTCTTTTAGCTTCCATGTTGAGTCTGATAGTTGACATCAGGTACTGTGTTAGGTACTGTGGTGGTTTAGATATGCTTGACCAAGGGAATGGGGCTATTATTAGGAGGTGTGGTCTTGTTGGAGGAGGTGTAGCCTAGCTAGAGGAAGTGTGTCACTGTGGGGGTGGGGTTTGAAGTCTCTGATATATGTTTAAGTCTGTCCAGAGTCAGTCATCTTCTGTCAGCTTTTGGATCAAGATGTAGAACTCTTGGCACCTTCTTTATCACTATGTCTTCCTGGATGCTGCCATGCTCCCACCTTGATGATAATGGACTGAACCCGTGCACTGTAAGCCAGCCCCAATTAAATGTTGTCCTTTAAGAGTTGCCTTGGTCATGGTGTATCTTCTCAGCAATGGAACCCTAACTAAAACAGATACTCAGCACACATTGTTCACTAAAGGGTCCTGTATTTTCACAAATCCTACTGCCTAGCAGTAGGATTGAGCTTCACAAGAAGATAATCACTGTCAAAAAGCCCTGTAGTCAGGACATGAACACATACCCAAGAAGCATAGATGCTTATGGCTGTGTGCTGTGGCTAAGAAGGAAAGGCTTTAAGAAGCCCTGGAGTAGAGAGTCCATAAAGTAAGAAGTCCTTAAAGAATATTATCCAGGTTACTGCGGTGAAGATCCTACATGTTAGTGGTTGTGTTTCTCAGAGTAGTCTGCATTTAGTGGGGTGTACTGCATTCCTCTGTGTAGCCCAGTGGGTCTCAACTGTCCTAATGCTGTGACAGTTCGAAACAGTTCTTTCTGTCGTGGTGACCCTCCCTGCCAACTGTAAAATTATTTCATTGCTACTGCACAGCTGTAATTTTGATACTTTTATGAATCATAAATATCTGAATGTTCTGATGGTCTTAAGTGACCCCCGTCAAAGATCCCCAAAGGGCTCACTCAGGTCACACATTGGAAAATGGATGCTTCAGCCTAATACTGAGAGTAAAGCTCAAAGAGAAGGAACTTGAATGTTGTTAGCACCTAACAGAGTCTGATGAGAGAAGGTACGACTGGATTTGCTGAATTAGAGGGATGCAGGTGCATGTCTGTGTATGTGCATGCATGTGTGCGTGTGTGTATGTGTGTCTGTCTGTGTTCAGCAGTGCAGAGGAAAGACTGGTTTGTTACTGTGACAAGTTGGAGAGTTCTGTCTTGCTCTTAGCACTCATACTTGGTATTCCGATTTTGGCTTTACTTTTGATGTCAGTGGGATGGAACCAAAATGAATTTATACATTTAACTGATCATTTAGGGACATTAAGCAAAACTTTTACGGCACTGTGCACTATGAAAGAGAATTAAAAGAATCTTTTGTCTGCATACCAATGGAACATAATCCCATTTTTCTCTCTTTTTTTTTCTGTGAGTTTTATTAGTGCTGTCAACTTTAACGACTCTCACTCTTTCTTTGCTGCCACACAAAACGACTTAGATCCATACGTGCCGATTTAGCTCTGAAAGCAAGTTGGGGGGGAGGAAGGGAGTAAATTATATTCTAGTAGATTCTCCTTATGTTTGTATCATTTTTTTTTTTTTACCATCTTTATTCTCCAGTAAACCATGAAGTTCTTTTGAGAACCAAAGGTTAAAGAAGTCTGCTATGTCAACACCGCCTCTAACCTGCCCCAGTTCAGATGCCCCATGTCCTAGCCATATGCTAGGGCACCCATATGCTCTCCCCAGTGCCAGGCCGTGGGAAGGGCTCGCCATGCTTTGTTGAATGTCTTGCTGTTATAGTGAGTGTCTAAATATTCAGATAAGTGGTCCTGTATTTTCATTTTGCCTTGGAGTTTGATGTTTTACAGTTAGATCTGTTTGCATCAAGAACATTTATGTAAACCCCATATTGGTGGTGCACACCTTTAATCCCAGCCCTTGGGAGACAGGGGCAGGTGGATCTCTGTGTTTGAGACCAGCCTGGTCTACAGAGTGAGTTTGAGCACAGCCAGGGCTACTCAGAAAGACCCTATCTCAAAACACAAAAACCAGCCAGCCAAACAGACAAACAAATAAAAAGTATATTATGCTTCAACATATATAAGTCATAATATGCTAAAAATAATAAAGACTCCTAACAATATACTTTTGGGAACTTCTCCCTCCTCAGGTCAGCTGTGGTCCTCACATTGAGTCATGTGACTCTTGTCATAACTTCTACGACAACAATGTTGGATGTTGGTGTTGGCTGAGTCTTGGGCTTCAGCCCGTACTTGGTCCTCTCTCCTTGACCTCTAGGAGCCCCTGCTGTCCTGATTTTCTAATCCTTTCACTGAGGCGCCTTCTCTTTCTCTTCCTGGTTCATTCTTCAAACCTCTTGTAAAGCTGGGGAGCAGTAGGAGCCAGGCCTTGCCGTTGTCTCTATATGCAGTCCTGGGTGTAGACTCCTTCTGCAGGCCAGCCACTCCCAGATTTTTGAATGTGCTGATGTGTCACCTCTACCTGGATCCTAATTTTGCATATCCTGTAGCCAAGTTGAAAGCACTGCAGAGTTTACCTTTAAAACATTCTACCCAGATGCCTCCATCTCACTTGGTAGAAATGTGATTTCAGTTGCTTAGGTAAAATAATAATAATAATACCTTGAACCTCATTTTCCTCATTCAGTGTGTTAGGGAGTCTTAAGTTCTCTTGTCAAGATAGAGAATCTAAATTGGCCACTTGTAGCCATTCATCTGACTCTGGGGTCCCCAGCACAGCAGCCAGTATGTTCCTGTTAATAAATTGAACTCGGAGTAATAGACATAGTCTCAGGAAGGCATGCAAGAGCCCTGTGTGGTCCTCTATGCCTCCCGCACACCCAGCTCATCTCAGTTTCTACTCTTTCTTCTCCCACACTGGTCTTAGTCAGCCTGGCCTCTTGCTGTGATTTCAATCACAGAACCATGCTGTGTCCTAGAATGTTCTTTCTTGGAGTCTACAAAGTTAACTCTCTGCCGCTTGTCAAGGTGCTGAATGGCACCTTCCAATCCTGGCAGCCCTAGCGTTTTCATCTTCCAGTGTAGCTGCTGTACTGTTTTCTATGCTTTGTGTACCCACAATTCTATACACTCAATAAAGACTCTTTGAATGCAAAATGAGTGAAATACACCTAATGGTATTTGGTTCTTTTAATCTCTTTATGTCTATGTAATCGTTTCAATTTATTCAGTTACTAAATATCACATTTAAAAAAACACTTGTGTGTGTATTTTTTAAGACACTGTCTTTTTTATGTATACCAGGTGAATATCAAGCTTGCAGTGTAGCTGAGGCTGACCTTGAACTTCTGACTCCCCTGCCTTCACCTCCTGACTACTTTTATAGGAGTGTGTAACCATACCCAGGTTATGCTGAGCTGGGGATTGGACTGGGGACCTTGTGCATGTGATGCAAGCCCTCTCCCAATTTAGCAGTTACCTCAGCCTCTTTGCCACTTTAAGTACCCAAATCTTTAAGAAAAATGATACTCTCTTTAGAAATATAAGCAGGGAAAAAAAAGAAATATAAGCAAGGATCTTTCATCAACAGCTTAAGATAATTTTATGATAGTGGTATGCGAGAGTTGGGGTGTAAGAAACCCCATCAGCACAGCTATAGTTTAACATGTATTAGTTAAGAGGATTCTTTTCTTTCCATGTCAGGGTCTTGCAGTTCAGTTCACATGGGTGTTGAACGTGTGCTTTTCCTTGCAGTGGCCTCCCAGCGCTGAGAGTCTAAGTGGATGCCATCGTCTCTAGTCAAGAAATTATCTTCTCTCTGTCTTAATATTGCCTGAATTGTTCAACTCGGGGGGGGGGGGGTGGGGGCAGGAAAGTTCTGTTTATGAGATGAGAGGGAGTGGGCTGGTAAATCAATGTTATTGAGACATCTCTGGAATATGGTTTATTTTACCTTCTGGAATATGCTATCAGATTGTCCTAGTGTATGTAGCTCCCTTTATCCCTTGAATATATACTTTAAACTAAGCATCAGATATTCTTTAAAACTAAATATGTTAAGATCTCTTGTGAACATAGAAATTTAAACATACAGACTTTCTGATTCAGTGATTGTCATATTTCTCATTTTATAAGTAAATCTAGCCTGGAAGAGATCATTGAAGGAAAACAGTAGAAAAGTTGTACATAGTGCCATAGACATGTGAAATGAAGCATTGGCTTCTAAGGCTTCTAATACAGAGACTTCCTTTCATTATCTAGATTTATTTTTAGTTCTGTGTTTGTGTATGCATGTGTGTCTGTCAGTGGTTATAAATTTATATTTAGTTGTGTTTGTTTCTGTATGTATGTGTGTCTGTCTGTGGGTGTGTTGCATATGAGTGCAGCTATCCAGAGAGGCCAGAAGAAGCTGTCTGATACCCTGGACCTGGAGTTTCAGGTAGTTATGGGCCACCCATTGCTGGTGCTGGGAAGCAAACTTGGGTCATCTGGAAGAGCAGCAAGCCCTCTTGGCCACTGAGCCATCTCCCTGCCCCATACATACGTGTAATTCTTAACAGTGTGTTATTTAAAGTTAGGAATTTGTTCATGACTCTATTGTGCAGCCTGGAGACTATAATTAATAACATGTATTACATTCTTGAAAATTGTTAAAAGATTATATTTTAAATGTTATTGTAAAAAGTTGGAACTGTGAGAGATAATACATATGTTAGCTAGCTGGATGTGCCATTCTGCAGTTTATTTATTTCAAAATAAATCATCATATAAGATAGATGTACGTATTTTATTTCTCAATGAAAAATAGAAGAAAATAGTTTAAAAGTTTACATTAAATACTACTTCCAATGATATTTTGAATGATTAATGAACTCTCTAGTAAGTATTCTTTTAGGTATAATTTTCAATCATGAAGATAATACGTTACAGGTGTGATGAAATAATGAACAGCTGGGTCTTGGTTATTCAAGCTTGCCCCCTCTGCTTCTCCAGAGCTGAAGCTGGGGCATCGCACATTTAAGTCCTGCCTGGGGTACAATTCTCAGTGAATTTAAGGCCAGACTGGAGAGCTGAGTGGGATCTTGCCTCAGAATAAAAAGCGAAAGCTGGCTGGGATTATATCTCAGTGTCAGACTCTAGCCAGGTTTGCACAGGTCCCTGCTTCCCTCCTGCACAATGTAAAGAGTGAGAGCAAACGCTCCTGTTTTACCTTCCTCGAGAGCAATGATTCTTACCCTTCCTAATGCTGTGACCCTTCCATATAGTTCCTCATGTGGAAGCGACCGCCCCCACCAGAAAATTATTTTCATTGCTACCTCTTAACTGTCATTTTGCTACTGTTGAGAATCATAATGTGAATATTTGTGTTTTCCAATGGTCATCGGCGACCCCTGTGAGAAGGTCATTTGACCTCTCCACAGGGGTCACGACCCACAGATTGAGAAACCCTGCTCATTAGCAGCTATGTTCACATGGCGTTATCGTCTTCTTGCATACATGCCTTCCTTAGCTTTAATGGGGGGCCTCATTTTTACTCTGTCTTTCCCCTTTAGGTTTCTGTCATGCTCGTTTTCCCACTCTGCTCTTGTGGCCGTTATTATAATAATCTTTGAAGGTTATGTAATAATCCCTAGTGTGGGCCTGCTATTGTGGATATAAATAATTCCCCGGTTTTGGGTATTTAAGTTGCTCTCAAAATTTTAAAGACATAAATAATGTTGCAATGGACACCTTTTTATTTGCAAGCCTTTTTTTTTTTTTTTTTTTTCCTGGCTCACTTTTTAAGACTCCATCCTCAAAGATGAAATCCTTGTTTCATACTATGTGACCAGGGTAATAACATTATAGATTGCCAACTTGTGTTTCCCAAATGATCAAACCAATTCCTTCCCTCTAGAAAATATGGATGCTTCAGTGCTCTCTTGTTTGACTCTCTCACCTCTGTTCCTTGTTTGGTGGACTCATACTGCTGTCACCCAAACTCTGGTGCTCCACAGTCAGTGGGAGAAACAGTTTTCAGATATTATACAGGTTGGACCCAAGCATCTCTCAGTTTGAAAGAATAAAAGGGAAATTTGGGGGATCTGTTTAACTTAGCCATGTCTAGAATGGCAGGGAGAAAGTTGTCTGTGGTTTCTTGAATTTGCTGGGGGAGAAAGTTTCTATTTATATCACATATGATATGTTTATATCATATGATCTAATCAATCCCCAAGTTCCCATAGCTCTTCACTGGTATGGAGAAGATTTAGATCAAAACATGACTAAATTTATTTCCCTTCTAAGAATGTAAATATATTACAGCATAGTTTTATATGTACCAAATATTTTAGCTTAATCTTGGAGAATCACAGAATTTCACAATCTTCCTAACTAAATCATAGCTTCACTTTTTCCTGGTAAGGGGGAATTGGTGTGTTAGTTTCCCTGCTGTAACAAAATACTTTAGGTAATCACCTTAAAATGGTAGAAAGGTTTGCTCTGTAGTTCATAATATAAAAGGATCCAGTCTTGGTTCTAATATTTTTAGGCATGTGATGACAGGACAAGATCACAGTGGGAAACGCATGAGGGAAGAAAGCTGCTTGCGCCTGTGTCAGCCCAGTATGATGGGTCTCACATTCAGAACAGAAAGGGAGAGCAGAGGTTCTTCACCACACTCTGTCTCCTCCCTGAGCCTATTTTCTTAGGGAGAGACTTGCAGGCTCTCCATGTTGCTGTAGCTGAGAAGAACTGATAGTACTGTTTGCTTAGGACCAACTTTTACATTACACCAAGCTGATGCTGTGTCCAGGATGAAAATGAAGATCTGTGATTGACAGGCGGTAGTTTCTGACCTTCACCAAGCCAGCCACTTCTTAAACCACCCTACCCACAATCCCTGCTCTGTCCACTAAGTTCTAGCAGGTGGAAAGAAACGTTCTCTAAGCAGTAAGCCACGATGAAGAATCTCTGCAGACGCTTAGCGTTGGATCCGCAGCAATTTATCCTGCTGCCTGGCACTCTGGGAAATAGCAGCAGCTGTCAGAGCCCTCCTTTCTGTTTAAATGTCCAAGGAGGTTAAATGGACAAAGGGATGGGTCTTTTAAGAGGGATGTTGAGCTCCTAGATAATCTGATAGGAATAAAATTCAGATATTTATGTTCAGATTTTCATCCGAGGCTGTGGTTCAGTAAATACAGGAAAGGCATGAAACAGATCCCAATATGAGAGATTAGATGGCTTTACTCTCAATTACTCTGTCTTTGAGTTCATTCATGTGTTTTTAAGCCTAAAGTTCAATCAGAAATGCCTCTGTAGTTAAAGCATTTGACTGGCAAGTCTGGCATTTGGATCCCTACATCTCAAGTAAATGCCAGGTAGGCATGGCTGGCCCTGTATAACATCAGCCTTGGAAAGAAGAGAGAGGGGATCCCCAGGGTGGGCAGGCTAGTGACACAGGCACAGTGTTTAACTGAGAGGTTGCTGTTGCCCCACTGAATAAGGTGGAAGAGTGTTGGGGTGATCAGCAGTGATTCCTCACTTCAACCTGGAGCCTCTACATGCATGTTCATGCACATACACATGTGTCCTGATACACATGCATCTACACACATGCAAAACATACACACATAAGCACACACACACACACATACTCACCACACATAAGATAAAATTCAGAGAGAGGGAGAGAGATGCTCATGCTTTTAAAAACACTCCTGTTTTTGAGAACTTACCCATCCTTCCTTCCTGCATTATGTGTTTCTACTTAGAAGGGCTCTTGGTGTCCTGCTTTTGCTTCTCAGTCTGGTGGTAATTATCACGTTCTGCTGTTCTTCTCCCCCTTTAGAGGGTGTCACATGATCCATGGCCATGTCTAGTCCTTTTCTGTATATTCAGTATGAGATTAATGTGTGTTTTAACTGTCTTACTTGGGTGGAAAACTCGATGGTACTTTGCTGGCACCATACCTTGGCAGAAGTAAAATGTCTCTACACGAGACAGGTTTTCATGGTAACCTGTGCTGTCCTGGAACTTGTATTGTTCCTGCCTTAGTGTTTTGAGAGCTGAGACTACTGTATCCAGCTAAGCAGATTTTGTTTTTTTATGGACATAAAGCAATTTTTGCATCCTCTCTTCCTTTGCTATTGTTTCGAGCATATGAGGTCTAGTAAACATTTTAGAACATTCAGGCTTGAAAGTCCAGTTTCTGATTTCCTTTGTGAAGTTATCTTGATTTATTTTGAAGTTTTCTTCTTCCTGGTTCCAACTGAGTCTTGTTTACTACATGTAAGCTAAAACTTCCCTTTATACAGTTTTGTCCTGGAGATTATTTCGGGCACTTATTTACTAGAAGGGTGTATCAATTCATTTACTTTTACTATAACAGAGTACTTGAGGCTGGACAATATATAAGGAAAAGTAGTTCACTTATCTCTAGAGGCAGAGCTATATCTAGTGAGGTCCTCATACTCTGTACACACTGATAGCAGAAGGCAGTGGCTGCCTGTGACAGTAAGGGACAGGACAGACACTGTAACCTGCTGTGGAGTGATTGGACCTTATGAGGATTTATCAGTTCCTGGGAGAACTTGTCCAGTCTGGCAAGAAAGACATCACCCCCTCTTAAATCCTCATGTTCCAACCGTACTTCACTACCAATCAGTCTCAACATGAATGGTGATCGTACCAATGGAATGTGTCACAGGCAGCATCAAGCTGCCACATGAGTGTGCCTCCAGCTTAGTGGCCGTGCTCTTTGGGTGGCAAAGTCACCAGGTGTCTGCGAGAAAAGGAAGCACACGTTTCTCAGGTATTTCTCCTGGCAAACACAAAGACTCAGATTCTAAAACATTGTCACAAGAGGAACATCCCTGATCCTTCCTTGCTCAGCAAAATTTCACCTGTCACTAAGCAGTACCCTCTTGGATGTGCCCCACAGCCTGTGAATGCTTTCTTTGAACAGGTGTAATGAACGTTACCAATCCCAGTCAATTGCTCTCCTTTTGTTTGTCTATGTACAATATTGTTAGAATAATGAATTTTGCCTTCCTCTTAAACTGGCATAGTTGTTCCTGTCATCCAGTGATGGACTACAGTTCTCCATTCTCATTAGCCAGTTAATCTAGGGGACAGGCGCATAGCCACATAGAGTGAGTGTCTGGACAGCAAGCTAGAGAGTGTTCGAGAATGAGTTAGAGAATCCATTGTATAACTAAATATGTTCAATCCTGGAGATAAACTCTTACATACACACATGTTATATATGTGATATATATTCATATATATTAATATATATATTGACACATATATTTGTGTGCATGCATGTATGTGTATTATAAAGAACCAAGAAACATGACCTACAGGATTTTTTTGATGTTATTAATTTAAGAATAAGATATTTGCATATCATTAAGTTCACCCCATTAAGAGTATGGTTCAGCTTTTGGTCTATTTACAGAACCAAGTGAGCATCATTGATTCCTAAGTTTAGCATTTCATTACCTTTAGAAGAATGGAACAAAATGTGTGTGTAGCCTTGGCTTTGGCCTTGCTGTTGCCGGAGCCTTGATGGGGTGACTAGCCTGCATCCGCTCTCCATGTCATGTGGAGTGGGTAGATGTTTTACAAGCCAAACTTGTAAACCATTCCCTGTCCTCAATGCTGGAAGCATCTATCCCACTGAACGCGCACAGTCCTCCCAGTACCCCAGCTGCTGAGTGCTGTTAGCCACCAGCATGAGGCTGCACCTGGGAACTGGAAATAGCCTGGTGTGGCCATCATCTAAGATGTTAGGGGAGGAAATTGGAAATGGATATGCAGCAAGCTAGAGCACCATGGAGAGGCTAAAAAGAGGCCTCACCTCATTCACTCCTGAGGGCTGGCTCTGGAGTGTGTGACTGAAGCAGAACACAATGTCAGATCCTAGCCTTTGATAGTTCAGAAGGTCTCCCATCTTTCCATGAGATGGGAGGTTTCAGCTCATCTCTCCTGTTGAGAAAAAATTCCTCCTCACCCCCCTCCCACCCCCACCAAATAGTAACTGCAGGGCTTCTTTTGTTTTGTTTTCCTGGCTCACTAAACTCGGAAACTCTCAGAAGTTGGGTAAATATTTTGCAGTTAGTTACAATGAGCTTTTAAGTGGGTAGGAATGACCTGGGTCTTTCTTCCCTCCATTTTTGAAAAGTTTTCATTTAAAAGGTGCCTGTGGAGTTTCCTTGTAGCAAACTATTGTTTGTCCTTGAGTACCAGTGTCTCCCCCACATCCTCCTGTGGACATGTTCACCATCCCCACCACCTCCACTGACTCAGTCCCCTTCACAAGCTCTCAGGACTCCAGTGATTGACTTAGAAGCTGAGTGCATGGCTATCCAGTGCGGCACCTGCCTGATAGGGTTTCTTTGTTTAAGCACTTGTGTGGCTGAGCGCTTTCAAGCCGATCTAAAATGTGCAAGCTGTAAGTAAAGCAAAAAGAGTGTTCTATCTGACTCTAGCACCCAAAATTTCTCTACTGACATGTTTGCACTGAGCTGGTCAACATTCTCTGGAAGAGAAGTACAAAAGCCTTTTATGTCTCAGTTTGCATTTATTACTCGATGTAATGAAGTTTATTCACATGAAAAGGAACCTTTGTGTACCTCCATCCCCTCAGGCCTCCAACCCTAGGCAGCCAGTGATCTCCTGCTTCTCGCTACAGACCTGTCTGTGGTAATGGGATCTCTCACCATACAGTTTTGTCTGAATCATTTCACTGAGAACATTTGTTAGTATTATCCAGTGGTAGCCTGTATTGGTCTGTGACTCTTTTTTTTTTTTTGCTAAGATCAGTCCCATTTTGCTTATCTACTGATCAGTGGATGCATGTTTGGTTGGTCACTCGGTCTGGCTATCGTGCTATTACGAACATTTGCGTGTTTTTATCTGTACAGATGTTTTATTCCTGGGTATATCTGAGTATATTATGGGATATCTAGGATACAGGATAAACCCCGTGTTTAACATTTGAGGAACCACCAAACTAAAGCCTCAAAATGATTCTACCATCCCCCAGCAGTGTGTGAGCATCCCCTTCCTCACAACCTTACCAAAGCTTCTTGTTTGGAAAGAGGGTTGTTTTCAGTAAAAATATAAAGTCATTAACCTAGAAAAATTCCAATTAGATTATCTTATACTCATTCAAGTGGCTCCCAAACGAGACACATGATCCCAGAAACTGGATGCTACTTTGTATCCAAAACAACTCATTGGACTCTAGTTACCTCATCATTAATGCACTCCAGGTGCTTAGGAAAAGACAGGCCTTCTTTTATGTCTAATGAAGAGGTAAAAGGTGTGGCAATTATTATATGTGTAATGCAGTTGAAAGCCAAATCTCTTTGTGAATGCAATTAAATAAAATTGAAATAGGACAAATTGAATAACAAAATAAAACTGTCAAAAGAGCGTACAGCAGATATATACTGCATGTGATTCTCTAGGATATTGGGGAGAGATATGGCATCAGGGTCAGAGCCCAACACTTTATTTACCAAGGGTGGTTTCTACCTGCTCATGACTGGTATACTTCTTTCTCTGGCTTATCAAGTCCATTCACCAGACATTCCCTAACAAGAATTCAATGCGAGGTGACTTTCCCCCCTTTGACAAGGTTGTAGATCAATGTATTGAGAAATGCAAGAACTATGGAAGACTCTCTAATAATCAGATTTGTTTTTTATGGATCTAGAAGGCCCAACAATATTGCTAAGAACACTATGTAAATTCATAGTCACTTCCTAACCCAGATGCCTGACTCTTCATCAGCCTGCCCATCATCCATTACTAGGTGCCAGATGTACAAAGGCACACACATTCTTACGCCTCTACCTCTGTCTACTTCTGGAGCCATGCCTTGTATGGGTGCTAAAGGAATGTGGTTCTCCTAATGTACACACTGGAATCTTTCCTCCCAAGGCTGGTGCATGATTTTTCTCTGGGGGAAGAACCTTTCTCTCTTTGCAAGACTCAGAAGAACCCCAACCCCCACCACACCTCTCATTGTGAGGAAGCACTTCAGAGCCAAGCTCGGTGCTCAGCTTCCAGAAGCCCCGAGAATTTATGGTGTATCTGAGAAAGACAGAAATTAAATAAAACATAAAAAAAGGGACTACATAGTGCTCTTGAATAATAGATCTGGGAAGTACAAAGACACGAGTGGAGTAATGGGAACAGGAAATGGAGGGAATGGGAAAGGTGACCGCCATTGTGATGGTAGGGTGACTGTGCAAACTCCTTGTATAAGGCATTAGTGGTCTGAAGCATCTACAGTGTGGCTGTCTGGGGAGAGAGCTTTTTGAGCACAGCAAACAAACAACCAACAAAATTGCTCTCTTGTGAGAACCTCCATGCATAATTGATAAAATTCCAGCCACGTGGGGAAATCGATCAGTTGGTCTGCTCAGTAGTTTTTCTGTAGATAAACATTTATTTTCTATTCGAACTTGTGAGAATCTAAACATGATTTCAGGAACAACTTTCCTTTGTCCACTACTCTCCCACAGCACTTTCCAGGGCCCCTTTTGGACTGAATAGTTCTGAATGGTCAGGCAGGAATACCACTTATTTATTTATTCTTCTTTTTTAAAATTAATCATTTCATTCGTTTACATCTCAAATGATATCACACTTCCTGGTTACCCCTCTACCAACCCCCCATCCCATATCCGCCCCCCTCCCCTTTGCCTATATGAAAGTGCTCCCCCACCCACCCACACTCTCCTGCCCCCCCCCATTCCAGCATCCCCCTACACCCAGTTCTCCCAGAGTCTAGACCACCAACCAAGGAATACCCCCTTCTTAAGTCACCAGGATCAACTCTTCTAAGTTCCCTGCCACTGCATCTGGCATTTACCCTCTGGGACCTCTCCCCATCAGCACCCTCCCACCCTCCAACACTGTGTCTTCTCTTCCTGATCAGACTTAGTTTCTCTTCCATTCTTTTATGTCTGTTCTAGTTTCCCTTTAGTGATGTCTCTAAAATACTCTCAGGAATTCTCTTTGTGTCAGATGGGCTGGGAAGGAAGGAGTGGTCTTCTAGGCCGTTCGCCTTTTTCCACACCTTGCATTTGAACAGTTACATTTCTGGCATGTCCTCACTGAAAGAAAAGTCTCAGCAGAGCCCTGGGTACTATTTTTATGACTCTTTACTGCTTCCGTATTAACTGGTTACACTCAGATTTGGGGGAATGAGTATTCTTGACTATTAAAATAAAAAAAAAAATTCACTCTTTTAAAAATATAAATCAATGTGATATTCTCTTACCACCATTTTATATTTATTTATAAGTGGTTTTGTAAATAACTATTAGTAATGCTTTTGCATCGCTAGTCTCTCTCATCTAAAGATATGATAATCTCTTGTTAGAAATATGGATCAGACCTGTAAATACGTACACACATGCACACACACACACACAGGTAATTAAATCTATCTTTTTCTCATTCTCTTCTGACTTTTTTCTGTCCATATATCAAAACATTACGTGTCAGAAAACAGATCAGCAGCCGGGTGGTGGTGGCGCACGCCTTTAATCCCAGCACTTAGGAGGCAGAGACAGGCGGATTTCTGAGTTCGAGGCCAGCCTGGTCTACAGAGTGAGTTCCAGGACAGCCAGGACTACACAGAGAAACCCTGTCTCGAAAAACAAAAACAGCAACAACAACAAAAAAAGAAAACAGATCAGTTTTATTTCATGCAAATGTCAGACCCTAGGACACCTTGAGCTGCATTCCTTGAACAGGAATATTGAAGGTTCTGTGTTACCCAATAATGCCATTTAATACTCATTGACCTGGGGTGTCACCCACCTACACTCACTCTGCTGTCAAGCTTTGGTATGATAAGTGTTAGGGAATATGTGTAAATGTGTCTATGGATTTTTAGAGAAAGTTTTACTTCCTACCTAGATCCTTATATATACTGGGTTGTGGATAGCTTATTTTATAGGGTGGGTGGGGGTCTTACTTTCATTTTTTAAAATTTTTACCAGATAATACTTGTCCATAGTTTAAAAGTCAGATAACCTTTAACTGCTCTTGTCCTGCGTGTCCCCTTCCCTCTCCACCTATAACAGTCCCTTTTGACTTTGGACCCCATATTTCTCTCCCGTTCATCTTTACCATCTTTATATGATGATCAGTCTGGTACTTCTAGATTTTTTTCCCCTTTTACTGAGTGCAAAAGATGATGATTTAGCCTCCAAATAACCTTGTGTCCTAACACCATTGTGTCAAACACTATTAAAGCATTTAATTATGTCCGAAAGGAAAGATTTGATTCTATAATAATAAGGAGAAATATTTTAGGGAGGAAAATAAAACCCCTTGCATGTTCACAGTGCATGACCACAGAATTGTTCTATAGACAAATGATTAGGCCTGAAGACGTGGCTCTGTGTGAATTGGAAAGGCTCGCAATGACAGCAGTGGCTTTGATTTAGATTTGCTCTAGTATTCAAATAGTGTACGAGATATATTTACATGTTGGTGTCTTATCCTGGAGTGAGTTTGGCTGTCTTTAAACCCTTGTCAATTAGAGTCCTTTTTTTTTTTTTTTTTTTTTTTTGTTATTGGATGTTATATTTATATTTCAGATTTTATCCCCTTACCTCATTCCCCCCACCACCCAGGAACCCCCTTATCCCATCCCCCCTCCTCCTGCTTCTATGAGGATGTGCCCCCACCTATCCCTCACTCCCACCTCCCCACCCTCAGATTCCCCCCCCCCACTTGGTGTTCAGCCTTCATGGGACCAAGTATCTCCTCTCCCACCTATGCCCAACAAGGCCATCCTCCCCTTCATGTACATATGGAGTCATGGGTCTCTCCCTATGTGCTCCCAGGTTGGTGGTTTAGACCCTGGGGAGCTCTGGTTGGTTGGTGTTGTTGCTCTCCTCATGGGGCCACAAACCCTTTCAGCTCCTTCAGTCTTCTCTCTAACTTCTCCATTGGGAAATCCTTGATCAGATCAGTGGTTAGCTGTGAGCAGCCGCCTCTGAATCTGTCAGACTCTGCCAGACCTCTAAAGAGACAGCTATATCAGGCTCCTGTCAGCATGCACTTCCTGACATCCACATCAGCGTCTAGTCTTGTCAATTAGAGTGTTAATCACCAAACATTTTATAGGAGCAGAGGTGAAAGTTCATCTCTACTTAAATGAATAAATGTGCTAGAGACAAACTGTTCTGAGAGTCCCAGATTTGTATGAAAAGCTCACCAGGGAAAAACAGCAATTTCCTCAGTGTGAGAGAAGGGTGCACTGTATTTTAAGATAATTGGAGACTGTCTTTTATGTGTTCTCTTTGGTTTAGTTTTGATTTCACATACTTTAATTTGTGCCTATCTCTTAATTTTTTTCTCAATGTATTCTAAATAACAAAAACCACTTCTTAGGCCCTCATTACCACATGTGAATTGCCTTCTGCTGTAACATTGGATGCAATGTTTCTTGTCAGTCATGAGGAAGAAGTGTCTTTGAGCAGGCTATTATGTTTTAGCAACTCCACACAGTGGGAATTCTCCAAGTTCACAGTTGGTAAATTCAGATACAATGTAGCGAAAGCCCATGGATGTGGATGAAAATCTTAAAGTGTTCTTCCTGTCCTTTGTCTTTTTCTTCTTTCCTTCCACAAAGACAACATTTTAAGGAATATTTTTTTAATCCTTTGGCTTTTATTCACGCTTTCTATTGTTTCTATTTGTAACACATTTTCACTCGTAACTTGTCTGAACGTTGGCTTAAGTCACGCCCTCTGCAGCTTCAGTCAGAAGCGGTGGAGCTAAGATGCGCGCCTTTATTTGCTGTAAACAGGTGAGGGTACTGATACACTCCACCTCTGTTTCCTTTTGCAAAGGTGCTGAGACGTGAGCTAAAGGAGAAAGAATATTCTGTGCTCAATGCCGTAGATCAAGCTCGAGTTTTTCTGGCTGATCAGCCAATAGAGGCCCCCGAAGAACCAAGAAGAAACCCACAACCAAAGACAGGTGAGTGTGGTTCATTTCTATGTCATAAGAAACTCATGTGCTAGGGGACAAACAAAACAACAACAAAACCAACCAAACAAGCAGCCTTTTTCTTGAAGCATCAAGCATGTACAAATAACAACCTGTTGCACCTGGATATTTAGCTTAAAATGAAGCTGGAACCAACTTCTTTATTAGGAAATAGAAATTCTTCCCATAGTAAATTTAAGAGAAAATGTAACATGTTATCTTGGGGCCAACATATTTTTAAATTTTGCAGTGTTGCTAATAAAAGTTTTATGGTATATTTAAAAACAAACAAACATATAGAACTGGGGACATGTTTCAGCACTTAAGAGCACTGGCTGCTCTACCAGAGGACCTGGGTTCGAATCTCAGCATCCACATGGTAGGTCACAGTATGCAGACATAATATACAGGCGAAGTACCCATACATGTCGTGTAAAAGTAAATAAATCTTCAAAAAGCATGTTGTTCAAACTGTTTTTCCACCATTCATTTTACCTGGGGAAAGCAGGTAGTCAGAGTGCCTAACTGTCTCGTAGTGACTTCTTGTAAGGGGATGCAGTGGGAACCCCTCCTCTCACTGAAGCTGGCACTATAAATGTATAAGTTACCTCCCACCCCACCCCACATAGAGGGCATTTGGTGTCTTTTCCACCATTAACTTTATTTCTGGCTCTGGCTCCCTTACTGTCTGTGGAAGCAGCCAACTGGGAACCCAAGTCCCGTGGAGTCTCCCAGTGCTGGTCAAACCAAGTCACTCACAATTACTATTTCTGTCTTTGAAAAGTAAGCTCTTCTGAAGGTCAAGAAGAACTTCTTGGCTCTTTGCTTCACTGGGCCCTATATCTGGGGCTCCAACTAACATGGATTAAAATTATTAAGGAAACAATTTGCATCCGTAGTAAGCATCTACACACATTTTCTCTTATTGTTATTGCATAAAAGCTACTGTGGGACAGCTGCTTACCCAGCATCGTCTGTGTTTTATTCAGCGTTTTAAGTAACCGAGACATGACTTAAAGTATACCGAAGGCCGTACTTAGGAGGCTTTACATTTACAATGCAAATTCATCTGAGAGACTTAAACCTCTGCTGTTCTTTGCCAATAACAGATGAGTGTCTCCTGTTACATATGTATTATTTATATACCCAGAGCATGCACATGTGTGTGCAATGCCTGCATACTGCTGTTAAATCTGGGTTCTCAGCCTTTTATGTATGGTCTTGGGATAGTTTTTAGGCAGAAACAGCTGCTGCTTTTCTTTTTTCCATTTATGAGTTGAGGTCTCTCATCCTAGAGCTCTGGTTGTACTAGAACTTACCGTAGACAGGCTGCCTTTGAACTCACAAAGATACACCTCCCTCTGCCTCCAGAGAGCTGCACCACCATGTCCGGTTGAAGTCCTTACTTTCGTTAGCGTTTGTCTCCCTGTATTGTTCCATCCTATATTTGCAATGTAATATTGCTCATGCATTATCCGCCCCTCACTTTAGTCTGCTCTGAATGATGAGCGACTCTCAGAGAAAGTCCTTGTTCTTTGATGAAACTTCCTCATTGATGTTGCATTACATACAGGAGAAGCTCTTGGATCTAGCATGACGTTTAAACTGTAATCAAAGCTGTCCTAAGTACTCTTAGCGCCTCTTTAAAATTTCTTCTGATTAGTGTCTTGGTTCTAGTTTATGCTTGAGTGATGGAGTGATTGTGGAACTGTGTTATGTGTCATGGTTATGCCATATGTTCTTATTTTGTCTGTTTCTTTAAGAATTCTTTGCCCAAGAATGTTTTAGAGAGTTCTGATGTCCATTAGGTACAGTGTTTGAATGGGTCCATAGAGATGAAACAGCCCAGATCCACCTAGGGCCCCAGCTCAGATCCACCTAGGGCCCCAGAGGAAAAGTACATGTTGGGGTTCCAGATCTACCCTCTTCACTGCTCCCAGATGCTTTGTGCCCTCTTTTCTTCAGATGCTAAAGTTCCCGTCTATACCAAGAGTTGTTTCCATTTTAGCAATACCTTGTGTGTATGAGGCACTGGGTTAGATTCATAAAGAACCCTACATAAGGTATGAGATAAAGAACTAGCCTTATTTATTATTCTGCCTTTGCCTGCAGTCTCCTCCAGGAACGTGTTTATTAACTGTTTAGTTAATAATCATTTACCGCCAAATTTTAAACGAACCAAATTACAGAAAGTTCTTTGGAACATAATTCATCTCCTCGGATCCTTCACATCTGAGTCTCTAGAGCAGATCTGAGCTTGCAGAAGCGGATGGTGAGAGTAAGGATGGGTGGTGGAAGATTGATTTTTTTCAGATGAAGTGAGACCGGACTCCAACTACCTAGAGCAAGTGACCAGGACTTGTGGAGCTGGTGTCCTGTAGCGATCAGTAGCCTTCTGCTCCCTGTCTCCTCTTTCCTTACAGTTCCTGAGCCTTACCTTAGACATTCTGTCCTCCAGGTTGGTTAGCCAGGAATTCTTGGAACTTCTATGGGATTCTTTGTTTTCATCACCAAATCCAGTCCTTCAGCTAGTTCCCTCATCGCTACACGGGAACTTCCACCAGAAGCCCTTACCACTAACATCTTGTTCCAAACCAATATCACCTGTCACTGGATGACTGACTGGCTGTCCCTTCAGCTTGGCTCCCTCCCCTGCTGCCCCTTTTAAGATATTTTCTTCCTGCAGCAACTGAATAATAATAATGAACAAATGAAAGTGTGAGCCAGCTGACATCATGTGAGACTCCCTGGGAAGGCTTGTTGAGGCTGGCTCTCTTTATCTCCACTCTGGCCTCTCAGTTGCCCCCATTCTTATTCTTATGTCTGCCATCCTGCCTGCATTGCTGTTTCTTGAACATCTAGGATTGCTCCAATCTCAAAACCTTTGTGTGTCTCTTCCCTGTTTCTGGAACATTCCTGTTCCTCTCCAAGATCCCTATGCCTACTCCTACCACCACTACCTTCCCACTCGGTCTCTTCCCACCCTCCCCTTCCTCTCTGCTTCTATCCTTCTTCCTACTTCTTCCCCTCCCTTTCCACTTGGGTCTTCATCCAAATGCCATGTCCTTAGTTCTTCCCAGTGTTGTGCCCACATGTGCACATGTGCGTTCATATGTGCGTCCGTGTGTATGTGGAGGACAGAAGTCAACATGGAATATTTTCCTAAATCATTTTTTACCTTCTATTTTTAGTTTCCTACTATAAAGGATCCCCATCACTTGACTAGACTGAGCTGCCGGCAAACTTGGGGGTTACTCGTCTTTACTTCCACAAGCATGTGCACTCTGATTATGTCTGTACAGAAAGAACCATGCCCAGCTTCTTAATGCAGTGCTGGGATCTGAACTCAGGTCATCGTTTCTGTAGCACGCAGTCTTTCCACTATCCATCTCCTTCGCTGATATATTTTGTAGTGTCTGGCATGTGATCGCTGCCTCTGACATAGTTAATGAATGAATAAATGAATGCATCAGCAGAATACGGCTGGGGATGGGTAAGACCCCTAAGACACGTCCCATATAAAGGGCTTAGGTTAGTTGCAGATGAAGCCTAAACACAAAAAGGTAAGGAAGAAAGCAAACGCCACTACCATAATTACCCTGTTTTTGCCCAGGGTCTTGGTTGTACACAATGAAGGAGGGGAATTTGAGGTCAGAGTGGAGACCGCTGTCCCCAAGCACACCCTTAAAATGAGGGAGGAGGTAATTAGGTGAGAGGACAGCCATTTAAAACTTTAAAGGACACTTTTGTAGCTTCTCTCCTTTGCTCTTAGACTTAGGATTTTCCTCAGTTCCCATTTCCAGCCAGAAGACATCTGGGGTTGACAAGAGAAAAATGTTACGTCAGTTTAACTTTATGAGGGTTTTTTTGTTTTTTGTTTTTTGTTTTTGTTTTTTTTTTTTTTTTTTTTTTTTTTTGTTTGTTTTTTGGTTTTTGGTTTTTTTTTGGTTTGGTTTGGTTTGGTTTTTCCAGGAAGCGTTTTCCAACCCTATCTTTCCATGATATTATTTTCTGTAATGCTAGCCCATTTTACCTGCTGTTAAAAGTAAATGGAGGGAAATTATCCGTAATAGCTTTTATCCTTTTTTTGTTGTTGTTGTTTACTGTGACTTCTGTGCAACCGCTATCAGAAACAGAGAGTGTATGAGTATCAGTCATCCTGAGTAATAGTGAAGTGCCGTGTGTTGGAGGCATTAGTGTAGCCTCAGCCATCATGGCTTTTAGTTCTATTTAATAAACAGTTTTGAATACTCCCGGTGCATTATGCCCTAGGGTACAAAGATAGATCCATCTCTTTTTAATTCTAGAAAATGTTTCTCTGTCGTTTTTCTTTCAAATGTCTTTTTCTCTTGCAAGCCCCATTCCCCTCATTTCATTTTTCTGTTATCAACTTTATTAACAATTAGTGTTGCATGTATTTTCAAGTGTTTGAAAAGCAGTACCACCCAACATTATCATGTGGAGGTGCACATGCATATGAGTGTCTGCAGAGGTTAATGTCAGGTATCTTTTTTTAGCTGTGCTTTATCTCCTTTTGAGACAGAGTCTCTCATTTTTACCTATAGCTCTCAATCCAGCTTTGCTGCCTAGTCATTAAGCCCCAGGTATCCATATGCCTCTGCCTCCCTGTCAGTAAGATTACGGGCATGTAATATTACAGCTGGCTTTTTACATGGGTGTTCTGGAGATCAGATTCAAGTCATCGTGCTTGCATGGTACATATGTTACTTACTGAACCATCAGCCTGTGACCCAAATGATCTGTCTAAAGACCAGAATTCACATTTCTTTTGAATGGGATCTGGGCTTCTCCTGCCTTAGAAGGTTGAGCAGAGACCTGACATCAATGTTCTATCTGATCCTGTCTCATGCCACACACTTTGTGTTCCATGTTCTGTGTCATCCACTGGACACCAGACTTATGCTTTCTGCAGCAATGGCCTGCCTTGTCTTACTGTTCACCTTTTCCACTCATAATCCCTCTACTCCGTTTTCCAGCTCTCTCCTCATATACTGGCAGAGCACCTGCTTGCTCTACCAAACTCCCTCCCAAGCTCAGTGACTTCTTAAATACTTTGTTGACAGATTTCTCATGTGATCCCCTAGCATCTTCTCATCAGTGAAACCATGCCACCAAAGGCTGGGTCAGGTGCTTAGTCTTCCCTGGGTTCCCACTGACTTCCTGTCTATTGAGAATCTGAAGAAGTGGCTTGAACATGTACAGTAGATACAATAAGCAGAACATAGAGACACCACTCTGGGTTTGGGTAGAGCTGTCAGGTACTTTCTCAGAGACGCAGATTCACGCTTCAGACAGGTTGTGAGAACTTGAACTCCATGTCCTGTGAATTGCAAGCAAGTAACTAGGTAGAAGTGACAAGGCAGGAACAAGGTTCACAGGAATGACCACAGCCAGATGACAGCAATGAGGAGAAATTCAACAATACAGATACTAGATAAGACCCTGTTAAATCTGAAGCTATGAATTGCTGTTTATTTCCGATGGCAGAAGGAGTAAGAATTCTTACTGTATTTTAATACATTTCCTTCCAAAGAACCATAAAGAAATTGAGTTAAATTGGGTATCGTGTAATTATGCGGAAAACTCAGCTACCAGAACAACCTACAATGTTTAGAAATAATTCAAGTAAATACGACTCTTTAGTGCAACTAAAGTTGTGTTAGTAATTGTAGGAGATTCAGAGAGCTTTGTGTTCAGTGTTCTTGTCTGAATGGCATAGAAGTAATGTCATTTAATCTCTCCTATTGACACATTTTTCCTTTCAATGCAAATTGCTTTTAGTTGATCATTATCATCCAGTTTATAATGAGATATACATTTCTTATCATTTGTGTTGTTTTTCCTATGTTTTAAACTGCTTTTGTATTCACTCTTTGAACCAGATGAATATGTTAGACAGATTATAAAGGTACCATTTATCATTTAAAAAAAAAATGCTAGGGCCAAGAGCATCTTGCCTGGCCGACCAAGGTCATTGAGATAATCAAGGGAAGATGCAGAGCCAGCATTAAGCTTGTGTTTATTGCCCTTCCCTCACCCCTGGGTTTCCACTGGCTTTGGGCCTGTCCCTGTAATTTCACCTCCTTCATCTCTGCTCTTGTGGAAGCCTCTGGCCGCTGACCTCCTAGCTCCTTCTTGACTCCCGTGTCAGGAACCTCTTAGCCTTGCACACATATATTTTTTGGCTCTTCTTTGTGCTGCCAACTTCCCTTGCTGTTCTCAGAGCTGCATCTGAATTGCCATACTGTGTCAAAGCTCTGTGCACTGTGGGATTCACAGTCAGGGGCAGACTCTGCTTCCCCAACCTTCATTCTCCATAGATAGCCAGTGAATATGGCATTTTCCCAGCTGCCCATCACCACCAATAATAATTACTAATGTATTATAAGACAGTAAGTTTTTTGTTCATTGACTTTTCCCACAAATCAGCTTTAAAAATAATTCTGCCTAAAGTCTTCCTGTTACTGTGACTAACTACAGTGTCCTTCTCTTCTGAAAATGGCTTGTTTTATCCTAGGCTAGTCACCTTTGCTTCATTTAAATGACATTCATAAATAGTCATAGAAAAATATAGCTCTTAATGTAATGTGTTTATATATGTATAGTTAGTTATATGTCAGGTATATGTTAGTGCTATGCACGTAATTAGTTCAATGTGACTGGACCAGGGTTCAATGGTTAGTAATCATTTTTTCAGATCAGTGTTTCCTCCTGACGGCTAGCTATGTGTATGAAGAACATTTGTTATACCTCAGAGTAATGCTGTATTTTTTTGAAATACCAAACACAACAATAAAATGTTTCAGAAGACCGAATACCAGCAGTGTTTCTCTCTTATGGGACTCCTATATTGTATGGTATTGGTGGTAACTGATAATTAGTAGGGCAAGGGCCAGATCACTGTGGATGGTTCCACCCCTGGGCCGGTGGACCTGGGAGCAACTAGAAAGTGGGTTGACCAAACCATAAGGTCCAAGCTAGTAAACAGTATTTCTTCAAGGCCTCTCCATCAGCTCTTACCTTCAGGTTCCTGCTCTGAATGGGTTCTTGCCCTGACTTCCTTCAACAATGAAGTGTGACTTTAGAGTTGTGCGCAGAAATAAATCCTTCCTCCCGAGTTGTTTATGTGTATGGTGTTTTATCACAGGAATAGAAACCCTAAGACAAACATTATATCTGACATGAGAACACCACTGGGCTTGGTGTGATAGGCTGAAGGGAGATTATCCTTTTGGAGACCTAAAGACATATTTCAGAATTTAAATTACATTGTAATTCCATGTCAGCTCATTTTATGGCAGCAATGACAAACTTGTGCAGATCAAAATTTTTGTGACCATTGAATGATTGCCAGTAGGGAATTGTCATATAGTTTAATAGAAGGTCCTTTTGTATGGCTTCTCCAAGTAACTTAGGGTTCCATTGTTTCCTCGTAGCCAATAAAATGGGGCCAAATTACACCTTACCTAACAGAAATAATTAGGCTATTAAACTGGCAGGTGGTTTTCCCCCTTGAGGCTTTTTGTTTGTTTGTTTTGCAAGTTACCAATTTATCGATTCAAATCCCTTCATTGTAAGTGGTAGAACCACATGCTCCTAACAGGCTTCCTTGCTTTCCCCACTCTTAGGCCCTGGGCCCCATAACAGGGCCACGGGAGGAGCAGGGATGCAGCTGGCAGCAGCAGTGGAAATGCCACCCAGGAGCCTGGCCTTCCTGGCTTCTTCTCTGCTGGTTTTCTTTTTCTTAGCTTCGTTCTTACAAGGGGGAGGGGAATAGACTGTGTCTCTTTACAACCGGAGTCTCTTGAGGAAAGCCTTCTGCTCATTTAGGCTGAGTAACAGGGAATGAGATTTTCTAGAATTGCTAGGTTCCTATTATAACCATAACTACCCAGAGAGGACAGGCATGTGATTGATGAGAGATGTTATATAGATCCTCATAGCCAGCCAGGACTTAGATGCCAGTACCAGGCCAGGATCTATCCTAAGAAGCCCCAGAGCAAGAATTCTGAAATAACAGTGTTTTCTACCACCATTTTCCAGAGAGGGATATTTAGGATATTTAGTTCATAAGTCTGTGTCATTATACTTGGTGCTTGTAACCTCTAGAGTTTTGAATCTAACTCTACCCTCATTAGTATTTCTGTATATTGAGTAGAAATAAGATTTTCTTTTCCTTTAGGAAACTTATAGCATAATTAAATGCATATAGTTCTTCTTTGTACCCACTGTTTTACTTCCCATCCTAAAATCCCACTCTGCTTAATAGAGTCACACACCAGTTCACTGATTCCGTCACCAAGGGAATAGGTGTTTAGGCAATATTAGAATTTGTCTTTTTAATTTTCACATAAAAAGTTGAAGTATAAATAATTGCTTTCAGGCCTGTGGAGCACAGCAATAATTTAATTAGCTTCCCAAGTCCAAATTAGATGGGTAAAGTTGAAATGCAAGAAATGGCATAGAAAAATACGTTACTTTCTTTCTCAGTGTACTTAACTACAGAGCAATACCCAGATCCTCCCGCAATTAAAGTTCTATAGTGTTTATATAGATACAGTACTCCAGCCTTGAACTGAGGAAGCCCCTGGATTGGGCAGACAGTTTTTAAAAAAGCAAAACTTCTTTTAGTGTTCATGAATATCACTGCAAGAAAATTCTGTGTAAGTAAGTAAGTCAGCACTGTTTCAATTGAGAACAGAAGTTGGTGTTATGGACAAGCATGGTTTTAATAAATTGCTTGCCAGCTGCTACTTTCCCCAGCCAGTGTTGTGACCATCAATAAATAAAACACATTTGCTTCATAAAAAAGATACAGGGACACTTTACAGGGATATATTTTATGGGGATCTACATCTGGGATGTCACTTTCTGTTTTTAGCATAAAGGACAGGAAAGTTCTACAGCCCTTGAGCAGTGTGGTGGTTTTTTTTTTTTTTTTTTTTTTTTTTTTTAATTGTTTCTTGGTTGGGAGCTAGAAACTTCCATGGTTTTGAAGATGGAAGGCCAGCAGAGGCATAGACGTCCCTCTTCAGTTAAACTTGGTTTTTTTTTATTTTAGCAGAACGTAAACATGAAAGCATATTTAACTTCTACAATAAGAATGACTAAGCTCAAGTAGAACACTCCTGAAATTTCTGGCTTATAGATCACTAGCTTCTGTGTGTAGCAGAGAACAGCTCAAGGTGTGTGTGTGTGTGTGTGTGTGTGTGTGTGCACGTGTGTTGAGTTTGTGTGTGTATGTGTGTGCATGTGTGTATTATGTATATGTGTTTAGTTGGAGGGCAGGTTGTGGGGGGTTATCTTATTATCTGTCTGTTTCCTCATGCTCCTCAGTAAGTTGCCTTTTGAAATTTTGGAAGATATTTCCTACCTCTCTTTCCTTGGACATTTTGTTTTTTATATCCTTTCCTCTCATTCCTCTTTTTTTCCTATCAGATTTGTCATACCACCCTTTAGCCTATCCTCATTGAAAGATGTAGTTTTTGCATCTGCTGGGTGATCAGCTCTAAGTAGCCTCTACTAATTTGTCAACCTTATAATTTACTAGATGAGCATAATTAGAAGTCCTAATCAGCTGAGGGCACTTGATATTCTGGTGATTTGGTCCATAATGAACTATTGCCATCTGTCACCTACCAGACTAGAAATGGACAGGGTCCTCTTAGCCACTGATGGAACACTTTAGAGAGATTAAGTGTATCTTAATTATTCAATCAGGAGACTTGGGAGTGGAAATAATATATTCCCTAGTATTTTAATCAGAAACACCTTTTGATTATGAAGAGAGGGGAGTGGTTGTAAAGAGAGAGAAAGATACTGAAAGTGTGAACATCAGTAGACAGACACAGCCCATCATTACTGCCAGCATCCCAAGGAGTGTGACCTTTTGGTTCCTCTACTCAGATAAAACAGAAGTATTTAGAGAGACATAGTAGGAAGAGGAGAGTATACAGCTAAGACATGAGTGTGGGCTGGAGTCATATTGAACTATCTTTAAAACACACAAACCTTTCAATGGATGTAATTTGCAACAAGATTTAAAAGATTAAGCCAAACTTAAAAGTGAAGTTTACAAGTTAAGTAAAATAATAACTAGTTTACTTGTTTCTTGAACCCTATAGGATTTCCTTTGGTAGAGGAAATTGCAGAGTGGTTTTAGGTTGTACACTAATGGATTTGGGCATGAGACACGAGTGTTAACACAGTGAAATCCAACATTAGAAACATCCCCGCCCTCCCCCACATAACCATAGTTCATCTGCTTATTCATTCTTTATTAAGCATCCTCCTTTGAGATATCTTTTGTAGAGTGTACATTATCTCTGTATACACCTTTGGTTTTATCAGTTCTGTTGAAATTTTTTGAGTCTCAACTATGCAAGCAGGAAAGGCCAATCAGATCCCAGACCGAATTTTCTTTTATGTCCATGTCCCCTTAATTTAACCCCTCATTCCATGTTCCTCATTCCACTCAGAAGCACCAAAAGAGAGTGAGTGAATATTTTTTTTTCTCTTGAACTCTAGTGGTCTAATTAGCTGGGATTATAGGAACAATCTCTTGAGGAATCCAGATCTCCTAGACTTAGAACTAGAACTTTCATTGAAAACCTACTGTGTGGTCTCTCTGTCTCTGTCTCTGTCTCTCTGTCTCTGTCTCTCTGTCTCTCTCTCTCTCTCTCTCTCTCTCTCTCTCTCTCTCTCTCTCTGTGTGTGTGTGTGTGTGTGTTTTATAAACTGAGTTTCCAAAAAAATAAGAGTGAGCAGCATCTAGGATAACATATCCTGTTAGAACTCTCCCAATCTTTTCTTACAATGAATTGTATAGCAATGAAATACTACTTGCAACCTTTTTCTTTGTCATTGTTAACATTAACCTTTCATGTATTGATAAAGTATAAAAGACTGCAAATTAATGCAAAAAAAAAAAACCCCACATAATACAACTCAGATATTGGGAATGACCATATATTAAATGACTTTTGAAGGTTTATATTTGAAGAAGTAGCTTTACGTGGACTTGGCAAGGGGGTGGGGGGATGAAGTGGACATTTAGAAATGAAGGTTAGTATTGTTTTTAAAAAGTGAAGCTAAAGTATTCACTGCAAGTCAGTGACAGACTGGTCACCTGTCTGGATTCTTAACCAAGATGGAGAGGGGATAAATGTTTGTGACATAAATATTTAGAATCAGTAGTAACAAAAAG
The DNA here is from genome assembly GCF_011762505.2 of Arvicanthis niloticus. Lineage (NCBI taxonomy): Eukaryota > Metazoa > Chordata > Mammalia > Rodentia > Muridae > Arvicanthis > Arvicanthis niloticus. The sequence goes on along the minus strand of NC_133436.1, from coordinate 21,415,612 downwards.
TGGCAGCTGCACTGATACTAAAATTAAGAAAAAAAATATGATAAAGTTAGGGAATCATCGTTAGCAATAAGACCAGAGTGATTCCAATAAATGACTATCATTATTTTATAAAAGGATTATGTTTAAAATAAATATTTTCACAAGCATACAAAGAGAGCATGTCTACCTTTCTTAAAATAAGCACTAAGAGTAAAGTGTTTTCCTAGACTAAGAAGAGAAAAGAATTCCATGGGGTTTACTCTTGGAAGGACAGGGATGAACAAGTCATGTCGAATGCCTTGTACTTGAGCAACAGGCATGCACAAGAAAAAAGTGGTTCTGCTGCCTGAGTCTGGGCCTGGCTCCCAGCCTGGTCTGCTTTCCTCCCTGTAGTCTTGCTCCCATGGTGTAATGTAGCCTGTTATACGTGCAGGACAATCCATGAGCACACTCATACAAAGATTTACTGAGCTTTTCTCTCCTCCTTTCCATGTAGCCCAGGCTGGCCTCAAACTTCAAGGGCAGAGATTACAGGCATGTGCCACTAATTTCAACTTTTCCCCTTTGGGTCTTCCTAAAATCGGTAGCACATTGTAGACCTACTATTTAAAATCACAGGATAAAAATAGAAGAAAGAGAAAATATTCATCACGTATGGTGAGACATAGAATATATAATCAAATGAATCCACACATGTAAAGAATACGATTTAAATATAATTCTACCTTCAAATGTTGTGCAGTTTGATCCCCAGGCCTGAACATGGAGGGTAGAGAGGATGGGATGGAAATATCCACTCAGGTGCACACAGACACTGGGCGGGAAGGCCAGTGACATGGAAAGAGCTCTTCTGGCCTTGGAATTGCAGGCAAATGTATTTGGCTTTGTCATTCTATTTCTCCTCTCTGGCATCAGCCCCTTTTTCCTGTTTTCAAATGCAAATTAGAATGCTCTCTTATCACTGGGCTCCCATGCCTCCTGTATTGAGTGGCCCTGTTGTACATGGGATTGACACATCAACCCAGTGGAAGGGAAATGTGTCTTCAGCTGCAGGACCAGAGAGCATCACTGTTTGTATTCCATTAAGCTAGGCACGCTCTATTGACAGATACTGGGACCACTGGGGCATCGTGGGCATCTCTCCAGGAATCTCCAGCTTGATGGGCCAAATCACTATGCTTTACTGTGGGTCTCTGATAGCGGCTTCTAGAAAGGATCGGTTTGAATCAGCTCTCCGCAGGGTTTCTCATACAATACAGTGCTTTAGAAAGACTGGTTAAGATGCTTCTCCACCCAGAAGCTTTTGATACTTTAAAAGGACATTTTATCCATTGTTTCTCAAATGAGAAGATTTTGTTTTTAAAGAATGCATTCTTTAAGCTCTGTATTCTTTTCCCTGTAAATCTTTTCTGCCTCTTTGGACTTTTTTCTTTTCTTTTTTTCCTTTTTTCTCTTTTTTTTTCTGCTTTGTCCCCTCAAATTGCCCTAACTTGATATTTTACATATTGCTTCATTTTTACAAGCCTCACAAACGTGGATAATTTTGCTTTTGTTTGTTACTCTCTCTTGTTGGCTTAAAACAGCTTCTAAGACTTGCTGCAATGGGGGACGCACTTGAGTTCTGACTCCACAGTGCTTAGTGGGCACAGGTCCTCTGTGGTAAACACGGGGAGTTTAGTGTCGAGCTTTGTTCTCCTGATGAGCTCCTTGAGAGGGGATTGTATGATAAACCAACGAAAGGACCAAGCAAACAGAGGAACTTCCACTGGACAAAAACATGGCAGCCAATATGGGATGTTTGTCCCAGGATGAGGAAGCTCTGTGTGCCCTTCTGTGGGCTGTGTGATTGACTCAGAAACAGTGTTTACTTCATCCAAGGGAAAGCACCCTGAGTAAGCTGTCTTGTCTCAAAATTAACAGGCAGAATCATTCTCTCTCTCTCTCTCTCTCTCTCTCTCTCTCTCTCTCTCTCTCTCTCTCTTTCTCTCTGTGTCTCTCTCTCTGTGTCTCTGTCTCTCTCTCTCTGTCCCTTCCTCCCTTCCTCCCTCATTCTTCCCTCCCTCCCTCATTCTTTCCTCCCTTCCTCCCATAGACATTGAAACACAAGTGCTTAAAATACATTCTTTGAAAAGCCCCAGTAACTTATTAACCAGCGCAGGTGTAGCCCTCATAAAAGCTACCCCACCTCTCTTGAGGCTGCTGGGAATGAAATTTTCATCTCACACATAACATTTTACATTTGTGTAAAATATAAAATGCAACTGTTATATTTAGCATTTTACAGATGTCTCGAAGGTATTAGGATTTAAAGGAGCTTGCCTCTTAATGGCTCGGACTGTTTTCCCTCCCTCTGGAGGCTGGCTGCTCTGACTTGCTGGTTACACCTGTTGATCTTTCTCTCTAGGCTCCCTGGCTTAGGATCCTAAGGTGGCTTTCACTTATTGTTAGTGAGTGTGTGTGCATATGATGTGGGTTTTTGGTGTGCATGTATGTGTGTGCATGTATGGTGCAGGAGGTGTGCATGTGTGTATGTGTGGTGTGTGTGCATGTGGTGTGAGTGTGTGTGCATGTATGGTGCGGGAGGTGTGCATATGTGTATGCATATGTGGGGTGTGTGCATGTGGTATGTGTGTGTGCGTGTATGTGTGTGCGTGTATGGTGCAGGAGGTGTGCATGTGTGGGTGCATATATGGTGTGTGTGCCTGTGGTGTGAGTGTATGCATGCATGTATGGTGCAGGAGGTATGCATGTGTATGTGTGTATGTGTGTGGGGGGTGTGTGTGCATGCGCGTATGTGCACGAGCGTGCGTGCATGAGCTCCAGTCTGTTTGATGCTTTCCCTCCTCACCCTCAATTCTTCTACCCTGTAGTCACTTAACAGCACTGATTCATGGTTGCTGTGCTCTTCAAAGGCCATTTGGTTACAGTCTGAGTATCAGTGTTTAAAATTTTCTGGAAAATTAAACAAACATGCATAGTCTATCTTCTTTAAATTGTCTTTTCAAACACACTTAGATGAAGACAGATAGGCAGTTAGTTTTTTTTTTTGTTTTTTTTTTTTTTTTAATAAGGGTGGATGTGAGGTTTAGGAATGCTGGCTTCAGTTCATTTTAGGACAAAGTCCATTTTGTGATTAAGCTGGATAAACTTTATTTTTTCAAGGAAGCATTTTAAGGTGAAGTAGAAATTACTAGTGTAGTTCATACTAAAAGATGGGGGTATTATTGCAGATAAAGACTTAGGGAGAAACATCTTAAAACATTTTCGAGGCTCCAGTGATGGGAGACTGCAGCCCTGCAGCCATTACATTTCAAACACTTGGTGCAGTATTCTGTACATTCTGAGACCTTTAGTATTTTATTATGGAGAAGCTTTGTGTTCAATGAGCTTGCCTAACCACAGGCGCATATTGGGAGGACTCTATCCGTACTCAGTATAGGCTGAGCTGTGATACTTGGTAGGGCAGATTTAATAAATCTAGTTTTGATTTCTAAGATTCCTTTTCAGCTTAGGATGGGTGTATCCACAACCCTACCTTAAGTACAGGAACATCTGTATACATGTCTGCCTTAGACGAGCCTTCCTTTTGCCATGACTCTGTGTTTTTGATCTGCCTTTCTGTTTCTGGGGACAGTCTAGAAGGTGCACTCAAACCAGCTAGATTAAAGAGGGGATCCCCAAGTGTGGGGGTGAGAGTCCCAGACATTCCCATACCTGGTTGTCCTGCTTTGCGAGTCTCTCTGTGTGTCCAAATGTGTCCTTTTGTCCTTGTTTTGTTGGGTTCACTGTTTCTGACCCTGGGCTTAGGAGTGACCTGACGTTGGTTTCTGTGGACATCTTTTCTTCACCTCTGGACTGTTGCTCTTCTTACTAGCCTTAGATTGCATGCATCCTTTCCCTGGGAGAGGCTTAGTTTATTGCTTATACTCAGACTCCTGGCTCTGTTACATGTCAAGGATGGTCCTTGTAATCTTGCAGTTTTCCTGGTGATATGTGGATAAACATTCTGTTTCCGTATGTCTAGTCTTCAGGAAATGTTCTTTGTTAAACACGAACAAGCAAACAAATTTACGGATGAAGAAGTCTCTAAGATGTCATATGCCTTGAACTTGTTCTTTAAGGAAACATGGTAGATTAATTTTTTTTATAACTTACAGCTACTCTTTGCTAATTATGCTTCCAATTTCTCTTGAGAACAATGAAACGAAAAACTGTCTTTGGATTTTCACATAAGTAAATTTATGGTAAAGGAAAAATGTTTTCTTTCTTGAGTTATCATGGTACATTTCAAGGCTTATAAGTGTTAAAGTATTAAAATTCAGAAGTCACTGAACATTAAACCGTTTACTAATCTGAGCAACCATTTTCTTTTACTTTTTGAGTGTGTTTAGACTTAACTATGTCTAACTGGTAAACACATACAGAGAAATTTTTTCCTCTGACCACTGTAACTTAGCCTTTGTATATGTACACTAGTAACCCTTTGAACAGTAAGATTTAACTTGGATATGAAGAATAAATGTATAACTGAGTAGACACCCAAGGTGAACCTCTCTTCTTTAATCACAGAGTTAACTCCTGAGGAGAGGGCCCAGAAGATCGCCAAAGCCATGCGCAAGCAGTCTTCCGAAGTCAGAGAGAAGTGGGAGAGCCTCAATGCTGTGACTAGCAACTGGCAAAAGCAAGTAGGGAAGGCGTTAGAGAAACTCCGTGACCTGCAGGGAGCGATGGATGACCTGGATGCGGACATGAAGGAGGTCGAGGCTGTACGGAACGGCTGGAAGCCTGTGGGAGACCTGCTTATCGACTCGCTACAGGATCACATAGAGAAAACCCTGGTCAGCACCGTTGCCTTTGACAAAGAATACTTTAAAAATGTGGTGGTGTTGCAAAGAGGACAAATAAATAGACCAACATATAGAAATCATTATAAGGGATTATTATAACACCCACTTCAGCTCCCCACCCAAGTCAGGAATTATGACAGATGTTTACCATACGTATTCTCCCCCAAAAGAAAACCACCAAGGTGGATTTATGATAATTTAGTTTGTTTAAACATTTTTAGAATCCTAATTGAATATTCCTAAATAGTGTAGATTAGGTTTAACCATTTAAAACAAGACAAAACCTCCTCTAAACTTTTTAAGTTCACTTTGTTTTCAGATAGGCCTCCCGTTTCATTTTCTTTTGTTTCCTATTCATTTTTTTTTTTAAAAATCTGTTTATTTTGTAATGATCCCCACAGCCTAGATTTAATAGAATCGTACCCCTGTGGTACAGCCTACAGGTTCTGTCTCCTAGAAACTGGTGTTTGGATTTAAAGGTTTAATAAAAAAACAAACTGCTTTAGTGGGAATTCTCATCTATAATTTCTATCTTATTGTCTGAGTAAATGGAAAATAAATTTAGTTATAAATTCCATTTGTAATCAGGCATTGCCCAAGGTTAAGGATATTAGTTCTATGGTGTAAATCGGCTTTGCTTACTCATTCTACACATTTTCGGGCGGGGGTCTGTGGGGGGGTAGCAAAATTTAGGCAGCAAAAGACACAGATTACAACTTCAGAGAATGCAGGGTTTGTATAGTCGTGAATCACACCAGAGGATGAACACTGAGACAATCAGAAGGGATGAGTCCAACACTATCCATCATGCATGGAGATTTTATTGCAGAAGGTACACACATCTGTTGTTCATAGACACTGGGGTAGCAGTCTTCCTTTATGTGAGTATGGCTGGGTGGAAAGACAAGCTCTGGGAAATTAACGTAATACTCAGGCCAGTTACATGAGCAAACATTTGTGCATATAGACAGAGGAGTAGCAATAGCTAGCATTTCTTAAGGCTGCTTCTTCTGTGCCAAGAACTGTTCTCAGTCAGTTCATGTGGATGTCTCTTTTAATCCCCACACCAGCAACAAGGTGAGGATTATTCCCCCAGGCAAAACTGCAGTTGTTCAAGCCCACACAGCTAGTTAGGTCTAGAGTCTCTGTGATTTTAAATTGCCTTTCTCCTTCACTGCAGAGACCTTTTTCAGTCTAATGTATATAAATACAATCTTGACCAACCTTTTGAATTTAAACTGTCTAAAATTAAAACACTTTTAAACTTTTAAATTTAAAACAAGTGTTAACAAAGAATATAGTGTTCTCCATTTCTGATAATAGATGTGTGTCTGCCTATTCTATAAATTACGTAGACCTCCTTCCAAAACCTACAATATTCCAAAAAACATTTTCCTGGATAAATGTGAATATAAAACTAGCCTAAGAAAAACATAATCATTAGCTTATCAGTGCATCTTTTTCAAATATTGGGCATTTTGTGTATTTTTACAATTTTTTTTTTTTTTTTAAATCTTAGATATTGTGGGTTGTATTTGGGACCTTGTGCATTCTGGGCAAATATAGCACCATTCAACTGTGTGCAAAGCCTTCTTTTTACTTTTTATTTTGAGACAAGATCTTGTTGGGTATCTGGGCTAGTCTTGAACTCACTCCATAGCCCAAATAGACCTTAATCTTGCAGACTTTCTGCCTCAGCCTCCCATGTAGCTAGTATTACAGGCCTTTGACACCAAATCTGGCTTAACTAGTTTTTAAACCCTAGAAAGTCTTTCAGTGATTTACAAAATACAATTAGTATCAAAAATCAACAACTAAAATACCTCTGAATTTGAGTGGGAATTTACCCTTTTGAGTTTGAAAGTATCACATGATAGTTGGGGATCATTAGTGTTGAGAAAAATGAAAATTTGTATCTGGAGAAAAGACCCAACAGTTTGAGAATCGGCAGCCTTAATTAAAGGAATGACTTATCTCTCCAGCCAAATTCTTTTGTTCAAATCTACTTAAGTGGGAGGCTCAAAAAAACAAAAGCAAAACCACAAAAACAAATAGTCTAATGGCAAAGAATAAATTGGATTAAATTACTTTTATATCTTAGGAAGTAAAAATTAAAAGTTCAAAGTCTCACTAAACCAAGTAAAATAAATTCAATGTTTGTAATAATTCATATGTTCCCTAAAGTATATCCTCTCTCTTAGTGAAGCTGTATGGAAAGCAAAAAACTAGATACTAGAAACTGCAAAATATTAGTAAATACGTCAGAGCACAGCTGGAAAATAAAATCTTTAGGAATAATGAAATAATTTCAGCTGCTAAAGTTATCTTTAATAACAATGCTGTTTTCTGCATATACACCTTCTGGTACCAGACGGGTTTGAGACACACACCTGCCAACAGTCTAACGAGCACCTTTGATAATAGCAGATGTTTCTGTTTTTATAGCAGTGAGGGCTACATAGACTCTTACTCTCTTATTGGAAAGTACAGTCAAAACATGATAAATTAGCTTTTTATACAAGAACACATGGTGGTTCTGAAAACCATTTATAACTCTGTTTATTTCAAGCCTCTTAACTTGGAACCTCTTAAAAGGCAAAAGGTAAACTTCCTTGATAGAAAGTTTCCTCATTGCCATAAAAACACCTTGCCATAAAAGAGAAAACAGAGCCAAAAAGACTTTCCTGGCAAATCTCTGTTCATGTTTTCACCTATGACTTGTAACAGAAAATAAAAAAAAAAACAATACAAAACAAAACAAAATAGGATTTTTGCACAGTAGAAATATAAGCTTCTCTATTGTTTCTTAAAGTAAAAGAAAAAATCCTGTCTTGAAATTATGCGTGAAGTTATGTTCAAATTCTAAAGCACCTTTACCATCTGTTGATATAACTGATTGTCATCTAAAAATAGAAACCTATCAAATAGCATGTTAATTTTTAATTTTAATACCTAAAGCTCAAAGGATATTGATTTTTAAATTATGGATGCAGTTTTAGGGTCTTTGAATTTAAATGTGAAAGAGAGCATTAACATATCAAGCTTTAAAAAAAAAAAATCACTGTTAAAAAAGCCGTGGAAACTTTGGAGCTCTAGTGTGTGTGTTCCTCTGTGCCTGAGTGAATCTGAATTGTTTCAGAGTCCACGTTGAAAAGCCCTGTGTCTTCCGCTAACCCACACTTCCCTCTGTCCCCCACACCTGTCCTATTTGTTAGTCCTTTGCACCTGTCAGGCCTATTACTAAGTCACTGTATGTCCAATAACTGGATTTGCACATCGGTCTGCGTGTGCACACTGGACCATCTTTGGATATGTCCAATATCAGTGGGGATAGACAAAACTAACCGAAAATCAAAATTCTGTCCCTTTCCATATTATAACAGGCCATGTGTCTTTTGGGTGTTCCTTTCTTCTGACTTCCTTTGATACACTGGTGTCTGCTGAGATTGGAACTAGATCATACTAAACACCTGGTGACTTCATGTCTACAGATTCAAACAGAGTTCATACGCTGCTGTCTCTGGCAGACCTGTTTTTCATGTTGGTTTCTGGCTTTCTGTCTCTTCTCCTGTGATTTGTTCTTCAGCTCTCCTTTGCACATAACCACATGCCTTTAGACATAGTCAAGAAATTAAAAACACTAAAATATATATTCCCTGATTTACCACTGAAAAAATTTGATTCCTGAATATTGGGTTTTAGCAACCATTATAATTCGGGATAGGTTTTAGGAGAGGCAAAATTTTATCCCTGTCTTCTTGGAAAGCTGGTTAACTATCCTAAAATCTGACATCAGACAGAGGAACAAAAGAGGTAGATTCTGTTGTTTACTGTAATATCAGAAAAACAGCAAATGAATACTACTGTGTGTGTTTGTGTGTGTGTCTATGTGTCTGTGTGTATGTCTGTGCATGTGTGCCGGGTTCTAAATGTAGGTAGGTATCTCTTCTCAACCAGCTTCTTCTGTGGGACAGGCTGAATGTGAATGCTTACAAAGGCTAAGAACTGAAATCTGAGATGTCCAGCAGTGGGGTTGGAATAGCTCTGAACTGTCACAGTACCTATTCCGTGGCATGTGGCTCGTGGTTTGCATGTTGTGATATGTTGGCTGAAAGTCATAGTGGGGCTGGTAGCACTGAACGAGACGTCCCAGGGATGCTGGGAAAGGGCCTCCAGGCAAGGCTGCAGAGGAAAATCTCCTAGCTAAGGCATTTCAGGATCCAGGTGATCTGGACAAAGAGTGGTCAGAGAAAGCCAACCAATGCTTTAAACAGGTGGAATTCTGTGGAGAACGGAGGCCATGAATTTATCATTATGCTGTTGGCTCTCATTGGCTCTAAAGTCTAGCTTCCCCTTCATAGGTTCGCCCAGGACATACACTTTTTACCTGTCTGTTCTGCACCCAGAGGTCGTAGTTCAGTTCCGAGACTCATCCATAGCTTTTCCAATATGCGCTGGTCTTCCTGTCCCTCCTGTAAGCACAGTCTGTGATCATATTGGGTTCTGGGAGACACAGAGCTTTTCTCTCCAGTATCTAATAATAACCATAGGTTAGTAGTGAGAAAAGCTACTTTTTCTTGACACCTAGTTGAAGCATGACTGAGTTCAAGTCAACTTGTTGCATCTGGTGGATTAAAGGAGTAAGGCAGCCATGCTATACTAGGAACAGAAAGTATGAGAGTGAAGAAGAAGCAAATGGACCATGCAACAGTAGTCCCATGGTTTGCACATAATAGACCAGACAGAAATGTTTAGTGTCTTAGTTGTGTTTGCAACTTGAGTTTTTCTCATTGCCCGCATTCTTAAATGCTCAGGGAGTCTCTGCTGTATACGTTAATCCAGGCCTGATCCAGTCAGCTTCTCTACTCGACAGCATCACGTTGGCCTTCCCAAGGTCTTCAGTAGGAAGATGACAACTCTGGCTTTTGAGGAAAAAAAAAATGTCACTTTCTGGTGACATTCTAAAATAATCTGTTTCTACCAGGCATTTAGAGAAGAAATTGCACCAATCAACTTAAAAGTTAAAACAATGAATGACCTGTCCAGTCAGCTGTCTCCACTTGACCTGCATCCATCTCTAAAGATGTCTCGCCAGCTGGATGACCTTAATATGCGATGGAAACTTCTACAGGTATCGGCTTAGCCCCTTCAGAATGCTATCTAACACTGCATAAAGAATACAGAACAGGAATGGAGATGTTAGGAGGCTGTGCAATGGTTGATTTGCATTTAGTTTCTTAGTGTAACAAGTCTTTGCATTTGTTTAAGCTTGAAAAACACACCTTAGGATGTGCACAAACAGAAACACTTGGATGGTCTTTAAAACCTGCCTCATTTTTAAACCACACATTATCCCGCCTCTCTCTTTACTGAAGGTATTTGATAACGAATTTAGCAAGCAAGTATTTGTCTTTCTGTATCTTGAAAAGAAAAGCATCATTTACTTATGAGTATGGATTTTTTGTCATAATTTGTATTTAAATTATATATACTTGTAGAAAATTACACAAAATCCAGTAAGTTGTGGCAATTGTAACCTCTAGTCTGCCACAGAATCATTTGTCCTGTCATGACTTATAAAGGAATGATTTTTCTTACCTTCATTATGTGTTCTTTTTGCTTTGGAAAGTTACAAAGCTTTTCTTCTTTCTCTTGACATTGTTCGCTGTGCAGGAGCCCTCTTAGTTTACAGAAAGCACACCTGCACTTAGCTTCTAGAACCAACTTTCCCAAGGCAATTGTTTCAGTGGCTCTCGACCTTACTTGTAGACTACGGATTTAACTGAGCCAGGACTCATGAGTGTTCCCGGGTGTGAGCGTTGCCTGACCACTGCCCATGCCAGGGAGGAGTTCACGGTACAAAAGATCTGTGACACATTCAGTCTCTGCCTGCTAGGAGTCAAAACAGCTATGCTTTTTTGCTGAAAATTAGCAGGGGAGGCTGTAACTAGAAAAGTAACAGTAAATAATTCTGACTAGTTTCTCTACAATAGATGCAACAGTTAAGACAAATGTGCAAGTATGATTTTATTCGCAAAGTGTGATACATTTTAGGTTATAATATGTTTCTTGGATTCCCCAACATCAAAATGCACAGGGAAGTCACTGAGATTGGGCTCGCTAGGTAAATGCATTTGCAGACACCAGAATTTGTTCCCAGCAACCCACATGATAGAAGGAAAGGACCAACTCCTAAAGGATGCTCTGTGGCACCTGTGTCCCTCCCTCCCTCACCCCACTTCACGTAGAAGACATGAATGTCAATTAATTTTCTTTTAACTTAATGGTCCATGTTTTCTGAATGAAATTGAAAATGTGAGATGTGAATATTTCATATTTGACAGTCTTTCCTATCCTTGTGAAGAATGTCAATAATCTGAGAGTGGTCAGGCCAAGCATATTAAATTTGTAAGTGCTCACAGAGATGTCTGAACCTTTTTCTTTTTGCTTCTGCCCTATTCCTCTGCCTCATTATCACTCATTGTACTCTTTGGAAGGTTGCTCTTCCAGTCTTCCTTGATCTCCTTTTGCTTTGCCTCTGTGTCTCCATCTCTAAAGATGTCAGGTTACATGTTAGATATGATGGGAACATGCATTCTTCCATCCTTATCTTTGATGCCGGTACCTGCTAGAGTTCAAATATCAGTCCTGGATAAGCAAAGGAAAATCCACGTTTCCTGGTGGAAACAGTGCTGTTAAATATCAAGAATAGCAGCCCACTTACTCATAAAATACGACATTTGAGCATTTCTCATCATGAATAAAGCGGACTCTAACACAATTTTGCATAGCTGACCAGGAGAAAACTGAGCTGTCCAGTGAGCTAGACAGATACAAGTTTTATTTACAGTGAGCTGAAAATGAAATTGTCCATCCAAATGGAACAGCGTACCAGCACTGCAGAGACAAATAACAGGGCCAGGGAAATGGAAATGTCAAAAGGCTGTGTGCGACTGTTGTTCATTTGCATTTGGTTTCATAACTGTTTTTGTCATGTGGCACAGTAACCATAGAATTTGCACTAACAACCATAGAAGGGAGTCATGTGCTGGGATACACTGGTTACATACTACAGCCATGAGCAGGGACACTCCGATGCTCAGAGGCTCCTCTTTGTTTTGATAGAGACCATCAGATGCAAACTTGTAGGAAAATCAGAAGATGTTTCACACCCAGCTTTCTGTTTTCTCTCTTCTGTCATTTCACATAGTCATTTTTTTTTATCTATCTTCCATCAGTCTGTCTACCTTCATACCTGTTCATCAATATACACCTATCAATCTGTATAAAAAACTATAGTCTTTCTAACTGCCTGTCTCCCTATCTGTCAATCTGCTCATATCTTTATCTTTAGAGTTCTCTAAGCTCTATTTCCCACACAATCTCTGTGGCACTTTTATCATCCTTTTTATAAAAGAGGGATGAGTAAGGGCTCCTCCCAGGGCCCCATCCTAAGCTGCCTTAGAGGCACGCTTCCTGTGGTGAAGTGGTGGAGAACAGTGTTAAGGTAAGGCATAGCTATGGCCTCCGATAGCCAAGGCGTGACTGACTATTCATGTTGTTCTGACTAGTTGTGTCCTCAGGTCCTTCCTTGTGTCTCGCTTTCTTCATCTCTAAAGTGATAACCATAATAATATTTAGCTAATGTGGTTATTGTATAGATTTAAGGTTCATATAGTTTAGAACCATCTCTGGCTTTCTTTACCATTAATTAATGTCACAATATGATTTTCAGACTACTGCATTAATAAGTTTTTTGCTCAAGCAGTAACAAATCCATTGAGCAACAGCATCGCTTGATAAAGTAATGAAGTCAGGATATTTTGAACACTATTGTCTTGAAGTCAACGTTTCGTCTGGCTTGTGCCTGTGTGCAGGTTTCTGTGGACGATCGCCTTAAACAGCTTCAGGAAGCGCACAGAGACTTTGGGCCATCTTCTCAACACTTTCTGTCCAGTAAGTCTCAATAAATTTGAGTGATCTTGTTTAATTTGAATGAATTAGCAAGTTCCTTCAGTCCTGCCCAAGAAGCTATATCTTCGCTCTAACTATACTTTAAATAAATACATATTTAAAAGACAGTATTCATGAAATATTACTGCTTATGTAATACAGTATGCAAATTGGTAAATCTTCAAAGGAAAACCAAAGTAAATTTGTCTCTAGATATGTTTTCTCATTTAAACATTGGTTATGATAACATATATGATATTTGTCATGCAAAGGTTATGAATGTTTCATACCAAAATTTTATGCTGTAAGATTTTTAATTAGTTCATATCAATTCTCTCTATATATATGTATACTTAGTTTTTTTCAAGCTACACATGCATTTTTAAATCACTATATAAATACTTAAATGAGAAAATGTTGGTTTACTAGACTCAAGGTATTCATCTCATGGGCACAAAGGTAGGTTTAATGGAACATCCCCAACTGGAATTTTTAATTTTATGTGTACTTCATGAAGACTTTGGTAAATAATTTTGAGCCTTTTTTAAACTTGCCATTCACTTCTGATGATAATTAAGAATGCCGAATTTTGAAATTCCCAAATTGAATTTAAATGTTAACATTGTCTTTTACTAGACCTGAGGATTTTTGAAACTTCATTTCTTGATCTCTGTATACATATTTCCTCAGATTGCCTCAAGAATTAAATGCAAAAGTGTATCCTGTTAGACAAAGTACCCAACTCACACCTTGGCAAGGATACTTTCAGCACATATTAATGCCTTTCCTTTAATTTCCTATGGGAAGTATATGAAAAAAAAACAAGTTGTAATTTAATTAAATTTAAGTAAATTTTAAGCTCAAGGCCAAGATACTTCTCAATTATGGAAACTCTTATTTTCTCTGAAACCACAGAGAAAGTTAAAGTCAAACTCCATGTCTCCTGATTAAGTTAATTCCATTAGTGTTTTGTCTTAATATTCTCTCTCTCTCTCTCTCTCTCTCTCTCTCTCTCTCTCTCTCTCTGACAAAGGATTGAGGGCCAGGCTTTATTTACTTTTACATTCTTGTGAAGTCAAATTTGTTGATTTCTGTCCCCTACCTCTAAGACTTACTCATTTTCAGCTCCTAAACTCAGCCTGTAGGTCTTTATCTCTGAGTGATGTATAGCCCTTTCTGGTGGGTAAGGATGGAGGGTTTTTTTTTTTTTTTTTTTTTTTATGTTTAACATATGGATAGCATTATTGTTAAAATAAATAGCCTCTTGTTATACTCATTAGATATTAAGTATCATATATTTTAAATCCTGTAGAGTAACTAAGGCCAAATTAAAGAGGCACTTGTAAGTAATTTAGACTCTATATTTCAAATGATGAATTTATCTGCTAATATTGACGGAACCTTACTATATTGACAACCTCACCCATGGAAATGTAGTTCATGTTTCTTCAGTCATGAAACATTGCAGAATAGCCATACATATACTTCATGGTGCTCAAGCATATGGCCTTTGAGTGTTCAGCTGACAGTTCAGGAAGCTTGGTTATTCAAATTAAAGTAATTATTAAATAAATGAAGGAGTGTGAGCAAGCTTGCAATTAGTACATTTAATAATTCTTATCCCTTGCTGCTTACGGTCTTTGGCTTTGATTGTGTTTCTTGGACTTTATCCGTGCTTATTCAAGAAGCCTGTTCCATGAGACAAGTAATAAAACCTGACTTATTAGCCTGGTGCCAACATTAAATGATGCTGGCTCTCATTTTTTTTGGCATACATGATTTCTCATTTCCACGTCTGTTTGGGAACATCTATGGACATAGTTAGAAAGATGAGGGCTTGCCTTTGATCTAGACCAGTTGTTAAGGAGGAAGTTTGCTGAACTAATATTTGGAAAGGTGTGGTGGTATCTGAACTGCACCAGTTTGGGAAGGACTTTGAGCTGCTGCTTCTTCTCCTCCTCCTCCTCTTCCTCCTCCTCCTCCTCCTCCTCCTCCTCCTCCTCCTCCTCCTCCTCCTCCTTCTTCTTCTTCTTCTAGAAGACCTCATATCATAAGACTTTCTTCTTCCTTTCTTCCTTCCTTCCCCCTTTTTTTTTTCAAGATTTATTTACTTTTTTTAAGTATATGAGAACACTGTTGCTGTCTTCAGACACACCAGAAGAGGGCATTCAATCTGATTATAGATGTTTGTGAGCCATGCTGAGAATTGAACTCAGGACCTCTGGAGAAGCAGCCAGTGCTCTTAACTACTGAGCCATCTCTCCGGCCAGTGGGCAGCTATTTTTAACTCTGCGTATTTAGCTTCTTCTCTATCCAACAGAACGTTGGTGTGTGGATCTTGCTACATTTTCAAAATAAAATATGGATTTGGAATGCTTGGCAGAGTTTAGAATGTTGCATATTTGTAAGATATCAATGCACCAAGAAATTAAGAAAAAAAAAAAAAAACCATAGTGACATATGTCTATGTGAAGGTCTAGAGACAGTTGTAAAATTTCATTTTAATTTACCTGGTACCTTGCTTAGCAAAATTCCTCTGGTTCTAAATTCATTAAGTTTTTAAATAATTGATTTACTAAGACAGTAATGTATCTTTGCAAGTAATCAGTAAAGAGAGTTGTGAAAGGTAAGTACTTCCATTAAAAGGCACAGTATCTCTATCATGCCAAACATCTCAAACATACTACAAACATGGAAAACTGTTTTTTAAGTATTTCAGATGAAAATAAGTATCTGATATTCTTCTTAGATGATCTGCTTGGCTCATAAAAAAAAAAAAAAAAAAAAAAAAAAAAAACTTTTGCCTATTTTTATGTTAAATTTTTTTCTAAAAACTTTTTATAATTAAAGTTGCTTGAGTGCCATCTGTTCATAATAGCTACACCCCTACAAATATGGTGCAAAGTGAAGGATACCATTAGTGATCTAGAATTCCGTCTGGAGAATTGTTGCTTTAATTCTGAATATACAGTGTACAGGGAGCACCCTTTGCAGATGGCACCGAGTTCTGCGTTGTGATGTTTATGAACAAGAAGCTGATTTTGTGAAAGTGTTTTCATCAATAGGGTCTGACAGAATCAGCTCTGGAAGTTGAGTCTTGGTTCTTTTCCTCACTTCACATGAAGTTTAAGGCTGTCCTGCTTGGGCTCCTGCTTTTCTTAATTGCAGGGATCCAGCTTAGAGCCAGAACGGGTCCCTCAAGATTTGCTATGAAATGTGTTCATTTGTTTTACATTAAGGTGTAAGGCTTGCTGCTTCCAATAACTTCTCTTTGTTCCCTCAGCTTCAGTCCAGCTGCCCTGGCAGAGATCCATCTCGCATAATAAAGTGCCCTATTACATCAAGTAAGTAGACTTCAGTTCTCTTTTAGGTACCAAATAATTTAAGAGCGCACCTACTCTCTTACATAATTTATTTTGTTGTTTGTCTCTTTGTTTGTTTGTTTGTTTGTTTGACCTGAGGTAGGGTCTCACTTTGTAGTCCTGGCTTGCCTGGAACTTATGAAACTTGGTTGGCTGGCCTTGAACTCAGGGAGATCCCCCCCCCCCCCCGCAACCCCCAACCCTAGCCTTAGTCTTCCAAGTTCGGGAAGTAATGATGTGCACCACCAAACCCGGCTCCCTATACTTTTAATAACAGAATTCAATCCAGTTACCAGGAGGAAGCTATGCATGATTAATAATGGAAAGAAATTTGTTTCAAAATCACTGAGCTGTCTTTCATTAGGTCTTTCTGGCCCTGGGGAAAGGGCACTGAGTTACTGTTTTATCATCTTCCTCCTCCTCTTCCTCCTCCTCTTCCTCCTCCTCCTCTTCCTCCTCCTCTTCCTCCTCCTCTTCCTCCTCCTTTTCCTCCTCCTCTTAAGTTTTATTTTTAGCCTAGTTTCACTTTCCCGTTTCTTCTTATGTGACATGTTCTGACTCTTGTCTAGTTTACACATCATCTTAGGATGCTGGTCCTTCACTTACTCTATATTTTGCCACAAAAAAGAATGATGAAGCACTCTTATCCCTAGGAGTGGAAGTTAGTGAAGCAGTTGATTTACAGTGCAATCCAGCACTAAGCATTGTCACCGACCCTATTATGTATTAGGAGAACTAGGTCGTAATTCTGAGAGTGCACACCGAGTATTGGAAGCCAGCTGTGGCTCACATTAGCTTGTGTGGCCTTGGGCGAGTTGAGTTAAAAAAAAAAAAATCTCTGTGCCGAGTTTTCTTTGTATACTGTCTGAAACAAAGTGTGGTCTCTTGAAAATCCTATGACAGTGCTAATTGACCTGTCTGATCTTTGTTTGGGGAAAGCTTGTGAAAAGAATTATTTGTTGAATAGTACCTTTTAATATGTCCTTTCTTCTATCCTGAAATCCTGAAATCTCATTTTAAAAACAAACTTGTCATCATCTATAAAAATATATTGAGCAGTATGTGTTACATTGTCTTCTGAGAATTTAACTCTTTTGTTTAGAGACAGCATTTGGTATATTGAGTTTTGATGAATTCTAGAATGAGGCGTCAAAGCAGTCGATGGGTGTGTAATTTCTACAGACATGACTGGAAAGGAGTCCGAGACTGCATGAGATGACTTGTCTTTATTGAAAGCAGTTGTGGCCATCTAATTAAAAATTTAAAATTTCTTCGCTGTTTTACATTTTTAGTTCAATTAATAGTAACTATAGACTACCATAGGCAGATAACAACAACATTTAGCAACAGTCTTCAGGTTGTAGACTACCATAGGCAGATTATCCTGATAGTCAGTGAAATCCTGAGAGCCTTTAAGAGGAGGAGAGCAGCTGAGGAGAAGCCAGACTGAGAGAGGGAAGTACAGATGCAACTTTGAAGATGAGGAAGTGGAATGCCATCCTGGCAACAGACGATCTGAAGAGGCTGGGAGTGTGATCCTTGTAGACTTCCCAGAGACACATCCCTGCCAGACTCAATGCTAGTCTTTGGAAGCTTTTTGTGTGGTAGCATTAAAAAATGATTGTATATACAGCCCCAAGTTTAGAATTCCATAAAGATTGATTAGAATTAACTAATAGATTGTTTTGACCTGGTTTCCTCTATGATCAGATTTTTAAAAATGTACACTTAATCTAGTAAGTCAGTATTTGTTTTCACTAGATAAAGAAAATTTGAAGTCTCTTACTCAGTGAAGCTCACACACATTGATTTTTTCTTGTTTTTGTGTATGGGTATGGGGGGAGACTTCTAAATTCATCGTTTTATATGTGTGCGTGCGTGTGTGCGTGCGTGCGTGTGTGTGTGTGTGTGTGTGTGTGTGTGTGTGTGTGATAAACACACACACACACATCCACTAGCTGGAGAATTTCCATTTGTTCACATCAGTGATAGATGACCAAGGATTAAGTAGTTAGACCCCCTCTAACCCCTAGAGTTTATATTGGGGTACAGTGGAAGAGTGTTCTCGCTCAGGGGAGAAAACACATGGGAGAAACGTTGGTATATTTGATATCTTATTGCTTGCTCATTACCAACATGGGAACAATAATATATAAAACAGCACTGGCAATTCTTCAACAATGATGTCTAAAGGTTAAGTTTCCTGTAATGTTTTATATATCTTAGTATCAGATTTTCTTTTCTATTTTTAGTAATTACTACTTGGCAGTTTCATACATGCATTCTGGCACTATTCATCTCCTCACTCTCTCCTATACTCTCCCGCCACCATCAGTCCCCTCCAACCACCAGGTCCTCATCTTGCTCTCTTGTCTTTCTTTGCACTTTATTTTTGCTTATACTTCGTGACTCAGATCCTGGCTGATGAGCATGGGTTTGTAGCTGCCCACTGGGAAATGGGTCATTTTCTTAAATACATACAGATTTAGCATTAAATGTCTTTTAAGGTATTCACAATTTAGAGCAAATTCTCCGGGTTCTGTAAAATTCATTAATCTGGCAGTGTTTCATTATTTACTCTGTTATGCAACTTTCCAGTTTATTTCCCCATAGAAGAAAGGCACATTAAACTTGGGAGGTAGAGTTAGAGAGCCAGTATTTCGCTTAGAATTGTTACAGAAACAAAATTCAATCCTTGGATAAATTCGTAAGCAAGTAAATGATGAATGAAAGGGCTTTTAATGTGTACTTCTCTTTGCATGCCTGTACAAATAAGTAGAAAAAAATGTTAAAAGCCTACTTAGCATTATTGTCACACCATTAGAATTTCCTGGGGGCAAAGTGAGTGAATTAATTTAGCCGTCAGAAAATAGTATTCAAGTAGAAACTTTAATTCTGCATTTCCATACATGGAATGCTAAAGTGCAGTAAGAGATTTTGAAAGGAGAGGTCAAACCTAATGTTAGGTTATATCTTAATTGTATAGGTTAATTAAAAATATAGGATGCACATCAAGATGTTCCTTTATTAGCATTTTGAAGTGCATAGCAGTGAGTGTCATGTCTTTGAAGAGCATCAGGATGTAGGTCTGAGCTGTGAGAACATGTCTATGTGGCATGACTCTTTGTCAGTGCATGTGTTAGTCAGGTTCCTGGAGCACTAACAAATGCCAGAGAGGAAATACAGAAGCTCAGAAAGAAAGACAGGTTTGATCAAAATGCTGAGTTGTGGAGCCCGGTCCCAATGGATACATCTCTAAACACTCTCTCACCTAAGGGTCAGAGAACACTGCAGAAGAGGGGTGAAAAGACTGTAAGAGCCAGGGGATCGAGGAGTTTACTGTGAGACTCTGTCTCCTAGTAACAATGAAAGATACACTCATAAAGTCTCATTGACTCGTCTGCCCAAACATGAGCCGAGCAAGAATGCCATCAATGGACATGCTAAACTGAATGTGTGTGAGCCATTGGGCCTTGTTTGAACTTTTGAAAACTCAAAGCCCAACCATAGTTCTTCCTACAAGACCATATAGCCTTATAGTGTCACTCCCTGTGAGTCTATTCCAATCACCAGAATACATGAAACGGGGGGGGGGGGGGGGGGGGGAAGAGACCTAAAAACTGGAAGAAAGAAAAGAAAAACAAATTCATTTTGGCTTACGGTCTGGATGCTCCAAGGCATGCTTTTTGGCCTGTTCCCAAAAAGCATATCATAGGAAAAGTCTGTGGAAGAGCAGAACCCCTCAACTGCTCATCCCATAGCTAGGAAGCCAAAGACAGAAAGAGGAAGGAACTTCAGAAGCCTGTTCCTAAATACTTAATGGTGCTGTCCCGAGTCCCACCTCTTAATGGCTCCACTGCCTCCCAGTAGTGCAACATCAGGGAGCAAATCTGGGGAAGCAAAATAGTTAAGAGCCAGACTTCAGCAGTGTCTTCTATTGACACACATCTTTAAGCTGTATTTGCTGCCTAGAAGGGAGACTTTCCAAGATAAATCTGCATTTTTTTTTCCTAAGATGGTCCAGTGGCAGCTCACTGTACTCTGAGTTTAGGAAGTTTGATTTTGGTTCCTACTGCTTTCATGATGTACAGAACACAAACCCATTATGAACCCCAGCTCTATCCATTGTAAAGTTTTAGTTCCACATCATGTGCTTTGTTCAAGTTTCCCTAGCTAAGCGTTAACTTGCAGGGAGAATGGGATGTCAAGGAGGGGCGCTGAGGCTTTTGGCTAAACTTACCTATTGTGCCTCGTACATCAGATTAAAACACTTTTACTATATCTCTATATGTTTGGTTTTGGGGTGTGGATGCATGTTGGGGACACACGTGCAATGGTATTAGTGTGGAGGTCAGAGGAGAATTTACTGTGGATGATTAAGGAAAGATCATCCTGTGCTTAATCATGGGTTAAAGTGCTCTTGTATAAATCAGAGAATTCCTTTCTCTACCGCCCTAAAGCAAGTGGGCTGACAGTGCTTCTCATCATAGAAAGCAAAGCACACCATTACTGGACCATGGAAGATGGAGAGAAAGGTCCATTCTCCTTTCGCCTCCTCCAGTATTTTCTCCAGATTCTGTATTTTCTCTGTTGCAAGCCCCCACTGGAGTACAGTTGACTCTCTTGCCTTTGTGACAGACTTTTACCATCTCAACTTTCCACTTGTCTCTATCTCTTTCTCTAAAATACAGTCGTTAATTGTACATAGAACCCTATGTGTCACAATTGGTCTCACACACTCATCTTGAATCTGGATGTTTCTGTAACATCTGATGATACAGAAGATGCACACAGTACGTTCTCTGAAATAGTCCTCAGTATAAGGAAGCATTATGTAGAGTATTCTATACTGTCAAGTGTTTATAGTATTTCTCTTCTCTTGTTGTAGTGACCCCACCTGTGAGTAGATCCAAAGTGAGATTTTCTGTATCCTGTCACCTCTCCCTTTGGGTTTTTGCTATTTTCATGTCCATTGTTGATATCGCCCAAAGCTCTTTGATATCCCATCTGACTTCTTAAGTTTATTCTTTACCTGCTCCAATCTATTAATGGTAGAAAATAAAAGCATAAATTACATTTTAGGGGTGAGTTTTCTTTACCTCATTCCAATAGCTTATCTACACTATGTCCATTTGTCATGGATAAACTACTTACACAGTGTAGAGGAAAGAACCATAGCGAATGTCTTTGGGGATTGTGGAACTAGCTTAGGCAAGATGGCAGCGTTGCTTTTCCCTAACCATGGGTAGTGAAGATGGGCTATTATAGGAAACTCTAAAACTCAACCAGACATGAAAGGGAAAGCTCATGAAGAAAAAAAAAAAAAAAAAAAAAAAAAAAAAAAAAACATAGAAAAGCTCATGAATTTGCGTATCTACCAACAACAGTTTAAGTGATCAGAGGCAGTTTACTTTTAAAGATTCTAGAAAGTTCAAACCAGAAACAAATGAATCTATAGCAATGGTTTAATTCCCAGTGTCAGAAAAATGTTTCCTTTTGCATATCACCCTACAATAATATTTCCTCCATGTCCCTCGTTTAGAGGACAGATTATAATCTCTGGGCTCCAGATTTGTAAATGGAGACCCACAGGAAACACTGAGTCCCTTTAAAGAGGAAAGTGTGTGTGTGTGTGTGTGTGTGTGTGTGTGTGTATTTGATTTTTTTTTTTTGCTTTAAATGATAAAGAAATAAATGGAATCAAAGCACAAGAAAACTTGAAAATCTATTTTAATAAGAATTGGGTCTGTGACTTGTTGTTGGAAAATAAACATTTTAAACTCATCAAGCTCTGCTGATGGGAGGAGAGAACAAAATTGCCTTATGACAGAATGTAAGCACCTTGGGGTTACTAAATTTCCCCTGTGCTTTGAGTCAGCTTCAGACGAATGAGCACACCTTGGCTAACATAGGGAACTGAACAGCAGACAGTCAGCCCTGCACAGCAGCTAACAGGAAGCTGCGGCTGGAAGCATCTCTCATATCCACCCCTCTCCTAGTTCACTGAGATCATGTAGATGGAGCTGGCAGTGTCTTTGAAAACACCATGGCCTTTCCTAGTATTCATGTGTGTGTCCATTTCTGGGGCCATATGACTCCGGCTTAGAAACTTCTACATTCCCTAGCACCACTGCATTGTAATAGCATCCCCAACCTCAGTTTAAAGTTTCTTTCTTTTCTTTCTTTCTTTTTTTTTTTTTAAATTATTGGAGAGGACAAATAGTTCAGTGGCATGTGTCGCCTTTGCCCAGGGCCCAAGTTCAGTTCCTAGCACCCAGACCCTGATTTGGTTATTCACAACTGTCTATAACCCCAGCTCCAGGGAAACTCTCTAGCCTCTGGGGCACCTGTACTCACATGCACACTTCCCTCCTGCACACAGTTAATTTTAAAAATAAATAAGATTTCAAGTTGCTCATTTATCGATTGAATGATTGATTGATAGTGTCTGTGTGAGGGAGGGACTGCCCCAGTACAGAAGGGAGGTAAAAAAAAAACCTTGAACAAACTCTTATCTCTTTCCACCATGTGAGTTCCAGGGTCAATTTAGGTTGGCAGGCTGGGCAGCAAACACTTAACTTACTGAGTCATATCGCCAGCCCTAAAGTTTGATTTTTAGCATTAGGATACTACCCAGTTTGTAAGCGCCTACTGTCTGACACAGAAAAGATTGCTTTGAAGCCATCCACAAAAGAAGTGTGTGTGTCCTTCATCTTATGAAGATTAACTAGTTAATGTTATTATTAAATAAAAGTGCAAAAGTAATAATGATTAGAATTTTGAAATAAGTAGAGTATCTTCTGCTCCAGCTTTAAGGCAAAATAACACAAAAAGGATTTCACATAGCCATCTAGAACAAATTAGAGGTAATTATTAATCTGCTTTAAAAATGAATGAACAGATGAACTGGTGACTTTTTTTTTTTTTTTTGAGAAGCTAATAGATGCACATCCACCATTCAAAATGAAACCACAAGGATACAATGATAAAATTCTTTGGTGAGGTCATATTCCTGATATCCCTGCCCTGAGTCAGAGCCATGCCAGGCTCCCCAGGAACAAGGCAAAAGAAGATGGTAATGTTGATCGGTTGTCCAGGTTCCCTTATTTGAGGATGAAAGGGAGGTGAAAGGATGAGCAGGTGGCAATCGGGAGAACCCTCGGTTCTGGGATCTCCGTATTTATTGAGCGTGTACATATTCACTCTTCTAATCAATCTTTAGTGCCCTGGAGCAAAGTATCACGTGTCCCTCTCCTTACACCAGGTCCATCTACCCTGAAAATTAATTCTACAGGTTCTTTAAAGCCAAGAACCAGCAAAGCTTCTCTCATAGCTCTATACCAACTATTCTGTTATCTCTGCCCTCGGTAATGTGCCCCCCCCAAAAAACCCCCAAAAAACAAAAAACAACTCTAAAGTTGCTCCTAAATCTTAAATTATCTTTAAGTGCACTGTACAGTGGAAACCAACAGAGTTCTTTACCATTTGTATTTTGTATTTTCTTCCTCATGTCCTCATTACCATGAGGAGCCAGTTCATTTTTAGGGATGACTCTGGCCCCTCACAATCTGTCACGTTTGCATTGTGAGCAAAGCTCTCTGATTTGGAATGTTGACTGTCAAGCTCTCTCCTCAACCTTGTCAGTGTCTAATTCTGTCCCTGAAAATATAATCTTAATTTTCCTGCCTTTAGTAGTCCAAAAGATAAAGTATGTGTGATAAGGTTCGAGAGGTCTCCTGTTGCCTGAGGGTCATGGAGTTACTCTTCACATTGATGTACGGTCCCTTCCTGCCCCAGCAGCCCCTGAGCCTGTGCAATCCTCTTCACAGAGTGAGGACTCAAGGTATATTGGTGAGGGCTGGGGTCCTAGAAATTTTTCTTATAGGCCACACTTGAAGAAACCAAACACTGAGACAATGATGGTGGCAAATACCATCACTCAGGGCTTTGAGATTATACTACTTGGATGACTCGGGACTAACAACATTTGTTTCGCTATATAGTTTAGAGACCTCTAAATTGATTGGTCATTGGATTTCTAGATTCAACTTTAATAAACCATATGTAAAACAGTTGCTACAGTAATCCCAGGGCTTATGTTTTACCTTAATTAGGTTTATTCTGTTTTTTTCCTTATCATTTCTTGTCTTCTAACCTATTACATAATATCCTCAGGAAACATCTTATCCCCAGAGTTAGGGCTTTTCCACTGGGAACTTTGTGGCTTGTTGACAGTTTTGATAAGACCAGTTTGGATGGAGGAGAAAAGTTAGGAGCCAAAGGCAAATTGATTGAGTAGATGATGTGACAGCAGGAAGTGTGACTATTGCATAATAGATGGTGAGATTTGTTTGTAGAGAAGTCGGGGGAGGGTGAAAGCTAGCAGAAGATGTATATTTAAGGTTACAGTTGTGTGTGTGTGTATGTGTAGTGGGCAGTAGGATTGGCTTTTGGAGGAGACCAGTTTTATTTTGAGAAGAGCTGATAATATAGCACTTTTTTTTTTTTTTTCTTTCAATCATTGGTAGGAAATTGGCCAGTGTTAGTATCAGTGATTTTCAGTTAAGGGAGACAAGGAATGCAAGCAGAGGAGGGGATGTTGAGGATTTGGGAGTAGGGAGAGAGAATCTAGCAGTTTTCATTTTTTTCAGTGAAGTATGAGACAAAGGCAAGGTAATATTGGGGAAGGAAACTTTGTTTTTGGTAAGCAAGGAGAAGAATGAAGGAAGCGGTATGTGATCTTGGAGTTTAGGGACACTAGTGCACTTGTCAGTAGGCAGGCTTTTGAAGCTGGGAATCAAATATTTAAAGTAGAAACAGTCTGTATGTAGACTGATTTTTCTCCGTACTCAGCCACAGCTGCTTTGATTCAGAAAAGGCAAAGTAATTGAGCAGATCCAGGCCTGAGATTTGCCCGGGGTGAGAGGCAAGGCAGAGTGATAAAAGTTGCTTGTAGTGATTATAATGATGGACTGTGGGCTCAAATCTGGGTGGATTCATCAAGAAATATTTAAAAACCTTAATTCTGCAAATCTACTTCCATATCAAGAGCTCAGGCTTAAATCAGACCATCTGTGTTCAGATCTCTGCTCTGTTCCTGGCCCGAGGCCCTCAGCAAGTCATCCAAGCGCCTTCTCTCCACTGTCCCCTCCCACATCTGAAAAACAGCAATCATAGTCCCCTAAGTCACAAGTAGCATCATAATGTGAACTAAGCTTTTCATATAGGAAAGTCTAGTTAGCTCACTGGAATATTATCCTATTACTTAATATTACTTGGTTCTCAATAGTAGCAGATAGAGGCTTCTTAACCTATTTCATTAAAATGTATAGAATGTGTAAGCCATGCCTTAACAGAATATTATCTAATTACTTAATATTATATGTCCCCACCTAGCCTTTTATCTCTTTGCTCAGCCAGGAAGAAATCTTTCTGTCCCTGTGATTGTTCTGACAGTGGCAACATTTGTAGTTGCTTCTCTTCTGCTTTTGCTTGTGATGAATCAGATGCCTTTAGTGTTTGCCCTGGTGTGCCTTTGTATTGATAATTAGATGGAAACAGTAAGGCCAGGAAATCAGTGTGAAACCGAATACTGGGTAGCAGGTAGGTGGATGTAGCTACCTGGTAGCCTTTGGGTCAGTTTAGTTTTTTCCAGGTAGTAGGGGGTGTGAGGCTTCTTTCCTAAGGACAAAGAGGCTTGAAAATTCTCTTCTCGTAGCAGTCAGTAGTTTGTCCAGAAATCCATATATTTCCTGTTTGTCTATCAAACAAGACAACAAAGCTGGACTATGCAGTTGGTTGGTTCATGGCCTCTTTGCAGTGCTAGGATACAGCATTTTTAATTTTGTTTGTTTATATACTTTCTTATATGATTCACATTTTACTTTCTATGGTATATGAAAGTAAAGGTAAGTGTCACAGGTACCCAGTAGACTTTTCCTCATCAAAGGCTTCAAAAGTTTTGTTGTCGTTTCTCCTATGAAGGCAAACCCAAGATGGCTGGCCACCCTGGTGATAGTTTCTTTACTCTCGCTATTCTTTGCTTCATGAGATTTTTTGAACCTAAATATTCATTTGGATATTTAAATTTTCATTTTATTCTGGGACGCCTTCCTGGACCAGGTATGATTTTGAAGTAAGATATTTGGTAACAGCATTCCAGTCTGGCAGGATAGTTTTTTGGTGTGCCGTGGTTAGCTCCTCCCCCGACCGCCGGCCTTGTGATTGCTTGGAAGATAGGCTGCTGGTATTTTGAGGGATGATATTACTTTGGTTCTGTTTTGGTTGTCTGCTCTGGGCGAGCTGAAAGCTTTATGGCAAGAGTTTCCTACTCTAGGGAGCCTGCAGCTGTTCAAATACTTAGCTTTTCCATTTCCTATGGATTTTGTTCTGACCCTCTTTCTCCACTTGAAGAGAAAAGAAAAGAAAAAAAGAAAAGAAAAGAAAGGAAAGGAAAAGAAAGAAAGAAAGAAAGAAAGAAAGAAAGAAAGAAAGAAAATGCCCCCCTCTAAATTTTTGTTGTGTAAACCCCAGCTTTACTTTGTAACCAGAGGCTGTGTTTACTTTGAGCCTTTGCAGTTCTGCCTAATGAATCAACTGGTATTGAATTCACAAAGGAGACTCCCCGCCCCTCCCTCCATCTGTTTGCCAAATGTGTGTGTTCCTTCAGCTCCCAGGATGCAGTGCCATCAGCGCAGAACCATCAGCAGTGTGCTTTGGAATTCTCAACTCTTTGCCTAACAAGCCAGTGGTAGTTTGCCCTTGTGGCCACATAGGATTGTCCAAGGGGAAGGTCCGTATCTGTAGTTCTAGAGAGTGTATATACAATATTTTAGCATGAAGTCTGACTCCGAATTGCTGGGAGCTTTAGTTTAGCCCATGAGCCTTGGTTTGCCTTGGTATCTTTGGGTAATAGTGCTGTGACCAGGACTGAACCTGCTTGGGGTAAAAAAAAAAAAGAGAGAGAGAGAGAAATATCAACTGAGTCTTGGATGTCTAAGATTAGGAACCCATGAGAGCAGGATGGAACTGTACTCCATTCTCACTAAACTGTTCTTTAGATCTTACTGGTGGCTGAGAGACGTGTTTCTGCCAGGCTCCTGGCCATACTATGAACAGCCATTCTTTTAGGCTCGCTGTCTTCTACTTACCCATGATCTTTAGGACAGTCCAGGTCGTTAGAGGATAGAGTGGTTCTGTTGCTGTTCAGGTCAAGTGGAAATCCTTGTCCCTTTGTACTGGAGTTAAGCATAAGAGGAGAGGAGGCATACAGCTTTCCAATAGGTTCTGAAACGTATTTTCTTCATAGAATTATTGTATTTGAGATTCTTAGGACATCTTACCAACTCAGTTCAAACATAAACTCCATTTATTTATTGAAACCCATTTTGAATTATCAGGGCATTCTATTACCCAAGTATTCATAACAATGATTCTGTTCCTTGCCCAGCAATGCAAGCTACATTTTGGTGCATCATGTAGGTTATAAAAGCAGTGATTTCTCTTAAATTACTTTTTATGAATATTTTAATATCATCTCTCATGTTCTGTGCTATTTCACATAGCTTACTACACAGTTTAAGAACTAAGGGTCATCTCAGAAGTCCTTTGAGAACTATTAGATGTTATTGTTCTGCTATGGCCTAGATAAGGGACTGTTAGCTATTTTTAATTATGAGGCTACTAACCCATCAAAGTTATGAGCAGTTTAACTAATACTCCCATACATATACACACACACATATACATGCACATGCTTACACTCATATACATATACATGCAGGCTTATAGTGTATATATATATACACACATATACATGCATACACACACGCGTACTTATATACACACACCTAATTTGTGCCCTACCATTATTTGTTTTATTATTATTTATTTACATTACTTATATTATTAGTTATCTATTCCTTTAAGATTTCCAACTAACATGAATTATAGCAATAAAATAAAGTTGTGTTTTTCAAATAAAGGATAGGGATCATATATAAAATTATCCACTTCCAAAAATATTAGTCTGGTTGTTTAATAAACCTAGGAAGATGGTGCTAGAGAAATCACAAGAGAAAGGCACTTAGCTTAGGAGATGCTTGGGAACCAGGGTATGTGAGGAGAGGAGAGCTAGCAGGCATGAACTAGGGAGGATTAACAAGCAGAGGAGGTTCACACTGGCTCACACTGTGTGTGTATGTGTGTGTGTGTGTGTGTGTGTGTGTGTGTGTGTGTGTGTGTAATGGCAAGGTGAGCACAATATTCAAATTTAGAGTCTTCATGTCTCTGGTCAGGGGTTTCATTAAGGCTTTTAAAGTAACTCTTCAGTGTAGCAACCTGTCACAGCCTTTCTGCTGTCAAAGCATTCGCTCAGCATGAAAAACTGCCATCTGCCTTACAAGATGGAGATTATTGTGGAGCCCACATTGATTTGGCCACACCCCACTCAGGGCCAGAGCATCAGGTTGTAGTTGCAATTGTTTTTCCGGTACAGAAAGCAGAATTTTGTCTATCTTTTCATAATACAGTTACACAAACAAAATTGATTATCCAGAGTGTTTTTGTATGTATATATGTCTGTGTGGCATGCATGTTTATGCATCTTCCCATATATATGGGTAAAGATGTGTGTGTGTGTGTGTGTGTGTGTGTGTGTTTGTGTGTGTGTGTGTGTGTGTGTGTGTGTACGTACATATATGGAGGTACAGGTCCTTTATTCTTCTACACCTTATATATTGAGGCAGGGTACCTCACTTGAACCTGGAGCTCACCAAAGTGTAGCTTGCCGGTTTGCTCCATGCATCCCCTGCCTCTCTCCCTTGTACTGGGGTTATAAATGAGCTTCCAAACTCATCCAGGATTCATAGGGTACAGGGAGTTTGAATTTTCAGCCTCATACTTCTGAAGCAAACATTTCACCTCCGAAGCCATCTCCCCAGCCCCTATTATTCATATATTGAATATTGAGTAACAATCGAACAAAGGATTTCTGAGTGATTCATAATGGAGATTTTTGTTTTGCATACTTTTGAGATATATTTGGGGTTTTAAAAGACTGTAGTTTATATTGTATTTTGTGTTATGTTGTTTATACTTAAATTTTTGTTTTCTCTCCAGCCATCAAACACAGACAACGTGTTGGGATCATCCTAAAATGACTGAACTCTTTCAGTCCCTTGGTGAGTGTTGCTGTATTTATCAATGGGCCTTGGCGAGTGTTGCCATCTTTAGTCCTGATGAATGGGCCTTCATAGCCAAGGATTGTATATTCATAAAAAGATACTCAGCTACTCAACTTCTCTTCTTGTATGGATGAAAGAATCATGCTGTGGTATGAGAAGACAGTGCCACAACATGCCACAAGAGTCCTGAACTTTAAGGGCAGTCAAACCCCTAAGGTGAACACACAAAACAAGACTATGTGATTTGGAAGTATACCAGCCCAAAGAACTTCCTTTTCTAGGAGAAACCTGATTGGCTCATCTTATAGTTGTGCTTTGCACACTAAAGAAAAGAAAAACACAATCAAAATATAGTAACTTCGGGGTTGGGGATTTAGCTCAGTGGTAGAGCGCTTGCCTAGCAAGCGCAAGGCCCCAGGTTCGGTCCTCAGCTCTGAAAAAAATAAAATAAAATAAAATAAAAAAATAGTAACTTCAAATTTCCTGATTTAAACTGTTTTGTTTTCTATATGGGAAAATTTTCTCAAGCTAGCTTACTTAATTTTTAAGTCATAAACTAAACTTATTTTGACAGGGGGAAAAAAAGAGTTCTGCTTTTAGATTGTCAGTAGGCATGATTAGTGAGATAGCCTTCACCAGGTTGATTGTGGTCATTAAAGTTTAGCCCTTGAGAAACTGAGGTGATGCTGAGGGTGCTGCATCCTGTGCTTCAATCGTTCTCATTTCAAGACTAGACACACACACACTTTCTTTTCTCTCTAAACACTGGGCTCCTTCGGGTACTCTCCCTTGGTAGTTGCGGCTGCAGAAGAAAAGAAAGAGAAAAATCACTGCTTTGCTTCTTTTAGAGACTGAGATGGGGGAAAGAAAAAACAGTGAGATGGGGGGGAAAAACAGTGGTCTTTGAGTTTTCTTCCAACTCTGTTAGTCTCTGCTAATCTATCTTTAGGGAACAGAGGAAGGAATTATAATAATCACTGGTTCCAAGATAGGAATGTTGATTATTTTCCTAGATCTGGTTAAAACAACCAGAACTATGAAAGAAGAAGCAAATTGATCAGGGTAAACAGAGCGTGGAACAGCCCCATGAGTA
This sequence comes from Arvicanthis niloticus, assembly GCF_011762505.2. Classification (NCBI taxonomy): domain Eukaryota; kingdom Metazoa; phylum Chordata; class Mammalia; order Rodentia; family Muridae; genus Arvicanthis; species Arvicanthis niloticus. The sequence goes on along the minus strand of NC_133436.1, from coordinate 21,385,194 downwards.
CTAGGATGAGCTGGCAGATGATGGAAAACTAATCGTCCTAGGAAGCAAATGACTCTGGAGGAGAAACTCTGTTAGCTGAGCAGTCTGGCAGTCCCCAGTTGTAGCGGTACCTCATTTTCCTCCATAGGGCAGAAGGTCATAAAACTTTCCCCATGCTCGTGACCCACACGGGTCGTGGCTGACAACTCCCGCAGCACATGACAGGTTATGTAGAAAAGCAGTGTAAAAGTATTGGGTCAAAGCTTTTTGCTATGAAAGAGAAGTGAAAAGTGAGAAAATGTTCTATTTTTGTATAAGTTTGATGAAGCCAGGTAGTCTGGTTAGACTAAGAGAGACGTTCTACCAGTAAATAGAACAAGGGAGAAGCCAGCTTGTGTGACAAGGTTCTGCCCAACTTCTATGTGTTTCATTCTTTTCCTCCAAACAGGAGGACATATGTGACGTGTAGCTTCAAATGAGGATGGACAAGGTCAGAGTGACCTCTGTCGTATGTGACTAGCTTTGGGAAAGAGGTGTCCAAGTTCTGTGATTTGTTCAGGGAAAGGGATTCTAAGTTTTCTGTATAAGACTTTTGCAGTGACTCCCAATATGATGTGAACAATCCTTTGATCATATTTATAGATTGATGCGAAATTTAGGAAGATTTTTTTTTCATTGTGAACACACATATTTTTCCATGATCAAAAATAAGCAAATGTGTTCATTCTTGGCATTCAGTGTAAGTTAAATAATAAGCAGACTAAATTTTTCTGTCTTCCATTTCAGCTGATCTGAATAATGTCCGCTTCTCTGCCTACCGCACAGCAATCAAAATTCGAAGGCTGCAAAAAGCACTATGCTGTGAGTTATCACGCGAACTGAATCACCTTGTTTGGGGGTGGGGGGGCGTTGAGTTTGTCATCATTAGCATTAAGACAGAGACAAATGAAGAGGCTGGTGTATTTGCAGAGTCAATCTGACTTTCAGTGCCCCTCGTTCAAGGAGTTAGCCACATTTCTACCCGTGCCACATTATTGGTAACCATCAGTCTGTACTGGCAAAACCAAGGAGCAATGCCACTGGCATTCAGAGTACAAAATTAATCAAAACACAGGAAAAGAACTTTTGAAAATTATACTGCCACCCAGCTTTAAAAGATTAAGCCATTGAATGAAAGTAGTAAGTTGTTGCCTAGTCCTTTTTTGTCTACCTCAAACTGTAGGATTCCAAACTGACTCAATACAATCATGAAAGAGAGAAATGCAAAGAGGTCACATTGCTGGTTTGTCTGGGAACTGAAACCATAAACATGATAAAAAAAAGTTCTGTTTCCCTTTAAACATGACAGAAGATATTTAGTGTCATTAATAAAATTTTCCCCGTGGAGGGCATGCATGCTCATGGGATATTCTATGGTGGTCATTTTAACCAACGGTTCTTATGCTGAGAATATCAAACAGTAAGCAGACGTGTATTCTTGTAAATAGAGTCTTGATTTAGGCTTTCTGGAGTCTATCTTTGCTTGGATAATTGACCTGACTCAAGCGACATTTAAGCCTTGCTAGATACTATTATGCAAAATAATATTTGCATGTACTTTAAAAATTGAGAGATTTGAGAAATTCATATATACTTGTTTCCCACTCTTTGTTAAGAGCTGCTTTCTGCCTGGGTAGCTCAGTGAAGCTTTGAAAACTACCTTCAGAAAAACAGTATGTTAGGGTCAAAAACTGCTTTAAAAAATCATTGGAGGGTTGATGAGGTGTCACATATGTAAGAAGTACTTGTACATGACTAACAACTTCTGTCCCTGGATCTCCTGGTAGAAGGAGAGAACTGACCCCTATAAGTTGTCCTCTGACTTCATGTACTCAGAGTTGCACACCACATGTCCCCACACACACTAAAGAAAATAAAATTTCAAAAGCTAAATATAAGTTATGGAGGCAATGACCTCAAGTCTTGGCATTATCCCCACAGGCTCAAAGGTAGTCAGCAGGTTGTAGTAGTTACTGCACATGTTCCAGAATGACCTTTTCATAACATGGGAGCCCTCACACTCTGGCTAGAGATCTGTATACTGAATGGGAATGGGGTAGGAATCAGACTGTGAACAGAAGACAAGTTGTCTATCTCCTCAGTGTGTCTGTAGGGATAATAGTTTTGAACCCAGCATCCAGCTAGACTGCCTTTCCAGGCCTATTAGCTTATAAAATGAGGGCATATGACGCAGACACAGACTTTCTGCTGGCCAGATGTTTGCAACTGTGAACTTGCTACCAATTTTCTGTTATACCCCTGGGTAGAGAATCTTGTTTATGCACTCAGGGTATGCTGTGTTGCTTTCTTTTACGCCTGAAGGAAGATGCCTCTCTCTGGATCACATTCAAATCTGAGAGGAACAGAAGAGAGACTCCTCCCGTCTCTGAGCTAAAAGATGTTACATAATGTACAGTGAACAGTGTCCCCAGTTTGTGTTAGCTTAAATATCTTCAGGGATCTCCTGGCAGCCACTGGCTTCTACCTTCTTCCTGCCTCTGGCCACCCCAGGGCTCCAACCTGGGGCCTCTATACGGCTTGTCACTTTTATCTGTTTGACCAGATCAACTCTTTCCACTCTCACATTCTGTTTACTTGAAGTGCCCTGGCTTCTGTAAGGCTGCTATCTTTTATTCCTTCCCAATGCTTTCTAAAACTTACTTCTTCTGCAATTTTCATGCTCATTCCACCTGTTTCTAATTTTGCCAGCATTTTACCATGGCCTGAAACTGCTGTTTTTCACTTGCTTGCCTGGCTTGATAGTGGTGTGTCAGGAGGTTGACCTGTCTCTACACACAGTGACTTTGAGGTCATGGTCACCTCTCATTCTGTGCATGTCTGCACTCAGCATAGTGCCCTCTTGCCAGCATAAAAGAGAGCACTATTTGTCTTTATTCTACCAGTCTTCATTTATTTATTTTGCTCCAAGAGCACCCAGGCGACAGAGCAAGGCAAGAGACTCATTCTAGCATTCAAAGGGCGCAGATTCAGAGGGAACAATGCAGGTGGACAGGATGTTCTTGCTTTCAGCGGATTGCACTCCCCTTAGAATGTAGGGCCCTTTGCCTGGCCTGTATCTGCTCTCTGTCTCTTTACTTCCTTCACTTCATTCCCATCAGCTCAAATGGATGACTGGACTAGCAGATTATACCCAGTTTTTCCCACCTTAAAGCTCTGGGTCCAGTTCTTCATAGTTGCAATATTCCCATGACTAGTGTGTGCTGTCTCTTGGGTCTCAGCTGCCAGCTATGTTTTAATTACATGGCTCTTCTTCCCTCACTCCTGGTAACTCCATCTCATCTATTCTAGTCTTTTCTTATGTGGTATTTTTTTTTTATTACAGTCTTAGGCACAGAGACACATGGTCAGAATCATAACTCTTAATATTCTTTCTACATACTTCTTGTCTGCCTTTCCAAATGAATTGCCTTTTCATGAGAAGGAAGACGCATGCTGTGTTCATCCCTACCTGAGCCCTCCTCTAGTTTCCAGTGCAGAGCTAGAGTCACGTAGGCCATTCCGAACAAGATTTGAGTTTGAAGATGATATTGGTGTGTACTAGAAGACATGTGCAAGACTTAGAGTCATGCTTTGTGGTAGTCAGATTTATTTAACTTTGACTTACTCAAAATATGTTACTATACAGCAACAAAACCTGGATGAACTAACCATCAGCATCAGCATGGTACATGCAAAAGCTGTAAAACGAAGTGGGAAAAGCCAAAGAACAAAAGAACTTCATATAGTTCAGTTTCATTTATATATAGTTCAAAGCCTTGCTGAGCTAAACACTGTCCTATTTATGATACATACATGCTTTTTTAGAACTGAAAGTAAATGCAAAGGTTAGCGATTACCTTTCTGATCATGATGGTATATAATTACATGTGATGTTAGTATGTTTGGTTTCTTTGGTGTGTAATAGTTTGTATATTTTTGTTTTCTTCATCACACTATGCATTTTATATATTACATACACACACATATAGGGTCTTTTGTCAGCATATAAATATATATAATATACAAATGTGTAATATGCAACATACAAATATACATAATATATACAATATATAAAAATACAAATTTATACACACACACATATTTGTATGTTGACTAAAAGACTTTTTGTAGCAGGCTATGGCAGAGAAGCAGGAGGACACACTGGCTGAGAGGGAGGCAGTCCCTTTAGTGTCTAGAAGGCCAGTGTCCTTGCATGACAGATATATTTACTCAACCATAAGAGCCACTCTGGATTTAGGCATGTGGACACTAATCTGAGTTAAGGACATGGGAGCAAGATGCAGCCAATCCACGGCTTGGATACAGGTCCAAGAGTGTCAACCAATGTATTGTGATGAGTGAGCTTACAAGTATCCAGGGCTTTCCTTAAATTCCATTTAGATTACTTCAGGGTTCATTTAAAATTCTTTTTCTTGAAATTTCTGATTTGGAGGTATTATTATTAACTATTACTAACATTACTTATCAAGACAGTATCTTACTATGTAGCCCAGGATGGCCTGGAACTCACTATGTAGCCCAAGATGGCCTTGACCTTGTAGTCTTCCTGTTTATACCTCCCTAGTTCTAGGAAAAGAGATGTTTGACAACTAATTTCTATAGTATTTTGATCCCCATGGTATTGGCTTGGATAATTTTTCTTTCTAGAATGTGGTAGTACACAAGCATTTTCTACTTCGAGATAGTCAAAAGATATTACCCAGTAGAGAGGACATGTGCTAAATAGTATTTTAGCTTGAAGACACGGGAGAATAGGGTGGGTAAATGGTTCTTGCTAAAGATGACTGAGGCTGAGCCTGCTGGAAGGGAAGAGTCAAAGGATTGCCTCAGGGGTACTGGTTTGTAAAAGGATTGGTAGTTGGTGAAATTTGAAGGGTGGAAGGTCCTAGGACAGCTAACAAGTTGTAGACGAGATTTCAGAAGAAAGTAAGGTTTTGATTTGGAACACAGCAAAATAGAAGTTTCTGAAAGAGAATGGTTATAACTCTTGAGCAGAGGACCTAGCATTAGGAACAGGCTGGTGTTCACCAGGAGACAAGAGGCAGGAAAGGGAATCTGGAACCATCTAAAGAGATGCTGTGTAGTAAGATATAAGAGGCATCCTCTCTGCATATTAAAAGTCCAAGCCCAAAAGCTTGAGTGCACAAGTGTTTCCCAGTGCCCAAGGAAGAGGACATGGGTGGGCGCTAAGAAGGCTGGAACACACAGCCAAGACCTGGAGAGAAGCCCAAAGCCCCAGGTCAGGTCTCTCTGTTTTTATCAGTTCTACACCCACCCCACCCCCACCCCCCAGGACAGGGCATGATGACATCTCTCTTTTTGAGCCCCTGTGTTTTATATGTGAGAATTTAGAAAAGTCTGTAACTTGCTTAGAAAACAAATTGCCTGTTTGTTCCATTTACCACATGACTGAGCTGTCATTTTTCTCCCTCAGAAGAGACAAAATCATAATTTCCTGTGATTTAAATGTAGTCTGTTCTCTAAAAGGTACTGAAATGTGACACGCTTCAGGAAGATGCCTGCTTGGCTTAGGCACTAAGTCAAAGTGTCAGAGTAAATCACTGGAAATTGAAGACACGATCATTTGTGGGATGTGGCAAATTACTGACTGGGTCCCAGAGTGGATAACAAAGGAGGCTTTTCTGAACCGTGTAGAGGATGGATTGATTCCGGAATGATGTTTTTGAAATTTGGTCTGTTGTCCCTGTGTGTTTTGAGGCTGGCATAATTCGTGTTGGAATTCAGAAATCTTAACATTCTGGCGGTAATTGAATTTCTTTCTTTGTATCTGTGGAGAACTGTGCTTCTCCATCTACTGTCCTTTATTAAGCAGGTCCCTTTGTCAGATGCTGTAGAAAGTGGATTTTGCTACTGCTATCCTGAGGTTCAGAACTGAAAATAATTTATAGTTCCAAGAAATGGAGCAAAATGATAATGAAAAATAGAGATGATTCCGAGGTCTCTTATTCTTGTTTTTTGGGGGGCACTATTTCCAGCTCATGGAATGCTTATGCAAATTATTTTTGTTAGCAGCATACATTAGCAATAATATTGTTGACATCTAAAAGAAAAGGACTGGTCTCTTACTCATAAGTATTATGTCTCCTGCTCAAGTCTTTTTAAGAAGTCTTCCCTATTGAGTTATTGTAGAAGTTGTATTTGTCTATATAATTTTAACATACTTCTTTTCTACTGTAGTCAACTTGAAAAAAAAAAATGTCATTTAAACAGCCAGCATGGACACATTTTATAAATGTACTTACAATTTAAAATTAGTGGTTAGTCACTAGCTACAAGTACACACATACAAAAGAAGCTGTCTCTTCGCTTTAGTCAATTGTCAAACGATGTCATATGGGGGCTGGGGATAGTTCATTTATTAGGGAAGAAAGAAGTAGTTGCTTAAATGTTTTAAGTCCCACTTTGATGCTTGTCAGTGCTGAAAAGTTGGAAAATGAAGATGAAGCATACATTATACATAAAGGTCATTCCCATGAGAAAACTTTCAGTTAGTGCCAGTCTGCCATTGCCTGTGCCCGTGTGTGGAGAACTGGGTCATTGACTCATTCAGTAAGTGGATAGTGGTTTGATGGTCTGCTTGATTTTGTTTGCAGCTTGCTAAGGAGTAACAAAGTTAACTTTAAAAAACAACCTTAGCTGGGCAGTGGTGGCGCATGCCTTTAATCCCAGCACTTGGGAGGCAGAGGCAGGCGTATTTCTGAGTTCGAGGCCAGCCTGGTCTACAGAGTGAGTTCCAGGACAGCCAGGACTACACAGAGAAACCCTGTCTCGAAAAAACAAAAAACAAACAACCCCCAAAAAACAAAAAACAAAAACCAACCTTTTTTAGGGGGTGGGAGCTTTGTGTTCAGTAGCTGCCTCAGTAAGACCACAGGCCACCATGTGTCATGCTTCACACTAGCTGTCTTCTGTTTTCTCTAGTGGAATCCTAGAGGCACTTGAATTCCTGTCTTTTCTAAGGCGATATCTCCTGGAAGTTACTGCTTTTGAATCTGTCTCCCTTCCTTGCTTTCCTGGATCTCTTATATCTTATCTATCTTATCTTTTAAGGTCTATTTCAAACTTTACCTTCTAGAGAGTCTTTTCAAGCTGTCCTTTTCACCAAGTATTCCTAATCCAAACATCTACAATCTGATTACCACAGAATCTGAAGCTTGTGTTTGCTGACGTGGTTGCAGAATTGCATGCCTGACCTTGGGTGATGAATCACAGTAGAAATGCAGTCAGATTAAATTTATTTTATACGGATCGAGAGTGATGACTCAGCAAAATGTTTGCTGATCTTTTGGAAGAACAGAGTTCGGTTCCCAGCACTCACATCAGGTGACTCACTGATTACTCTGGCTCCAGACCTTCAAGGACATCTGTAGTCACGTGGCATACAAATATACACAAAGAAATAAAACATCATTCTTTCAAAATACTTTACCTGCTTCCTTTGGGCCACATACATAAGGTATATATGAAACATAAATGACATTTGTGTTAGACTTGAGTCCCATCTAGAATTGCTGCACGAAATAACTGAGTTTATGCAAATGTTACAAAACCACCAGGAAGGTAGAGAAAGAAAGAATGCACAATGCTTCCCTTACAGCATTTCCAATCACGACTTTGTAGCCTGTGATTTCTCACAGACTGATTTCTCCCATGAAGAGTAAAGACAGAAACAAATAAATACGTGAAGACCAGTAATCTGTGAGGCAGTAGGAATCCATCCATCTTAGCTACAGGTTGTCTGAAACACACAACAGCGTGGGCAGTAGGCCTGATTTCAGCCAATTCTGGTTGTTCAAAATAATTCTGACTTGACTCTTCTAAGGTGGTAGAGAGATGTTACTTTTCTATGAAATCTGGTTCTTTTATTTGTTTGTTTGTTTACTTCTTTTTTTTTAAACTATCTCCAGTAACCTTTTAATGTGATTACATACATTTTTAAATACTGTTAAGGAATGGCTAGCTTAACAGTGGTATGGAGAATAACTGATAGGTTATAATTGCATGATTACAGGTTAGAACTAAGGTTCTAGTGTCTGTTGTTGTGACTTTGGATAACAAAACTTACCTTATATTTCAAAGAGCTAGAATAAAGGATTTTTAAATGTTTTCCTCACACAAATTGATAAATGTTTGAGGAGGTGGTGGGTTGCCCAGATTTAAGCATCACATGATATAGATATCTGTTAAAATCACAGAGTCCCTCATCAATATGCATAACTTTGGTGTTTCTATTGAGTAGCACTTAAGAATAATATTAGAGAATGCAAAACATAATTAGGAAGTAGTGAAGAGATTGTTCTTGAGCTAACATTAGGTGAGCAGTGCTGTTACTTGGGATATTCTAATATTTGGAATAAATTTAGTGACTATTCCTTTCTGTATTGAAAAGCACAGAGAGTCTATAAAGGATGTCAAAAATCAGGAAAAATTCAAAGATCAAAAATTGGTAAAAGATCCAGAAGCTACAGCATTTAGATGGAAAGCCACAAAGGTATATAGAAGAATATATTGGATCTGAAAGAATGGAAATATTTCATTAGCAACTGAAGTTAACTGAGAAGGATCAGTTCATGAGTTGAACAGTCAAGCTAAAAGATGGGAGAGTAGAATTGCTACGTTTCAATGTTGTTGACTGAGGCAATGCCTCTCTCTAACTCTTTCCCTCATCCGATTAGTGGATCTTTTAGAGCTGAATACAACGAATGAAGTTTTCAAGCAGCACAAGCTGAACCAAAATGATCAGCTCCTGAGTGTCCCCGATGTCATCAACTGTCTGACCACAACTTACGATGGCCTTGAACAGTTGCACAAGGACTTGGTCAATGTTCCACTCTGCGTCGATATGTGTCTCAACTGGCTGCTCAACGTATATGACACGTAAGTTTCTAATTTATCCTTCAAATGATCATAGGTGAGTGAAGTACATTGATAATAACTTGGCTGTATCATTACCATCACTGATTCCTCCTCCTCCTCTTCCCCCTCCCCCTCCCCTTCCTCCTCCTCCTCCTCCTCCTCCTTCTCCTCCTCCTCTTTCTTTGTCACCCTCATTAATGGGTGATACTAAAGTTTTACCTCAAGAAGTTTGCACATGGAGGCAAACACTTTACCACTGCACTACATCTCAGACCCTAACATGATTTCTTTAAAAAGATGTTTTCATAATCCTTTTGCCCGGTGAAAAGATTTATTTTGATTGTTTAAAAAGTAACTGATTTTCCTAGTCTTTCAGCTCCCAACCATAGGATAAGAGGGAACATGCAATTGTTCCTTCATGACTTTGTTAGTCAATGAAGACTAGAGTGGTAGCATTCTCTGTCAGGAAGCAGCTCAGGAAACCTAAGCTGCTTCATTTCCTTGTCTTTGCTCTTTACAGTCTTAGATTATTATTTTTCAAAAGGAAAACAAAAGCTGACATTCACTGTGAATTAAAATAGATTTTAGCATCTCTGTAACTTTGTATGGTGTCGGTTTGAGAGTATTTTGGGCAGCAATGAATAATACTCAATTTGTCTTTAAATAATAGCTTCATTGCCGTGTGGTTATGTTTTTATAAGGTGGTCTTGCCTTAATAATTGATGCTATAGGACACTAACCTGTGTACTTGAACTGTTTCTCACTGTCGATGAAGAGCGCCCTCAACTTCCAGCCCAGCATATCCCCCATTTATGTGACCCTTTTGATTTTGACAATGTATTTGTGCACTAATCAGTTATAAAAAGACTTGCTGTGAGCTGACATTTCAGAAATGTTGGGAATTATTCATACTCTGGTAGGGGGTTGAAGTATGCAAAACCGAAAGAGGAAAATGAAGACTTACTTTTCTCTTGAATCCCAAAAGTTAGTTCTCATTAAGTAGCTACGTGAAGATTCACATTTGTTAGCCTTTAATTTGAAGACAAAGAATGTAGGTGATAGTTCATAAATCAAAGAAGATAGACAATAGTTCATAAATGTACATGTTCAGTAGCTGATTGATTCTGTGTAAGAAATAAATGATGATGATAATAGATATAATTTATCTAAAATTTTATTTACCTTTTTTTATTAGGAAAAGAAACCCTTTATCTTTCAATAGTAACAAATATCAATAAGTCTTTTTTAAAAAAATAAAGATAACCATTTGCATGGAAATGAGGCCCAGTGCCAGAAAGCCGAGGACTTTCTGTAATACATTGCTGCCTGGTGTCTTTTATGTTGCTTTTTAATACAGAGTTGTAATTCTTCTTGGGTACAGTGTTAATTTTAGCATAAATATCTCATTAATTTGCTCATCATTGTTTTGAAGCCTCAAAGGAGATCTTTTCTACAATAAATTCACCACAAATAGCTCGTTATTTTGATGTTTTCTGTGCAGTAATCTGTAACATGTATTCCCATCCCAGGAAGTAAGCTAAGTAAGAACATCTGGGGACTTCATCTGTCCCTGTGAGGTAGCAGAGAGAAGGACAACTTGATCAAAGTTCATGGAGACTACTCTTGCCCCAGCAGGGTCCCACTATGACAATTTTAGATTTCTAGGCTGCTTAAACAAAACCTAATAGACTAGGTTGCTTAAACATCATTTATTTCCTCACATCTGTAAAGGCTGAAAGACTGAGCTCATGGTGCTGGTGGGGCTGACTGGTGTGCCGTTTTCTCCAGAACCTCTCTCTTGGTGTTTTAATTGCTCTCTACTTTCTGTAATCTGCCTGATCTTTTGTCCTACAAGTGCACCAGGCATTCTGGACTAGGGTGTACCCTTCCAACATCACTTTAACTAACTCTTTATGGATGTTGTTGGCATAAAAAGCAGTGTCCTGAGATACAAAGAGTTAGGACTTAAATGTGCAAATGCCAGAGGAATATAGTTAAGCTCAGAGGCTGCTCCCACTCTAGAATGAGAAAGCAGTGACTCTTTGTTAGGATCCAACCAGTGTGTAAAATATTGTGATTCGTTTTCCGGGAGTTAAATGTTGATACAATCCCAATTCTGGCTGCTAGATGTGATCACATGGAAATGATACATGGAAATAATATTTTTTCCAGAAAAACAATACCTCAACGTATGCCATTGCTTAGATTTCATGGATAAAAAAATCATGCAAAATTACTTCCCTTCTCTCTATGTCAGTGAAATATCAATCACCCTTCTGGGTCAGATGGGTTCCCTTCAGGCTCACTTTCTGTCTTGGAATAGTGAATTCAGCAAAGGAAAAGTCAGTTGCTCTATAGGCAGTAATCACTGGTGTCCAGCATTGACTACCTGAGTTTCTCTACTGCACGTGGCATGTTCGTTTATCTAAGCAATGCCTGTTAACTCTATTTCAAGCAATGGTCCTCTGAGAGAATCTGATGAACTATAATTTTACTTCATCCAAAGTAGGGATCTTGGATATTACAGGACCTTCAGAAGGCTTTGAACTTAAAAATGATGCCTGTGTTAAGCTTATTTTCTAAAAAGTTTTATGTAACAGAGTTATAGTTCTTTAAGAAAATGTTTTAACATAGATTTACTTTAAGCACAGGCTTTGGAGGAGAGAAAGAGATTCTTAGGAAATGGGCAGTGAATACCCAAGAGAAGAAGACTTCTTGAAAGAGTTACATTGATTTACCTACTCATCGATCTATCTGTCTGTGCATCCATCCATCCATTTATCCATCCATCTTTTCTTTCAATTACTCATTCATTTATTCATTCATTCATTGTTGTGGTTTCCATTGTTATAAAGAAACACCACAACCAAGGCAACTTATATAAAGGCAAACAGTTAATTGGAGCTAGCCTACAGTTTCTGAGGTTCAGTCCATTATTATCACTGCAGCGTCCAGGCAGATGTGGTAGAAGAACAAAGAGTTCTACATCTTGATCTGAATGCAGCCAGGAGACTGTGTGTCTTTCACTGGGCATAGATCACCTCAAAGCCCTGCTGCCACAGTGACATACCTCCTCCATTAAGTAGTAATGCCACTTCCCATGGGCCAAGCAATTTCAAACCACCAGACAACACTCTCATAAGTAGCTGATGAAATCAACTCACATAGATGGGGGTATACTTTGGATAGTCATTTGAGAGGTTTCAGCCCATGACTGGCTTGCCCCTGGCTGTAGGTGAGGTAGCACTGATTGGTGGGAATGCTGATGGGGCAAAACTGTCACTTGATGACCAAGAAGTGCAAGAAAGAGAGGACATTCCTATTTTTTCCTTGGAGGGCTTGCTTCTCAGAGGTCATCTAATAAAGCTTGGCTCTTAAAGTTTCTCCTTCCTCCCAAGAGTACCACTACATTAGAGACCGAGCTGTTAACACAGCTCAGGGTTAACACAGTCGGGGACCTTTTTCAGATGTATGCTATATCATTGTTATATATTTTCAACTCCTTGATTTATTGCCGTCTGATGCAACCAGGACAGACCTTCTCAACTTCAACTTGAAATAATGAGTCATGCAGATAGTTGAGATCAAAGAATTCTAATCCACATATGACTTAGAGATGAGCCATGATCTTTCCATTTTGCCCTCTATTTAACTGATTGAAAAACCAATACACGGAGATGCCAGAGTTTATCTGTAACCACCTGTTACAAATTAATCATAGTTACAGGGCTAATTTGTGGATTTTATTTTCCTGATTGCATGGATATTCTTATCATATTGCTATAGCTAGGCCAATCATACTTTATAAAATCAACTAAATTTTCAAGTTCTAACATATACCCATCTCCTCCTCATATTTTCAATTTTATGTCCTGGTTGCTATGTTACTTGGCAACCACTTAACTTTGGCATTTCAATATCTGGAAAATTTAGGTAAAAATATCTGCACAGCTCACCACAGGAAAGGTGGATGCACGGGGCAAATGAGCTAATATATGCAGAAAGGGACTTTATAAGCTGTAGCAATCAAATTGATTCCATCTATGAATTCACAGCCTCACTCTGTCTTCATCTTGCCAGGTTCAAAAGTCTTAATTTCACAATCTTCCTTCTAGATTTAAATGGAAATCCAAACCATTTAAATCATGCTTCAGAGCAATAGTCTGGAACATTTGGTTCAAACATTTTTTTTTCTCTATAGAGAATATTAGCTTCATTTGTTATAGTCATATTTCCCCCACTATCCTGAGATGAATATAATTTTAAAAGTACTTAACTTCACAGTTAAACTAATTTCAGAAGTCACTTACAAAAACTGTCCTGGGAATGGAATACTTAGCTATTGGGCTAGATTGCGCACTCATACATTTTATTAGCTCTCAGATGCATCTCCAATTAGATATCCTACTTGACATCAAAACAGTCGAGAATGGCCCCATGTATGCACAGAGTAATCAGCCAGTGAGCCTGCACGTAAATGCTCACCCCACCCTAAGTTTGGAGGAGATTTGTTTGCACCCACACTTATGTTCTCTTACTCAGACTTTTGCTATGACATCTCATGTCTAATTGTAATCTCTTTCTTACAGGGAGGAGGACAGTACTAGGGATTGACTAGGGAAAGGCCATTCCATGTAAGACAAGCACTCTGCCACTAAGTTTCGCAGGCAGGCCTTGAGTTTGAACTTCTTTATTAACTGTGAGAGTCTGGGGACTATTGAAAGTGCTCTCTCTAAAACATACCAACCACAGTGACCTTGTGTTTGGTTTTTCATATCCACACATGTGGGTTGATACTGTACTTTCTGTAGTCATCTTTCTATCTTATTTTCCTAGCTAGTGTGTGAGTTTATTGAGGAAGAATCGGGTTCTCTTTTTCTTGCTCCATGAAATTCACAGAACGATTCTGGAATCTTATAGTACAGTAAGCCTTTATAGCTGATGGTGGTGGACTGGGTAGATGATTGACATTTTCAGTTGTCTTCCTGATAATGTATCTCTCGTGTTTTCCCACTAGACTTGGAGGTTGGGCTCTACTGGTACCATTCTGATCCCTTAAAGAACTGGTTTGTTTTTACCCACATCCTTGCACCAAACCCTTAGCACATTCATTAATTAACCTTTATTACTTTCAAAAAAGTAAATTGTCTGTATTCAGACGATAAACACTTTCTAACTCTTGAAGAGGATAGACACTATTTCCTGGGATAATTTGGAAAACCCTAAAACTATTTATTAAGTAGAAACATGATTTGAAGTATGGGTCAGTTTATCTGAAACTGGCTGGTATTTCTTTTGACTAGGCTAGACCAGAACTTGTGGTAATTTTTTTGTCTCTGCCTATTGAGTGCTGAAGAATCCAGGCATTGCTACCACACTTAACCATAATTTAAACATGCTTTCTTTTATCTTTTTTTCTTTTTGAAAAAGGAATATTTATATGTTTGGTGTCATGCTCTATATGCAGACATTTATTTACTTGATCATTTACCACTTGAAAATGGAAGAATATTAGTATGACTAACAAAGCACATTACAAATGTTTATTTATTTTTAAAATACTGTAAATTTCAACCTGTATTGGTTACTTTTTTATTGCTGTGATAAAACACTGTGACCAAGGCAGCTTATAGAAAGCCAGGTTTCTTATGGCTTATAATTCCAGGGGAACAGGAGATCATCAGCATCATGGTAAAGTCCCAGGCATGCATACAACAGGGGGGCTGGAGGAGCATCGCATCTCTCCTCCAGCAAGGACACACCTCCTAAACCTACCCAGACAGCACCACAACCAGGGACATAGCTCAAAAACTAACATTGCTCATTCACACAACTACACAGTCTTATGTGCCCATATATATAATAAGTATACTCATGTGCTTTAAGTGTTTAATATGTGTGCCTTAAATCTAAAAAATTTCAGAGAATAAACCAAAGCTGAAAATGGATGAAGATTATGAAACAATAAATATAGCGATAAGACATTTTTCCTGGGTTGTGTGTTGTTCCACTGGAAAGATCACGTCTTATTAATTTTCTGGTGCTTTTCCCCATCCCAGCGCTTGTTTAACAGCTTAATACTTTGATAGACATTGCAATAAAGACAGCTTTTAATATATATATATATATAACTCCAATTCTTAAGTGAAATTGAAATGATGTCTCACTGGCTTAGTGTGAAAGTATTTCCTAGAGCTGATTAATTAATACATTCCATTTTTAATTACAATTTCATGCTTCCCCTAATACAGATATCACACCAGCCTCTTTGAAACCCTTTAAAACTGCAATAGTAATTTATAGACTACATTGGCAGAGATCAAAGCAAATGAAGACAAGTTCTGAAGTTTCGTAAGCGCTGAGTCTTCAACATATAATTTGCTCTGCATAGTTTTTTTTACATTTGACTTTTAATTTATCAAGATTCTTCTCTTGCTATATAAAGTTGCATTCATACTTTCTATATCATGCTTGCCTACTCTGTGTGGATTTCATGTGTATTTTGATTTTACGTTTATAACCAACAGATTTTATTTATAGCATTTCTTAAAGTGAAATCTATTTGGCCGTACGATCGTTTTTATACTTCTTTCATGTGTTCTTGGGCTGTGTGTTGTGTGTAAAAGTACTTCAATGTGTTTTTCCAGAGTTGTTCAAAGATGTTAACTTATGTCATGAGGTTATGATGTAGGTTTTCAGTAATTGTTAAAACCAAGTAGAAAAGTTATATCTTTAACTTGTATTTATCGTACAGTGGTTTACTCTCAAGAAAATGGCATTCAACATAACGTGTACAGTTTTAAATGCATATAACCCATCTTATAATTTCAGGGGCCGGACTGGAAAAATTAGGGTACAGAGTCTGAAGATTGGATTGATGTCTCTCTCCAAAGGCCTCTTAGAAGAAAAGTACAGATGTATGTAAGACCTTTTACACCATAGTGCTTCTAATGATAATATAAATTTACTGGGCACTGACTTTATATAATTTTCGGTAATGCTAGCTTCCATTTTGGAGAGCCTCACTATATGTACACAGTGTGAAGTGAATTCGTAAAATTTGAAAAGCTGGTTGCAGGGCCATGGGTGAGGTGCACTGATACAGTAAGAACCAAGTACAGATATGCATTCCATTTAAATATTAGAATATTCTAGTAGGTATTAATTACAATTCTCATTTTTTAGGTGAACAAATTAATGCTGAAATAGGTCAAGAATCTAATCAAAAGCTATGACCCTTTAAAATATTGGTGTTGAACTAGAAGCATTTTTTGGGGGGAGAGAGTTACACTTTTTTAAATCCACTGTGCATAGATATGTGTGTTACATTTGTAGACCCATCTTTTTATGACTCCACAACCTCTTTTTCTTTTCTCTTTTTAAAAAAAATCTCATTTCTTGCATTTACTGTAGCATGTAGTTTTTGTTACCCCGCTTTAAGCTCCAGGTGGACTGTGCTACAGCCCTCACCCAGATTCCCTTGGAGACATGGATAAAAAAACAACACACATACATGCCAGCTAATCTTAAAACTCCGTGCTAACTCAATGACTGGGCATTCCTGAACCTCCCCTGCCACCCCAGGCATAATCGGATAGAGTCCATTGGCTACTCCAACCAAAGCTCACATGGCTCCTTGGCTTTATCTCCTGCTGCCTCCTTCTGCTCACCCAGTTCTCCCGATTCTCTCTGCATCCTCCTGGGAAACTCTGAGTGTCCCTCCCTGTCCTCAGTCACTGGTTGCTGGTATCTTTATTGATAAATCAAGAACCGATTGGGGAACAGAACCTTAGCATCAGAACTACCCCCTACAGTTTATGTTTAATCCTTTAAAAAACACAGAAGAAAAATGTAAGAGGGACTAAAACTTTTGCTAGCATTAATTTTAAATAGCGATATTTTGTAATTTTGACATTATGAGGTGATAGATGCTTTTAACTTGTATTTTGGTTGTTTAGAATCATGAAATAAACCAGTGGTGCCTCTTTAGCTATCAATTACTGCCTAGTGTCTTGGCAGGCTCAATAGAGGGACCTATATTTATATCTCTTCCCCTTTGTGACCAAGTGTCATTAGAGGGGTGCCTTGATTCCCCTTGAATACTTCTAGCCAAAAGTAATGTCACCTCTGTTTCCTGGGACACTGAGCTGCACTTCAGAGGGTAAGAGATGAGGCCAACAATTGTAGCACTGGGAAGAAATTGAGATAATATATTACAAGTTGTCAAAAATAGCAGTGGTCAAATAAATGTTTACTATCTCCATGTGTCTCCAAACTTATCACCATGGTCACATGTTTTTTAGTTTAATTTTATCCATAAAAGATAAGTAACTTGATGATACCAAACCCACTTTTAAATGATTCTGTGTAGATACATCTGTGTATTGGATGAGAAAGTGGATAATATTTCCTGAATAGAAAGACATCAGAAGACAAAAGCTGGGTACAAGGAAGCAATAGTAGTATGAAGGTCTATTAATAGCTCAGTGGTCCATCACATGCTAAGCCTGCACAATGTCCTTGCTCCCACCCCCAGATTCAAGAAAAAAAAAATTCCCCAAATGAAGGTGTTTTATCATTGTTCCTATAACGTAGCTAAATTTTGTTTCTTCTAAAAGCATTCAACATCATGTATTTTGGCAACTACTGTTAGATTGTTTGATTTTGAGCGTCAAGCCTAGAACCCAAAGGCATGATTTTCTTACAAAAGTTCACAAGAATGATTAGGAAAGAGTTGTGGATTTGTATGGAGCATCAGCTGACTGCAGAACCAGGAGCTCAGGATGCTTAAGGGTGTATGCTTAAGGGAGCCTTGCAAGCCATGTAGTGAGAGGGGAAGAAGCCCTACAAAAGCCTTATATAAAGCTTTGTCTGTGGCCCTTTATCTAGAACTTTAGGAATCTTCATCATTATCAGAAAATGATATTCCCAAAGCTGAGAGCTTGCCATTTCTAAACTGATTAGGAAAGGAAAGAATTACTGAAAAATCAGTGTTCCAAAATTAGGAAAAGATTTTCTTACTAATCATCTGTGATTCGGGGTTTTTCATATGCTCCTGAAAGACTTGGGGCTTTAAAAGTAGCAGTTACATCATCGTGCTGAATGGACTCTAAAATGAATGCAAATTCAAGCTCAAGATTTGCATTTCTTGCAAAACAGCACTAAGTGCTCACATTTGGGCAGGGAAGCAGCGGCCCCTGCATTGCGAGTTTCTACCAGTCTATATAACTCATGTTGAATGTCACTTCAGGACATAATTAAAGAAGAAATCTCTTGAGTTAAATCTTTAATCTAAGTCTTTACCTCAATATCGAGGCCCTGGAAAATGTCCTGAGGATCAGTTTTTCTTCTTATATTGAAATCTCGAGCAACTCTGATTCCACCTTTGATTTCCCCGGTGTACTGGGAATATTGCTTCATTATTATTTTCTTTGTTAAAATTAATATTCACAACACATTGCTCATTAACCTCAGGGGCAGGCAGGCAGCATCCACATGAGAAGCCTGTGTGGTGGCTGACATCAGTCTTTACCCTACTTGTACCTCTTACTTGTGACTTACTGAGAATGGCTCTGGAGTGGATTCTGACATCTCATGTGCCTTCCTGCAAATGGCCAGGGGCTTGGTGGCGTCAGCTGAAGCACAGTCAGCTAGCATATTTTGGAGAATCCCTTGGATCTCCTCTGGGTTGATTTTTTTTTTTTTTTTTAAGTTTGTCTCTTAGCTGTTTCTTTTTGTTGTTGTTTTGGTTATTTTATTTACATTTCAAATGTTATCCCCCTTCCTGGTTTTCCTTCTGAAAACCCCTTATCTCATCCCCCAACCATCCTGCTTCTATGAGGGTGCTCCCCCACCCACCCACTCCTGCCTCCCTGCCCTGGCATTCCCCTACACTGGGGCATCGAGCCTTCATAGGACCAAGGGCCTCCACTCTCACTGATGCCAGACAAGGCTATTGTCTGCTACATTTGAAGCTGGAGCCATGGGTCCCTCCATGTGTACTCTTTGGTTGGTGATTTATTTTCTGGAAGCTTTGGGGTGGCTGGTTGGTTAATATTGTTGTTCTTCCTATGAGATTGCAAATCCCTTCAGCTCCTTCAGCCCTTCCCCTAACTCCTCCATTGACACCCTTGTGCTCAGTCCAATGGCTGGCTGTGAGCATCCACATCGGTATTGATTAGGCTCTGGCAGAGCCTCTCAATTAAAAACTTAATTGTGGCCCATTCTTCACATCCTCCTCATAATGCCTCTTATGTCTGACTATAAAAATAAGAACGTAGAACTTCATGTTACTTTTCTGCAAGCACTATATTCTTTTTCTTTATGAGTATTCCCACCCTCTCAGTGGCATAGCAGCTTAGCTTTCTGACTCGAAGTGGGAACACTGGGCAGAATCAATGCTCTTAACAATGTGCACCTCTCTGTAAACATCATTATACAGACACATAGATGCACAACAAGCATCATGATAAGAATTCTGGGCCAATGTTTTGGGGAGTAGGATAGCCTTTTTTTTTCAAATAACAAAACGAGTGGAGCTCTAAACAAATCTAAATGAACAAATGATAACAGTAATTTTAATTATAACTTAAATAATAATAATTCTCAGAGGAATTTGCTTCCCCTTCTTATGCTTATATAATTAAAATTGTATTTCATGATAATTACTATGTTAATATCAATATCGCTCAGTGTGCTTCAGTTTGGAACTTCACTGTTGATTCTGTTAGAGTTGGTATCCTTCCCCTTTGACAAGAGGAGAATGACCTTTTATCTGCTGTTTATGTATTGGATATTATTTGAAAATAGTGTGGGGGGACATCTAAAGTATTTATGTCTCTTCTTGTCAGCATCACATGATGAACATTTAAATAGTTTGTCTTTTGAACCATTACAATTTGACAATGCCTCCCAAATATGCCGATTTCTATGATAAAGGAGATTTTTTTTTTTAATTAGGTATGGTCTCCGTGCAGAAAAAGTAACTTTCCTTATTATAGTAGCTTCTTCATTGGGAATCTTCTATTAATTATAATCCTCAAAATGTTATCCACTGTAGATCAAACATAAATATCTGGGGAAGAACAGTTTTAATGTTATTGACTTAAGAATATTAGAAAGCAAAGCAGTATTTGCTTCGTTTGTGCACGGAAAAGCCAAAGAAAGGCAAAGGATACAAATAATTTTATGTCTTAAAATGGAAAGAAAAAAAATGTTTCATTACAGAAAAATAAAACAAAAACAACTTATTAAGTTCCTAAAATGGAAGACTAAACCTCCTTATATTTTTGGTATTTATGATGCAAAGGAGATATGAACATAAACATACCTAAAGGGAGATGAAATGTAAGTGCGTAGAATATTGAATTTGTGCATGAACAAAGAAGCTGATAAATCACCTGTAAAATGTGAAGCTACACTGTATAAACTATAGGCTTTAGCAAATCACAAGGGAACCTTGGTTTTGCCTCATGCTCTTTCTTAAGGTAGTATCTTAGAGACTATAAAACTAGCCAGTGTACATTTATTTGTAGTACTTAACCAGTCATTTTCTATTAGTTGACCTGATTATTAATCTGTAACATAAGATTATTCTAAGACATGTGGCTCTGATTACAGGTGGCAGATTAAGAGCCTCAGAACTAAAGAGATACCTGATCTGGGTCATATTCCTCTTTGGTTTTTTTGTTTGTTTGTTTGATTGGTTGGTTTAGTTTGGTTTGGTTTGGTTTGGTTTGGTTTGGTTTGGTTTTTGTTTGTAAGTTTGCATAGTTTGATCTACCTCACTGAAGATAACATTTTAAATATGATAACATTTTGAGTAGTTAGATGATAACATTTTGTTTTTCCTCTTTGTAGGTCTCTTTAAGGAGGTGGCCGGGCCAACAGAGATGTGTGACCAGCGACAGCTTGGCCTGCTACTTCATGATGCCATTCAGATCCCTAGGCAGCTGGGAGAAGTAGCAGCCTTTGGAGGTAGTAACATTGAGCCTAGTGTCCGCAGCTGCTTTCAGCAGGTAGGCATGGGCATTGTGGGTATGTATGGTGTGTTGAGAAAGGGTCTTAATGATGTTTCCAAGAAGAGAGTCAGTAAGTTGTACTCGAATCAAATAGTGGAGGTTTGAAGTATCAACCCTATAAGTTGTTTTGTTTCTTAAGACACATTTGACTCAGGCAATAGTAAAACATGAATAGATATACATCTTTTTCAGGGAGTGTAAATTGAAGTGCAGTGTCTGAATTGCAAGATGCTGGCTCTATCCTCATGTCTGTGACCTGTCCCCTTGTACATAGCTTTTCATAATACCCACTTCACTTTTTGATTCCTGCTTCTATGCCCTCGGACATGCACTCTTCTTTTTAGAATGGTCTTCCTTTTCTGTACACAAGCTCTCTTCTCCCACTCATTCTGTTCCATCCATACATGTTGGCTTAGCTCTTGAGTCCTCTGAATGTCTTCCTCAAGACTATGAGGGGAAGATTCTCTCCTCACTTTCACATCCTCTGCCCCATCATGCTCACTACTGTGTGACATCATACTGAGATGTGTAACCAATTGGTTAGTATTGCTTCTTTGTACACCTAAGCTTCCTGGAGACAAAGCTGTGCCTAGCACACATCTATGCAGTCTTAGTCTGCTCAAGCTGCCATAACAGAATATATGAACTGGGTGACTTATAGACAACAGACTCCTCAGTTCTAGAGGCTGAGAACCTAAAGATCAAGGTTCCAGCCGGTTTGACATGTGCTGAAGAAAGCTTTCTGATGGTACTTGCTTGTTGGTGAAAGAGGGTCTTGCCCCATGCACTTTAAAGAACATAAACAATCTGATGATTGCTCACCCCTTCATAATACATCGAACCTCATATTGACTTTGATACATGTGATAAAAATTCCTTAGTGTTCTCTGTAGAGAATACCCTTTAAACATGAAAGCATTACAAAAGCAGCCATCTTTTCTCCAAGAGTATATGTACGTACACACAGAGTCATGTACAAAGTTGTGCAGTGATCTGAGCTGCTAATTTTCACCTGGGCAAGAGCTACAGTTTTTTTTTTTTAAATGCTTGTGGTGCATAAGCTCGTTTAGAAATGCTACTGGTGTCATCCATATGCATAAAGTTAGAAGCCGACAGATAGTTTTCCAAAGCATAGCCAATGATTTATCACTGGTGAGAGAAAAAAAAAAATGCTCACACTGTATCTTTGAGGAGAATCAATGTCGTGGCTTATTACATTTTATAATGGCCTTTTTTCTTATTTTAGAAATAAAAAAATACTAAATGATTTTTTTTCTAAATATGATTTATACTCATATATGTCAGTGCTCGGAATGACCTCAACCACTGCGGGAAAAGGCAATTGGTGGAGTTTACCTCTGCTCTCTAATCATTCAGCATTAGGATTCGAGGCAGACTTGAGTTGCCTCACACAATCTATCCTGATAAACTTAGAGAGCCTATCAAGGGTGCTTGTGCTGGTCTGCCTCCAGTGTGATACTCTGACAGAACAGAGGCGGGACATAGCCATGACTCCTTTTGTGAAACATTTGTAAAGCACTTGTAACAGCTTCCACTTTGTTTGGAAGGTGAGGAGTCCTCATCTTTATATGTTTGCCATCTTAGATAAACTCGGGCTATAGACTTAAAGGACAGGTACGAAAAAATTACCTGGGATTGTGTGGGTTTTTACTTTGCTCTCTTCTTTTTGTAATTTGAGCATTGAGGAGCTTGGTAGATGGCACAGTTGTAAAAAGCTGTTATAGAAGCACGAGGACCTGAGATTGTATCCCCATAACCCTCTTAAGTCAGGTGTAATAGCACATGGCACATCCTTGTAATTCTAGAATCAATGTGGCAGAGACAGAAGGATCCTTGAGGCTCATTGGCCAGATAATCTAGCCTACCAATGACTTCCAGCTCATGAGAGACACTGGCTCAAACACCAGATGGACAGTACTTTGTGAATGAAACCTGAGGTTGACCATTGGCCTCTGCATGTGTTGTGCGATCAGGCATGCAAGTGTACCTGTATGTATGAACATTAAAAAAACAAACAAACAAAAAAAACAAAAAAAACACACGGCCGGCAGTGGTGGCGCACGCCTTTAATCCCAGCACTTGGGAGGCAGAGGCAGGCGGATTTCTGAGTTCAAGGCTAGCCTGGTCTACCGAGTGAGTTCCAGGACAGCCAAGGCTACACAGAGAAACCCTGTTTCGAAAAAACAAAAACAAACAAACAAACCCACACAAATAAAACATAAAATTTCAGTACTAAAGAATCCCCCCAACCCCTGCATATGACAATGACTGCTTTTTTCCCCCCTGCATTTTTCTAATTTTAGTTTCTAGAATTTTCTTACCTGAAATTACCTATTTGTGTCTTAGCTGATCTGGAGTCACGTGACTTTTCTCTTGTGCCAATTTGCAGCAGCAGCAGCAGCAGCACTTGCTGCAGCTTCACTGAAGAGCTGTTCTCCACTTTCTGTCTCCTCCCCCAGAATAACAACAAACCAGAAATCAGTGTGAAGGAGTTTATAGACTGGATGCGTTTGGAGCCACAGTCCATGGTGTGGTTGCCGGTTCTGCATCGGGTGGCAGCTGCCGAGACTGCAAAACATCAGGCCAAATGCAACATCTGCAAAGAGTGTCCGATTGTTGGGTTCAGGTGAGAAGCAGTAAGAGAAACCAGAGCTCGGTTATTTCTGCTCTCCTCATATGGCCTGTGGTATGCTTGCTGTCCCTTCCCATTTATTCCTGCTTGGTGGTTTGCCTCCGGAGTACACTTATGTTCCGCATTGTCCATCTTTCTAAAGTACCATTCCTTCTCACGGATCTATACACAAACTTATTTTAGTTCTTGTAGTTATTCGTAGTACTTTAGTCCAGAATTGGAAAGTTTTATAGATATCTTTTCACTGAAGTTATAGGAATACCCATGCGAGATAATTGCATTGTAGATTAGATACATATACATTGATCAAATTTGTTGGTTGTTCTAAAATTTTGGGATTAAATTTAGTAAGATGAAAGTGATATGTTGTTACAGCCCGAGCCGCTCCACGTTTGGGGGCCAAAATGTCTCGGACCGTTCTGTCAATGTTGAAACCTGCACTGCCAAAGCCTTGGGGGTTAAACTGTTAGAGCTCACACTGCCCCAAGCTGCTCCAGTCCACGGGTCGGGGTTCCGCAAGAGAGAGAGTGAGGACGGACTCGAGGAATGGAGACCAGACAGAGTGTGATTCAATCCCGTTTATTCTTCAGTCTCTCTTCTTCTCTCCAAGTCCCAAGTCTTGAGTTCCTAGTCCCTAGTTCCTAGTCCCTAGTGCCTCCAAGTTTCAAGTTACTTCTTCTAAGTACTTAAGTGCCTAATGTCTAATTCCAAGTTCTTTCTCCAAGTGCCAAGACTCAAGTGCCTAATTCTTACTCCAAGTTGTACTCCAAGTTGTACTCTCTAACCTAATTCCTAGTTCCAAGTTGTACTGCAAGTTGTACTCTTCTGTCTGCCTCTTGCCTTTTATATGCCTCACTTCTAAGCCACACCTCTAAGTCACGCCTTTAAGTCATGCCCTTAGGCCTTGTCTCTAAATCTGATCTCTAAGTCATGCCCTTAAGTCTCAGCTCTAAATCACAGCTTTAAGTCTCACACACCCAAGGGAAGATCCTGGGTATCTAAAGCAAAATGTTATCAGAGTGTGCTCAGCTGTTATAGGCTATTGTAATCAAATCTCTTATCAGGGTATAAGGCTCAAGATGGCTTCGAGGGTGACAGCTGCCTTCTATCGGCTTCCCATAATATGTAAAGTATGAACCAAGAAGTTATTAGACAATTCTGTTCCGTCTGCTGTTTGTTGTGATCTATTCTATATTTCACTTGCTCATCAATCCTGGTGATTAAATCTATTCTTTTTCTCCATCCCTACCTTTTCCTCTCTGTGTATGTATACATTCCTGGATATGTGTGCCTGTGCATGGAGACCAGAGGTTAATAACAAGTATCTTCATCTTTCTTGATGATTCTCCACCTTATTTTTCATAAGGAGCTCTCTCTGAATCTGGAGTTTGACTTCAGCTAAGCTGAACAGTAAGCCCCAGGCATTGTCCTGCCTCCACTTCTCCAGTATGCAAAGTATCTTGGGTTACTGGTGCATACCACTAGGCCCAAGATTTTTATGCCAATTCTGAAGGATCTGAACTTAGATCTTTATAGTTGGCTAAGCCAGGCCTGCCATGCTCAGTCCATCTTGTTTTCTCATTGTGTCAAGGACCTTGACTTAAGACCTTAGAGGACTCTGTACCTTGGTCTTCACAGGATGGAGTGTTTGTTTACCTTGGTTCCTTCATTACCTCTTGAATAAGTGTGCCACATTCTTTTCCTGTGGTTTATGATTTCTCTCAGAAATAGTTACTACATACAGCAGTATATGCTTTAAACATTATTGCTAATCACATTATTAGTTATGGTCAGCCAAAAGTGATAATACACTGACCTTATAAGTAATATTGAACTTTTATGCAAAAGTGAAGACATGAGAGTGTGCATGTGTAAGTAAGCAAGAAAATTTTATTTTTATTTGTGTGTGTGTGTGTGTGTGTGTGTGTGTGTGTGTGCGTGCCCATAGAGGCCAGAAGAGGGTGTTGGATCCCTTCCCTTGGAACTAGAGCTACAGATGATGATTGCTAGCCACTATATGGGTTCTGGGAATTGAATCCACATTGTCTGAAAGTACAGTCAATGCTCTTAATTGCTGAGCCATCTCTCCAGTTCTTCAAATTGAGTTTTAGTAAAATCTTAGATCCATAATGTGTTTACTCAGAGAATTGTTTTGTTTCAAATTCCACACAGCTGGTCAACAGCAGCATGAATGACAGGCAGGCTTCATCTCCTTTCATGTGAACAAAATGCAAAGATAGACATGCCAAGACTGGGGCTGCATGGTCATCTTGATGCTCAGTTCTGCCTTTATAATCTCTGTTATACCCAACCCATGCTTGAATTTTTACACTGACCTCC
Organism: Arvicanthis niloticus; assembly: GCF_011762505.2. Lineage (NCBI taxonomy): Eukaryota > Metazoa > Chordata > Mammalia > Rodentia > Muridae > Arvicanthis > Arvicanthis niloticus. Next base: position 21,359,265 of record NC_133436.1, on the reverse strand, counting down.
TGCTAGCAAGTTGACTTGTCTGGATGTCACTTCTGCCTTTTGAAGGGAGGGAAAAGACATGCCCTTCTTCATGTTGAGTCTGTTCCTTAAAATCCCAAAAGGAACCCTTGCCCAAGACTTCGTCTTGGATTGTCCTGCTTACCACCATCAGCAAGCAAGACTGAGAAACAGTATTTTTAGCAAAGCACTTGGCTAAAATATGCTGACAGTACAAGAGTTTCTCCCTGGTGAAGGAAAGGAAGGGTTGCATTAAAGAAGAGTCCACAAAAGAGAGACAATGCCAGTCATTTGTCAAGCTACGACAATAGGTAAAAAGGTATTAGTATAAGTGATGTATCAAACCTGGGCCATAACAAAGCTGGTATACATAGATTGTCTTCAGATAATTTGAAAAGTGTTTTGCATGTCATTTTAAAAGCCCTTCATCACTTGACAGTGTATATTAGCCTCACATAACCTTTACAGTGTCTTTCTATTTTGACTTTGCTAGTCTTGGCAATTAAAATGTCCCTCTATAGATACAGCTGCAATGTATGTTTCTTACTTCCCCCAGTCATCGTAACTGAGTGGAAGATTTGGGGAGTGTTTTCTTTTCAGACTCCATAGAAGTTTAAGACTTCAGAGTGTTGTTTCTGCAAGTAGACATCAGTACACAGTGTTACTTTTTATGAGAGGCTTTAAACATTATTTCTTTCAAGACTATAATGATCAGGGTTTTATTTAACTTGTTCCTGGTTACAGGGTATTTCTTGCTCTCTCTGTCTCTGTCTTTCTCTGTCTGTCTCTGTCTCTGTCTCTGTCTCTCTTTCTGTGTGTGTGTGTGTGTGTGTGTTTGTGTGTGTGTGTGTGTGTGTGTGTGTGTGTGTGTGTGTGTGTGTGTGTGTGTTCTCTTAATGGCTATTGTAAACAAAGCCTAAAACTGCTTAAGGTAAAAACTACTGCTCTTATGAAGGAATTTTATATTTATTTCTTATGAGTAGTCTTGTTGATATTTTAAAATAATATGTATCAAATTCATTATTATGTTTTCTCTGTCATTTTCTGTCCACATTCAGATATCATGTAGAATCTTCTGACATTGATATTAGACTTCTCATCATGTGCAAACATGTTTTCAGACTCACAAGACACATATTTATTATCTTTATTGCATGCCTGCGTTTATTTCTCAGTAATAAGGAAAAAAATTAAATAAAAAAAAAAACTTATAAAACCTATCTTAGAAGCAAGGCCTCTACCTTTCCCCACAATCTGGTATCCTTTTAAATAAATAAGTAGATTCTCAAAACTTAAATTCCTCTCTCATCATTGGAGAGATGAACTGTCACTTCTAAACTGACACTGAGAGACAAAATCTTGCATTGGTAGCAGATGCACCCTTTGTTTCCTTACCGTGAAGCTTGTTACCAAGGCACAGGTTTGGGTTAAGTAGCAACAGTGATACCTGCTCTTTTCTCCATTGCAGGTACAGGAGCCTCAAGCATTTTAACTATGACGTCTGCCAGAGTTGCTTCTTTTCTGGAAGAACAGCAAAGGGCCACAAATTACATTACCCAATGGTGGAATACTGCATCCCAGTGAGTACCTTTCGGGTCAACTGACCAATTCTATCATTGTTCTTTTAATCTTATATTTATTTATTCATTTGATTGATTGGTTGGCTGGTTGGCTGGTTGGCTGGTTTGGTTTTTTGAGAAGGGTTCTCTATGTATAGCCTTGGCTGTCCTGGAACTCTCTCTATAGACCAGGCTGGCCTTGAACTCAGAGGTTCACCTGTCTCTGCCTCCCAAGTGCTGGGATTAAAGTCATGCACCACTTCCACCTGCCAAGTAATAATACTTTTATTCAATGAATTTTTACTTAATTTTTTTAAACCTTCAAGAATTTATGGTTGTAAATTTTGTTGTTTTCTTTCCCTTTAAGTATATGTGTTTCTTGTGCCTAATGAAGAAAAATTCTACATTACGTGAAATATAATTTGTTAGCTTTCCAAATATGTATTTTCATTTTAAACTTAACTTTTTTGGAAGCATATTAAGAACTCATATTGATTTACCGATGTTGACAATGCAACTATTTGCTGAAAACAACTATGTTTCTCTTAGACTTTTAAAGGATTTTTCTGAAAAAAAGAGTTACAGATTATCAAAAATGAAAAATAGAGAAATAAAAAAAAATCATCTATACGTTTAGTTTCTGAACAAACTACCCTCTAATATTTTAGCATGTTCTAATTTTATAAAATGTATGAATGCATATTTTTTTTTACTTAATATTTTAAAGACGTTGCGTGTAGCTCATGATGTAGCCCTGGATGGCTTAGTGCTGTGTCGATCAGGCTGGTCTTGAACTTACGAAGATCCATTTATGTCTGTTTTCTGAGTGCCAGGATTGGAGGCATACACTATCATGCTACTGCTAATAATAGAAATTTTTTCATCTGGAGTTTTTCATTTGACGTTTAGATAATGGCTGTATTCCACCACCACCACCCCCAGCCCCATTTTTCTTAGACAATAGCTTTCTGGCACAAAGTATTACTTGAATGAATTGCTATAGCTGGCCTAACCATCTTTTAAATTTAGGTCTTTAGTTTCCTATAAGCAGCATTTAAAAGCACTACTGAGAAGGTAGCATTTTATATGCATTATATAAATTATATTTCCTTTGAGCAAATGACCGGAAGAAGATGATTTAGGTCAATGAATATGAGTATCTCTGTGGCAAAAATACTTGACACCAAGTTGTTTTCCAAAAGAGGTCTCTGCTACCATATGCTATAGTCACATTTGCTGATGTATCATTTCGTCATAGGCCCCTAGCACTGGACACACTTATATGGTTCCTTTGATCTAGAACTGCTTTGCCCTAAATTTATCTTCATTTTCTGTCAATAGCTATTCCTTAGTTTCCTTCCAAATTGTGCCAAAATTTATTTATAGAGTTGTATATTTTCTTTGGTTTAGAGAATTAAGTAACTTTTGGATCATGAATCTATACAAGAGCAGCAGTACTTATAAAATATGCACATATAATTCTTCTATTCTTGGTGTCTTATTTTAAGTAAATAGAGACTCTTCCATGTGGAGAGGAAACTTCTAGAAAATGTAGTTGAATTATAATGGATGAAATAATCTTGACACCCAACATTAACTCGGAAAATATTGCTCCCAAGGAAGCTGGGGAAGCATCATGTATTACAATTATTAATTTATTTACTAACCCAACTAATATTGAATTCTTTCTATATGTCTGGCATGATTATCAAAGCTAGCTGCTAGCTGAAGCAGTAAGGACAGTTTACTCAGAAGAATCCATGTGTATGTGTGAGGAGTATGTCTATACACGTAGTTCAGTGCACAGAAGTATCTGAACATGTTGGAAGGAAATACTGGCTTGGGAGAGAGAAGGACAAGAAGCAAGGTTAAGCAGAAGGCAAGAGGAAAATGACAAAAGGCAGCCAGTGTGGTGCTGGAGACAAGCTGTGTCTCCAGTTAGAGAAGTTAGGATAAATCTTCATAGAAACTGGGAGGCATTGTCTTCTTGTCTCACAATCTCCTTTCAGAGAAATGGCTTTTTAGATCCTCAAGAGTGAGACTCCTGAGTTCTCAGAGATCGAATCCATCCATTTCAGGGCCACATCCCTCAGTCCTTTTTGATAAGTCCTCCTAGCGTAGTCAGGGCTCATCTTGAGCATTACATTAGAGCAAACAGTAAATGTTCTGAGCAGCACAGTTTCTACAAGGCATCTACTTGTATCTATGCTGTTATGTGCAGCTGGAGGTCGTAAGAAGTAGGCAGCCTTGAGCTATCAGAAATCAAAGTAATGCCTGTTCAAGTCTTTTAAAAGAGGATGGGGTGGATGGAACAATTTGAACCGAGAATGTGTTATTTTTATAGGTCATAAATTCAACAGATTAGAAGGCTAGGAACTCTAACCTTAGAGCAAGGAGACAATCTGTCTCTAGAGTCCACTCTAATGGTTTGTCGGTTGTCTAGGAAAAACAAGATCACTGCTGCCTCCACTGCTGTCTCTATAGGAAGAGGGAATATGTGATACTGAGCAAGGAAACAGAAATGAGATGATTAAGGGTGTAGTGATTATATTTGAAAAGCAGGATAAGGAGATGGGAGAAGCCATTTTAGATAAGAGAAACCAGGTCCAGTTTGAGAAACCTTTGGAATGAACCTGAAGGTGGAGCGATTCAGCAACCGTGTAGAGAATGGGATAGAGTAACAGGCCATTGCAGAGTGAAGAAGCAGCAGTCTCAGAAAGCGCTCTGATGGTGAGCAAGAGGCTGACAAGAAGGGACAGAACTGAAGTGGAGCCTGTCCTTCAAACAAGGCACAGTAGGAAGCACTAGGTCATAAAGTACCCAGAGAAAAATGAAAAGGTCCTCTGTTCAAAAGTTATCATGAATTTCCAAATGACACTAAAGAACCATTAAACAGAGCTGGGCATCTTCTGAGCATGGGAGCTCTGCAACTGGCTAGGCCTTCTGTCCAGTGACAGGGAGAGTGAGAGAACAAAGGCCTGGGAAATAGTGTCACGTTGTACAGTGCCCTTCAGATCCTTATAAGGGATTTGGATTTAAAAGAAGTATAATGTTAATATTTACATGATAATAGCTAGAAATTTAAGGAGCTAAATTTAAAGATCTTGTATTAAATGAGGAAATCAAGATAAGTGGACAAGGCTAGAGGAATGATTTAGAATTACTGTTTTTATTCTCATTAAATACAATAATTTCTAATAAATTCATAACATTTCTAAGCAATTTGAAAGCAAGGCATGTTTAATAATCATTGACCAATGGAAGGTGGTTTGTGACCACTAATGTGAGTTAAAGTCTCTTTTCCTACTACCAATGTTGGATTTAAAAACAAAACAAAACTATAAGTCAGCAGTTCTTACCCCGTAGATCACAACCCCTTCAGGTCAAACGATCCTTTAATAGGAATACCAAGACCATCAGAAAACACAGATGTTTGCATTACCGTGCATAGCTAGCAAGATTACACTTAGGAAGTAGCAGTGAAAATCATGTTATGGTTGGGGGTCACCACAGCGTGAGAAACTGTATTAAAGGGCTGTAGCATTAGGAAGGGTGAGGACCCCTGCTTTAAGTCACCCCAAACTCTTCCTTTCATGTGGTCCTTTCCAAGTGACTTTCATTTCTGAGATTCCAGCTTGCTGTTTAATTTCCTGGATGATATCATCTTTTTGGTGGGGGAGGGGTCCATTTGGCCTTTCTTGAACTTATGTGGCAATCCTATCCGGGTTAAATCCGGTTAGTTTCTACATTTAACCAACAATGTTTGCTTCATTTTTATCTGCTTTGTATTGGGAATCAGACCCAGAGCTACATGCATGCTGGGCAAACAGCCCCCCACAGAGCACACTAGACAGTCAATCTACGGCAGAGCTTAGCTTACAACCTTTTCTAACATCCGTAGATATACCTGTAAACTGAGGCTTAGAGGTGTACTGTTGCTTTAAATGGTATGACATGGTTTAACTACATTTCAGTGTTCCCATGTTTTTCACCTAAGTTCTTTAGATCTTTTCCTTTTCCTTTCTACTGTCTTCTTTATAAAGAAGCTGTATTTATGGTCCATTCACCTTCACCTTAAAATAATAGGCTTATCTACCTTAAGATAATGGGCGTAAATAGTGCTTAGATTTTTTTTTTCCAGTAAAGTGATAGTGATATTTGTGCATTAAATGCTTGTGACCTTTCCATGATAAAATTTACAGCACATTTAAATAATAAAACCATTTACCTCTATAATGAAAATTCAATCTCCTTTAAATATATTGCTGCTGTAAATAACCAAAATTTAAATTGAATTACAAAAATAATTCGTGTTGCTAGAGAATGCAAACATCTTTTTTTTTTTTAAAGTTACTTTACAATTTCATCCATACAGTATTTTTGTTTGGCTGGGTTTTGTTTCTGGAATTGGCATTACTGGGGACCAATCTCAGGGTGTCACATGTGCTAGGAAAACACTTTCCTCTAAGCTGCATCCCAGATCTTTTTAAAGGCATTTTTATTTTGAGATGGGGTTTCAAAGTTTGCTCATATTGACCTCGAACTTGCTGTCTTCCAGCCTTAGCCTTGAGTGGCTAGAACAGCAGGGTGCCCTATCAGACCCAGCATACATGCTTAACTATAGCTACAATGCTATTTACGGGGACTCAGGAGCTCGCTCATGTTCCAACTGACGGTCTGGATGCCTTTCTATATGTGAACCTCTCTCCAGATTTGGGAATCACCATTCTACTCTCTCCACTATTAGCTTGACTCCTCATTTTTTTTTTTTTTGCATTCTTTGTATAAATGAGATAATGCAATATCTGTCTTTATACATCTGAGTCATTTCACTCAGTATAATGTCTCAGGTCCATCTGCATTGTCACAAATGGGAGGAATTCCTTCTTTTATAAAACTGAGAGATACCTCTTCCCCTGTGCTCGCTCTCGCGCGCGCTCTCTCGCTCTTTCTCTCTCTCTCCCTCTCTCCCTCCCTCTCTCTCTCTCTCTGTCTCTCTGTCTCTCTCTCTCTCTCTCTCTCTCTCTCTCTCTCTCTCTGTGTGTGTGTGTTGATTTTCCTTGTACATGTTTTGTGGGATATTTAACTTGATTCTGTGTCTTGGCTCCTGCACATGCTGCTACAGTGAACATGACAGTGCACTAGTATCTCTTTGAGCCCTTGATGTTACTGTCTTTGGATGTGTGTATAGAAGGACGATCTCTAGATCACTTTGCATTGGTCTTTTAACATTTTTAAAAGACTTCAGACCATTTTTCATGATGTCTGAACCAGTAATTTCAGCCTGGTGAGATGCATGTGATTTACAAAAGTGTGTGTGTGTGTGTGCAATTTCTAACTATAAGAGAACACTATAATAGGGTTACGTGCTAAGGAGAATGGAAAAGGCTTATCATCTCTTGCTAGGGTCAGTCTGAGTCACCAAGAGATAAATAAGATGCTACCTTGGCACCAGATCACAGCTGAGGTTAATTACCAAAGAGTTGTTATCTACGGCTCTGTCAGTGCTCAGGGGCTGTAGATGTAGACAATGATAATTTCAGTTAAAAGCCAAAGCAGTAAGAAATTCCCAAGTAGTTATGGTATTGTGAATTGTGATTGTCATGGGCTTTCCTCATGCTGAAGAAACCCTAATGCAGGCAAAAGGGCTAGAGATGAAAGTATTGGGGTGAAGAAAACTTCATTTGTTTCCACCAACCCCAACCCCCCCCCCCAAGGGGGGAGGGAGGAAGGCTTTTTTCAAGTTATTTCTTTTAGACTGAAAAATGTTTTGAGTTCTGGCAAGGCATAAGGGGTAGTCACATCCCAACATTTAACCAAAATTATATGTAAAGGGTTTCAGAAGTAAGAGGACACTTAAAATGACAGGTTATAGCTGTGTGATATTGTGTCTTTAGAAAGGCTTCAATAGTGCATTGGTTAGAGATGGTGTGGCTGAGGGGGATAATGTAAGAGAAGGAAAAGAAACATTTCTTCTTCCCCCTTTTAAGATCATAGCTGGAGAAAGATTATCAAATGTGCACAAGTCCATTTAATGCCAAGTTTCTCTGAACTTTGAGGCTTTCATGAGAAAATGCAGACCCAGGTAAATGGGGAAGCATATTTATTTCAGTGCTAAGGATTTCATGAAGAAATCCTTAAGACAGAGAAGTCTAAATGAACAAAGAGGTTGTAATATAACTCATGGTCCTAGAGAAATAAAAAGCCTGCTTGTGAAGACACCGCACCATGTCCTGTGTCTTCAAAAAACATCAAGACATTTGCTGCTGCCATAGCAGAACACTTCCAAACAAGTCCTTTATAAACTACAGCTAGTTCCTTGTCACATAGTTTTGGAGTCCGAGAAATCCAAGATCAAAGTCTGCATCTGGTCATGACAATTATGTTGAGTTGTTGTCTGCTGAAGGACACCACAAGATAACACAAAAGAGGTGGAGGGGAAAAGAGAAAGAGCTGCACGCATCCATATCATCAGACACTGGCATTGGTAACAACCCTCTTCTGCCATAACGATAATCCACTGATGATATCAGAGCACATATCCTGTCCTTCTACATATTCCACTGGGGATTAGATTTCCAACACAAGTAATGGGACACTTTCAACACTTAGCAACAGGGTAAAAATGGTGTTTCCCATCTCTCCAAGAGAGGCCTCTCCAGTTTCTTTGGGGAAGAAGATCAGAGAATGACCTTCCTGGTTCTGCTGATTTTTTTTTTTTTTCAAATGCCTTGTTTGAGGCAATATGTACTGAGCTCCATTGAGTAGAACCCCCTTTTTCTGTTGTCATCAGCTCTGGAACTCATTTATGGAAAGAGATATGAACACACTATAAGGGAATCTGTGGGAGCAAGTAGAGTGCAAAACGGTGAAGCAGGAAGAGTAGACAGATAAAGGCTGTGCGCATGTGCTGAGAGATGGTGGCCCCGCTAAGTTAGGGAAAGGAAAATCCCAAAAGGTGTGGTATTACTACATACAGATTTCAGAATATGAAGGGCTGGCTAGGATGTTTGAGAGATTTGTTATCTGGAGATGAAGAAATTTGATATTTGCAAAAATTTGTTACCTGGAAGGGCAGAGGTATTGGTTATGTCCAGATTCTCACTGTTGGATTTGAGTCACAGTAAATCTTGATCAGTTAAAGGTCGTTGAACAGAACTAGTTTGTACTGGTAGTTACACAGAGATTCACTAGGAAGAACTGAGGTGGGGGTCCTTTTTGTGAAAAGGGACTTACTAAATTACTGTCACTTAAAACAGATTGGTAGTGTAATTTTGAAGCAAGTGCGTGGTTGTGTCTTCATTATTTAAAAAGTACTTTGTTTAATCAAACCGGTGTGGCTAAAACCTTACATATTTGATACAATGTGTTACTTTTCACAAACAGAAACAACAAACATTCATACCTAGCTGTGAATTTCTGTATAATATCAAGCCAACACAGTAAACTGAGATAATTGTTTTTGTAGCATTGACAGTACGGCTAAGGTTTGCAAATACCTACATTGTGTGTGTTGTTTGTTTATGTGAAAAGTCCAATAATAGCAATGTGTTTCATAATCACATCAATAGCTTCATCAGGTTCTGTAGTCAACATAGCAAAAGGATGGAGACTTCCAATGTACTCTAGTAAAAATTGAATGTTATTTTAAAAACAGCTCTCAGCATATCTGTTATGTAAAATATAGTATAAAATACAAGAGGATGGGCAAGTAAAAGGAATTTACCAAGAACAGAAGCAGGGGGGATTTATTGAAATATATTGTACAGGGGCTGCAGATAAGTCTTGCAAGTATAGAGCAGCTGGGGAGACCATATTTGATCTTATCTCATGGGCTAGTTTATAGAATAAGTTGTCTTCCTTGCGGCTGGGCATTTGGGTAGAGGGCCTGGTGATCTATTAGGATTGGGTTCCAAATATTGACCTCATTGCAATTAGGTTCCAAGTCAACATAGCCCAGTTGTTAAAGTATAGGGATTTTTCTATTTTTGACCTTTACCTATTGCTGTGAATTTATAGGTGCATAATTATCTGTGGTTTTAGAAATATTATATTAAAAATCATGTCTTTTTAAATTAAGCTAAATTGTGCCTTTTTGAATTATGTTGGCAAAAGAAAAAAGAGAGAAAGAAAGAAAGAAAGAAAGAAAGAAAGAAAGGAAAAGAAATCAAATAAAAAAGAGTAAAAAGGGACCAACTGGCACCAGTTGCTTTGTCTCCTCCCTTCTGCCAGTATCCTTGTGTTCAGAAGGCTGTGAGCATCAACTGTAAGAAACTGCTGACTGTCCTGGTGCAGTCAGCACGGTTTGTGTTGGCAGGCCTGCTTCTTCAGATGTGCTTTGGGATATTGGCCAATATGCTAAAAATGCAGCCTTGCTGATGTTTCTCTGACTTCAGCATCCTGAAGTGGTGTTTTTCAGCTCTTATCTCCCTGATGTTGGTTTCCCAGCAAGTCTGGTACATTTAGATGAGCCATTAGTTCTTCAGACAAGGCTGCGACAAGCTCTACTTTACATCGGTGGTGGCTTATTACCATTCTTGCCCATGGTGATTCTGTCAATGTTACTTAAGTTTTAGCTTTCTGGGTTTTTTTCCCCCATTAAGATTCAGAAGGCTTTGAGTTTCTCTTACTGATTCAACCAAGCTGTAAAATTCAAGCATGTCTTAATTTTACCTTGTTGAAATCAGTGAAAGCCCAGGGTTAGTTTTGCCATTAAAAAAGAAAAAATTTTGTGAGTGTCTCCAAGTATTACGATAACAAAATGGACCATTTAGAAGTGTGCATGTGTCCCTCAGCTCTGTCCTCAGTCAGTAAACCTTGCTAATGTGTGTGCTTTCTTTAATAACTCCAGCATTTGGATATGGTCTGCATGGCAACATTTTCTTATTTACCTCTTGTTTCACATGACTATGCATTTTTATGTTGCCTTGATTTGCATCATCACACTTCTGTATTTCCCTCTGTACAACTTATTAATATTTGAATTTAATAGTTGAAAATCTAATGTTGGGCATGTTTGTTATGGACATAGATAATACTGTTACTCGAGTTATGGCTAAGAAAATTGCTGGGAGGTAAAAAAATGGTTGTAGTTTTGATTATTTTCAGGTTTGTTGTTGTTCACCTTACGTTAATCTAGAATTAGCAAGTGGGCTTTATCCTTGGGTTTTTTGGCATCATTGTGAGCAGTGTCTTTCTCCATGGTGCCTTGTGGCTCTCTGGCAGTAGTAATTGGTGGTTCTTCAACTGAAGTAAAGGAGTGATTTATTCTAGGAGTACCTTGCCAATAAATTACATGGAGGTTAGCATTTCTGAATTCTAGACTCTCTGCATCTTGGCCTTGCTTTTTTGTGTGTGAGTCACATTAAGGAGAAGGGAATTCAGTCATCCAGCAACGCATTTGAAGAACATGAGTGTGCAGGGAGTCAACACTTAAGCCTGGGACAGGCAGTTTAAAACGTGTAACAGGAACATAGGGATTCATGGACATGCATTAATGTATACATAATCAGTTGAAGCCAAAGGTGACCTCAAAGTCTACTTCACCTGAAGTGACTTTTTTCTCTCAATTAATGAGTAATTGGAGAGAATTTTAAAATACTCTTCATGGGGGCTAGAGTGAAGATTTAGTGAGTAAGAGTACTGGTTGCTCTTATAGAGGATTTAGGTTTGATTCCCAGATCCCACATGGCTGCTAACTGTCCGTAACTTTAGTTCTAGGAAATATTATGCCCTCTTCTGCTCTACACAAATACTTCATATGTGTGGCACAGAGACATACATGCAAGCAAAACATACTACCAAATATATTTAAAGATTATATATATATATATATATATATATATATATATATATATATTATACATATAGTATACACATATACACACTATATATATAAATTACATATATGTGTGTGTATATATAATATATATTATATATAATATAAAATATATATTATATATATATTAAAATACTGCTGGTTTTTATTGTTGTTATTAACGTTGGTAAAAGCAGGGCCTTCGAATGCAGTTACTTGGTTTCAATACCTTAGGGGTTTGGTAGAGGCTCACATGATTAGATTGGTTTCTTGGTAGACTTTATAATTGGGCAATACCTTTCAATATTGGATTCATTCATTCATGATGATGGAAAGCCAATGGAGAACTAACTGTTCCCATTACATAAATAAGCTCTGATCCTGTCACTGCTACTTCATTTCAAGAGAATGGGGTGTTTCTTGAGTATTCCCATGCCCAATATTGTCACAATGGCTCACTGTCATTATCTTTGAAAGAAAAAGAAAAGCATGGAGGGTGGCTCTATGTTGTACATGTGAGTTCTTACAGGCTCATGAGCTATCAGTCTAGAGGGACTTAGAGGGAGATGGTGGCTCTGCGACTTTAGGCTACCTCGTTCTCTTTGTGTTTGCTGTTTCCTCTTCTTTATTAGCTACAAACAGGGCAGTTAGTTAACAAAAGACCGAAAATCCACAGAGCCAATATTTGTAATAAAATTCTGGGCCAAGAAAGCCCTCAAATAAAACTGGATGGTGACAGGCCATCACTAACCACAGAACCTACAAGATTATCACCATGTTGGCGAAAGAGAATCAAGCAAAGCAACTGGGAACTGAAGACCCTCCAAAGACATCACATAGTCTGTAGAAAACACATCGGGCTGCTTTTGAGCAGAGTTCTTCTCCTGTCCAACGTCGGATGGTTTTATAATTTTATTTGTTTTATCTTTCAATATTTTATTTTGTTACATTTTAATATTATCTTTTAGAAGCCTGCTCTTTTCTAGTGAGAGACAAAAAGGGGGTGGATATGGGTAGAAGGGGAGGAGGAAAGGAAGTGGGAGAAGTAGAGGCAGAGGAAACTATAATCAGGATATATTATGAGAGACAAGAATTTATTTTCAATAAAATGGAAAAAAAAAAAAAGGGGCCTAATGTTCCAAGAAATGCATGTGGCATTTAACAGGTTGACTCATTGTGCAGTAATTTCCAGTAAGTTCCTTTCCATTCCATTCTTCCCACCGTAAAAGCAACAGCTGTCTGCTTTTAAACAACAAAGCACTGCACCTAATATGCAGTGAGAGTTGAGTTTGATGGCAGTGATGGCTTCCATTATCCTAGGTGGTGGGCTTCTCTTTGCCAAAGAATTGCATTAGTGCTATAAAATACAGAGTTCCTAGGAACTGCTTTTAGGTGGCTAATTATTAGACCAAGTCTACGTCAGCGTTTTACCATTTTCAGTGCAGAATATTAGGCTTAATTCATTTCCTTGGCTCTATTCCAACTGCAGAATTACATTCTGTTATACTGAAGGCCCTCTCCCACGGCTATGAGAAGAGTCACTTTTCATATCTCCTTTGGTGTTGTGATAAAGTTCATGGAGCCAGTGAAATAACAGCCTTAGATTACAACTTTGGATGGCACATATATTCCCTGAACATAAAAATTACTGAAGCAATTAAAACACACTGTTTCTGTGTGGATGTGTCCTTTATAATACACTTGCACTGTTAGACACAATCTAACTTAACTATATGCCTTAACTCTTGGGGAAGCCAACTGGAGTTTGTTGGCTTTTTGGTAATGGGGAAAGAATAGAGAAGTGATGTTTCTTTGTTGCTTGATTAGATTGGCTCTTGTTTTCCAGGTCCTGGATATAGTTGATAAAGGCTGTGTAATGTGGGGTTGGACTTGTACCTTTGAGTGGTTTCTCTCTTTTTATTCAAATATGATTCTACACAGATACCCAGAATAAATAAGCCAAAACAGCATAGAAACCACAGAAGACTTGCTATATGAAGGCCTGCCTATGAAACACCCAGAATAAACAATCTTATAGAGACAGTAGCTATATTAATACCTGCCAGGGCCTGGGCATGGGTAGTAGTCATAGAGTGTCTTTGAAGAGTGATGGAGTCTTTATGTATGTAAGTAGATAGTGTTGTGGTTGTTTATGTAGGAGTGGACTCATAACCAGTGAGTTGTAACACTGTACAATGCTGGGGACTTGGGGCAAAGCTTGGAACCTGGTCATGTAGCTTTATCTTACTCAGTCCATGGTTACAAGTTGAAGATCTCTGGACTCAGAGATGAACACCTTCCCATAGCCAAACTTAGTTAGTTATAGGCTGAGTTGAAGCTGGAGCTCATTCTTCATTTGGTATTTCTTTGTATATTAACTGTCTATGCTAAGAGCAGGCACAGCAGCAGTGGAATCACAAATCTCTATCCTGTACTTAGAAATAAACAGTTTCAGTTTGTAAACAAGTCTCTATGATGCTGGGTCACTTGCCATTAAAGAAAAGGCTGAAAGTGGGACCAATTAGCACAGTCTGTTCACAAACTCATTGTTCCATTTGTGTTATATAGATAATGTCTCGATCTCTATATAAAGAGGGGGAATGAAATCTACTCAGTGGTAAGTTTGGAAGCAAACTAGTTGGTGTACGACCCGAGTAGCAATTCAGCTCTCGACTAATAATATGAATATGTAACTGGATCTTAGGACCAGAGTTTCTGTCTATGTTGAATATGAACACTAGAGCTGCTGATAGTATAATATTAGGCTTAGAGGATAGTTTATGAATAAGACAAGAGAGTTGGCTTTGAGGAGTCTAAACATATCTCACTTGTAAATGGCTGTAGACTTACCATCTTGCCAGGTATAGTGACACATGACCTTTAGTCCCAGCATGTAAGAAGCAGTGGCCAGCCTGGTCTACAGGGCAAGTTGCAGCATTGCCAGGGCTGTGTACTGAAACCCTGTTTCAACAAAGCAGAAAAACAAACAACAAACTAAAACACCATTTTGAAATCCTTAAGAAAATTGGAATGCTATATATCATATTTCATTTCAATCCAGGTATAACAATAGTTTATCTACATGGTTGATAAGGGCTAGAGAAACGTAGACTCTTATTCTAAACAGAATCCTGAGGTGGTTCTTTGCTTTCTTTCCTTCTCTCCCCTATTCCTCTCCCCTCCCCTCCCCCTCCCTCTCTCTTTCCCTTTCCCTCTCCCCGTCCCCTCCCCTCCCCCTCCCTCTCCCTTTCCCTCTCTGTCTCCCGTTTTCTTTCTCCCTCTCCCTCTTCCCCCTTTCTCTTTTCAATCTTCTCCTTTATTTTTCCAGAAAGGGTCTCGTGTAGCCCAGGCTAGCCTTGAGCTACAGATCCTTTTGTCTTTCTCTTGTATGTGCTGAGATTATGGGCATGCCCCTTCCATGCCTGCCACTGCCCTTTCTTTATTGTTGATTAGCATTTCTCCCAACTAGAGAATGTGCAGGAGCTTGTGAGGAGCTAGCATGGGCTAAGCACTGACTTCAGTTTCTTAACCCAATTAAAAGCATGTCATCTGGAATACCGTCACTACTCTTGTAGGAGGAAGTCAGTTTACTCATAGGAGTCTACCAGTAAGCTTTCCAAAACTTTAGGTTCAGGATCAAGTTTTAAAATATAGAATTAGTAAGTTATTAAATGGCTTACTTTTAACACATTTTTTAAAATTATGGAATCACTGAATATGTCTTTTATGTCCCAATTACCCTTTATTTTCATGATACTGTGCTTCTCAAAGGTGTATAAAATTGTTGGTGTTTAATGAGCTTCAGGTTACGTATGCTCAGCTTTTGTTGTAGGTGCTGGTTTAGCCTTTTTAACCAGAACTGTGAATTTTTCAACCAATAGACAACATCTGGGGAAGACGTGCGAGATTTCACAAAGGTGCTGAAGAACAAGTTCAGGTCCAAGAAATATTTTGCCAAACACCCTCGGCTTGGTTACCTGCCTGTCCAGACCGTGCTCGAAGGGGACAACCTAGAGACGTGAGTTCCATTCTAGCATTCAGTCTGAGAGCACTTACACCTCGTCGTTTTTATACTAATGCAGACAACATGAGAGGAATTGCATCCTTCCAAAGAGATTTGTAACCTGGTGAAATATTTTATTTTGAAACAATTCTTCATCAACAGCCAATTTTTATTACTTCGGGGTTTTGTTTATTTGTTGTTTCTGAATGTGTATTTCTTTTCTTGACACCTCTCTCTCTCTCTCTCTCTCTCTCTCTCTCTCTCTCTCTCTCTCTCTCTTTCTCTGTATGGGTATGTCTTTAGCAGTATCTCAGTCAAATTGTGGTATTATTTACTCCTTCGTTCTTTCATTTATTTCCTTCTTCCCTTTTATAGGTTTCAATCTTTTGGTATAATACCTTTCATTATTTTGTTTTGTTTTGTGGTACTGGATTGCATCCTGAGCCTTACATGTGCTAGGCAAGAACTCTACCTTTCAGTTATATCCTCAGCCTCAAATCACATCTTTTTAATATAAATTATCTCATACTTCAAATACAAATCTTTTCTGACCCCTCATTTTGTGTTTCTTAGTAGTCTTAAAGATGAAACTGGCAAAAATGAAGCATCTTTGTACATACATAAAACAAGCAAAAATGCTTAAAAGTCTACAATTTGAGTTGACAAGCATCTTCTAAAAAATTATGAGGGGGAAAAATTACAATGGGATCATGAAGTGAAGAAAGAAAACTAAAGAGTCTAGAGCCTGAAATGAGAAGGAGAAAGATACTAAAATGAGCCAGAAGTCATGCACGCATGGGCATTTTAAATCCCCAGGCAGTCAGTCATCTATTGCGATCAAAGGGATGTAATCTTAAATCGTTGAATCCCTAACATTTTCATATGTTGGAATGTATGAGCAAAACACCCATATAACTAAAAACTATATGTGGAATGATTGATTAAGAAAGACCCCCAGCATTTATCTCTGTCCTCCGTGTGTAGATCTATATACATGTACACACACCTAAACAAGTACATACACTACCCACAAAAATATAATTTTTTTCTGTTGTTCTCATACCTCATAATAAGACAAATTTAACATTTGCTTTATTTTAAACAGAGCTATTTAAATACACTTAGAAAATGCATGTCTTTTGGGAAAATGCTTTTGTCTTCAAAGATTGTATGTTAATTATTCTTGTTGTTGTATCCAATACACCTTTGACTTGCTGAACACCTGATAAAATTTTCCTTCTGTTTAGATCCCATCAACTTAACCTTTACCATAGCTCATTGTGGCATATAGCAGTGTAGCTAAACTATCAGATAGTGCTAGGATCTAAGAGGGAAGAGAGGAGACTTTTATTGAGCAATGTCTCCTTGTACTTCTTTTATGAGTCATAGACATTTTGCATCCCAAATATCTCCATCCTTCACATGAGCCATCGATAGATAGATGAATATCTCATACTCCTTTTTAAAATTTTTAATGATTTGCCCTTAAACGTTAGAATGAGCATGCCATTTGATTTATGCCCACTCACTTGAGTCCATCTGTGCGTGTGGAGGCCAGAGATTGACATTGGTTGTCTTCTTCAATTGCTGTCAACTTACTGTTTGGGACAAGGTCACTCACTGAGTCTGGAGCTTGCTGTCTGAGCAAGGCTGGCTGGCCAGCAAGTCCTAGGAATCTTCCAGTCTCTGCCTCCTGAGTACTGGGATTCTAGGTGACCAGATTCCATGTGGGTGAGGGGGTTGAATTCTTGTCCTTTGGGCTTGAAATGAACACATTTTACTGACTGAGCCATCTCCAAGATCCACTTAGTGACATTTTTTTTCAAGTAAAAATTAACAGAAAACCATGCAAAATCATTTCATTCTCTGCTTTTGATAAACTATGCTGAAAATGCCTTGCCCTGCTTAGTATAAATTTCCTACCATTTTCTAAGAGGGATATAAGAAGAAGAAAGGAAGGAGCATCTGATTAAATTGGATGCCACAAAATCCCTTTTGAACAAGATTTATGAGCTACTAGATAGTGTGGGTGGGCGTTTTCTTCAAATCCTACACAGAGCTCTGTGGATTTGCTGTAGTTCATTTTTTTTGCTGAGCCTTCTTCTGCTACAAGGTCACTTAATCATCCAGTAGAACAATTTATGTGAGTGGGTAGTTTTGGTTTTTTTTTTTTTTTTTTTTTTTTTTGTAAAGAAAAAAAAAAGGTTTGATTTCATTTATTCTCCTACTTGTGTGAGGAGAACATTGGAGAAAAACCATTGAAGTGGTGAAGGTGTTGAAGTTATTTATGGAGCTGGTTAGAGCTTCCCTTGACTTTTCTCTTTCATCTTTGCAAATGTCATGCTTTAATTTCTGACCAGTGATTAGCCAGGCATGCATGCATGAAGGGACTCTACGGGAAGAAACGCTTATTACTAAATGGGGGTAGACATGTCCATGCTAAGGCTTATTCAGTTAATTTAATAGATCTCTATGCAAGAATTTTCAAAATGAGTAAAATTAAGGATACAGTATTCATAATGAAGTTGAAAAAAGAGCTAAAATAAAATTGTGGCAGGAATAATTTGAGAGTTCTGAGAGATTATTATTAGCTTTAGAATTAGGTTAGTTTCCCTACAGATTAAAACAACAACAACGACAAAAACCCTCCTTCTGGTATTGGGTAGTATATCCATAGTGAGCTGTATCTTTGAAGATCTTACTGTAGCAAGAATCTATGCAGAGCAGGTGCAGTTGTGGAGATGGATGTTCAAGGCTGGAAGGGGATGGGTAGTGGTGCTGAAGCCTGCCTGAGTCATGTGCTAAGGACTCAGAATGGTCAGAGGTGGAGGAAACGACTTACTGGCCAAATGAATCATTTTTACACTCCTGGATTAAAGTTCTAACAGGAAAGTAGTATCGAACACAAAGAATGAGAGAGGCAAAAGCCAAATAATAAAGGGCCTTGTTATCTACACCCACATCTTCCAAGTTTATCTTGAGAGTTCACAGGTAACATTAACGAGAAAAGAGTGGTGGATGGTTCAGGAAAGATGTTGACATGAAATTACCCTTCAGCAAATGAACTTTATTAGGAGCGAGGAGGCGTCACTATCACAGGAACCATGGCCATGGCAGAGCATTTTGAGTGACAATACATTATATCAGAGGCAACATGATGGGTCCCAGAGGTAGGAGAGAATTATAGAAGCATTAAGAAAGTTGGCCTGGGGACCAGGGAGATTCCTCAGTAGTTAGCATCCCGAGCTGCTCTTCCAGAGGACCTGAGTTCAATTCCCAGTGACTGTGTTTGGAAGCTACTACCACCTGTAACATCCAATGCCCTCTTTCTTGCTTCCAAAGGGACCTACCCCACGTTTAGCATGTACAGACATGGGGTACACATGGTGCCATATGCACAGACAAATAAAAACATCTCTTGAAAAGGAAGTTATTTTAAGGTGAAAGGGTAGAAGAGGTACTGTTAGCCATTGTAGACAGTGTTATAGGTAGTGTTAGTTATAGCCAGTGTTATAGGTAGTGTTAGGTATAGATAGTGTTATAGGTAGTGTTAGCTATAGACAGTGTTATGGGTAGTATTAGCTATAAACATTGTTATAGGTAGTGTTAGTTATAGACAGTGTTATAGGTAGGACTATCTATAGACAGTGTTATAGGTAGTGTTAGCTGTAGACAGCATGGTGAAGGTGGAAAGTGCACAAATCCAGAAACAGAAGTTGGGGAGCTTGGCTATAACTGCACATGACACAGACAAGAAAGTATGTTTACACCTTCACATTATATTTTATGTTCTAAGAACCAACCAGATCAACAGGAACTCGTTAATTCACTATCTTCAGTGGGCAGACTGGGGTAGGGAGTGGTAAGGGAGTCGGGTAAGCCTGGTCTGGTTTTCAAGCACCAGGCTATGATCTAACAGATAGAACCACTTACCAACTTTGGAGCAAATGGGTTAGAGAAGCAAAAGACCAGAAATATGAGGAGACTATTGGGAATTTGCATCATTAAAAGGCTCACCAAGTTCTTTGAAGTCTATGTTGGAATTCATAGACTTCCATTTATACAGTAGAGTCTGATTCTTCTCGTAGCATATGAAATTAGTCAAGACACCTCGCTGAGCAGCTATACTGGAAAATAGGAAGCAGCTCCATTATGAAGTCAGTGGTAACTCAGAGATTGGTGCTGCCTTTATTTTATTATTATTTACTTATCTACATTTGGGTGCTGGTGATGGCAGTCAGTGCCTCATCTACGCTAGACAAGCAGTCTGCCAAGTGAGCTCAACCCTCCTTATTATAGGTCTCAGGTATGAAGAGCTTTCCTGCTGTTCCTTCTTTCTACTGAGTGTGAACCAGAGTCCTCTGAAAGCAAAGAAACCTAAAGTTTGATTTTGTATCTGTTTCTTTTATTTGATATCTTCCATGAAAAAAATGTTTTTCTTTAAGTCCAGCTTTCTACCTGTTTCCATTCTTAGTTTACAAATTTTTGTGCCAACAATTAGCTTCCAAAGAATCACTCAAGCCAATCCATATATATATATATATATATATATATATATATATATATATATGTATGTATATATATTTTAATATATAAAATCTTATCAAGAATCCTTAGCTTTGTGGATTGGCTTGAGTAATTCTTTGGAATCTCTAAAATCTTTAATACATATATATATATGTGTGTGTGTGTGTATACATATATATATGTATATATATACATATATATGTATATATACATATATATGTATGCATGCATGTATGTATATGGTATAACACATCTACACACATGATTTTTTTTTCTGTTGAAAGCTTATATTGAATGTTGTCCTATGCTTGAATTTCAGAGATAATTTTCTAAGCAGGTACTGTTTTAGGAAGTGTGGTGCAGGGTGCAGAGCTGTCTGTCTCTTGACATTTGCTTTCCCTGTTTCAGGGATAATGAGAAGCAGTGATATACTAAAGACGAGGAATAATACTGTGTCTCTGCTGCCCCTGTTTCTTTTTTACATGTACACAATTTACTCTATTCACAGAATACGTATTTTGGCAGACGTAGAGGATGAATGCCCATTTTTGAAAGCAGGTCTAAAGAACTTTAGCTTCCTAGCCAATGAAATGGCCTTCCATCTCTTTAAGGTCTGCCATGCACACATCACCCCCGTGCTCCACAGCAGGAGACAATGAGGTCATTACCTGTGTCTCAAGTCTGCACGTGTAATAGAAAAGGAAGTCCAAAAGGATTTTGGGTGATCAGCATTAGCTTTTTCCAGAGACTTTACATAATTAAACAGCACTAATTTTGTTTGTGCTTTTAAATTTCTACATTCATCAGGCAATTCACCAACACCTTTTCTCAAAAGTTAAGAGTTTAAACTACCGTTTAATTGGAATGAATTGTTTCAGTGGCATTTCCTGCAGATTTGGGGTTCCTGGGGGATCTGAGAGTCTAGGGTTGCCCCTGTACTGCAGATGACAGTGAATAGTCCAGCCTCAGACCCAAGGCCCCGATTCAGGCAGAACTGGTTGACCATCTAGACTCCTAGAGGACTGCTAGTTAACAACATTATACGAGATGGAAGTCTGTCCTGTTCTAGAGACGTCACCATCAATGTGCTAATGATTTGACTCTTTTGAGTCGGGCATAGGTAGGCAGGAAGGCTTTTCTTTTCCAAATGTATCTGAAGTTGAGAAACATGGTGTACACATAATTTAAACTTTTATATTTTTAATGAAGAACCAGAAAACCCTTTTTACTTCAATTCTGATGTTGATAGTCTAGTAATTAGGTAATAAATTCACCTTTCTGATCAAATGTCTTCTCCAAGAAAAAAAAATTACAATTGTCTCTTTTGGAATATTCTGGAACATTATTTTTCAACAGCCTATAATGTGGGGCAATCTTAGCACATTTGGCTGTTCTTTTTAGTCTCACTGTTCTAAAACATGATGACCGTCTTGACCCATGGATGCTGCGAGTGCTGGGAAAGTTGCTTTTGGTTTTCCTGGCAGTGATTACCACGGTAGCCAAATGTGAGTGGAAGACCAATGAGAATCTGCCACCTTCTGCTTTCGTCTGAAATTACTCTAAATGTTTGTTCTGTGACTTTTGTCTCCCTGTCCCCTCTCTGCAGTCCTATCACGCTCATCAGTATGTGGCCAGAGCATTATGAGTGAGTATTCACAGCCCACATTCACAGGAGGGAAGCTCCAATCAGGAGTATTAGCATGGGTCTAAACTACTACTTTTGCATCCTGGGTGACAACACTGGTGGTTTGTTTGCATGGCAGATTCATTACTTAACTAACCTTCTAACTGGTACCGTCTGTCAATATTGAGAATAAAGCCCTTGCCTTTTTTATTTCCCACTTTACAGCCCCTCCCAGTCCCCTCAGCTGTTTCATGATGACACCCACTCAAGAATAGAACAATACGCTACGCGGTAAGAGACCGATTATCATCGTGCCCTCTACTGCCCAGAGTCTTTCTGCTTTGGTAGTGACAATGCTGCTGACAAACCTTGATGTGGGAGTTTATTTGCAGAAGTCATGGTTCTATTACATGTGGAACCTGGGCCTTTATCTTTTCATGATGTAACTTGTACTTTACCAAACACCTGCTATGTATTCTATGAAGAATAGATCACAATAGGCTGCTGTTATAGAGTTGCTGAGACTCCAAAGATTCAGCAGTCAGGATACAGATAATATAACCTAGTTCTAGTGAGTAAAAGTAGCAGTTGGAGCTACCCTCAGGAGACCATGCACATATGAATTGCAATAGGTAATTAAACTTGTGCTAATATTTGAGTATTAGGATTCGTAAGCAGTGCAAAATACAGGCGTGCGTGTAGTGTGCGAAACTTTCAGGAAAGTGTTTAATGTCAACCATTGGTCTTACTAGAAGCCAGCTGTATCCAAAATCTCTTGTTTAAGAACCATTTTAAAAAAACTGGTAATATTTGCACTGAATTGAGACTAAGTCAGATTTTTAAAGCTGTTGGATAATATACTATGGAAGAATGTAGTTTCTTTACTGAGCCACAGAAGGACAGGAATTGAGAGACTGTGGGGATACCAAAGACCATAGTCTGATAACACAGAGCCCAGCTTATCAGGGGATGGCTCACATTCTAGGTCAAGAGAAGTCATGGTGAATCTTCAGACCTGAGAGGAACATAATTAGCTTTGTGTGAAAGGTTGCTCTGTTTCAGTGGAGACCAGCTAGAGAGCCTGGGAGCTCAATGACAAGACCTCACACTATAGTAGACCTGCCTACAGGGCCTGAGTGAGTGGTGATTAGATTTCAGCTTACCAGTACAGGTGGTTTTAATTTCACCATTGTGCGAGATTTGGACTATTTTCTGTTTAGTCATAATTAATATAGGTTTATAAACAAGCAAGGATGCTTCTGGATGATTGTTCTAGTTGCAGCCCTGTGATATCATCTCCTTGTTTTCATACTTTCAGACTGGCCCAGATGGAGAAGACAAATGGATCCTTCCTAACTGACAGCAGTTCTACCACAGGAAGTGTGTAAGTGAATTGTGAATAGAGTCTGCCGAGGAGGCCAACTGAAAGGGTTCTGGTTGTGAAAGAGTATCTTGGTGACTGGGGCCAAGGAAGTCCACAAACACCACACCATGTAGCAGACCTCATGCAAAAGATTTATTGGGGGAAGTGAGGAGATGCAGAAAGCTGCCTCTGAGCAGGGATGGAAACACAGATAGATGGGCCAGGTCATGATGGTGGTCTTTATAGGGGATATCGAGCATATACACGGGGAGAGTACGTGATGGTGGAAATGAGTCACATTGGTGATGACTGGGCCATGGAAGGCAGGAAGGAACCTGGTTCTGGAATATGGGAGGTTCTTGGTTGACTAACCCTACCTCCTTCTATTAGGTCTCAGGACTAAGCTTCAAGGATCATGGCGTCTGAGTTGTTATCCCAATCCAAAATGATGTGTTTCCAAAACCTCTATGTACATTTTAAGTTTTTGTTAGTGTAAATGAGATGTGTTTATTTACTTAGTGAACAAACCCACCTGCTTTAGAATAATCAGATTGCTGCTGATTATTCTAAATATAATACTGACATGCATTTTTGTGGATGTGTATGTTTGTTTTATGTTTGTATTTATGTGGATGAATACACATATAGGCAGGTTCATATGTTTGTATGTATATGTTGGGGACAGGGAAAAACATCAGATGTCTTTATCTTTCTCAATTGTTCTCCTATCTACCTACCTATCTATCTATCTATCTATCTATCTATCTATCTATCTATCTATCTATCTATCTATCTGAGACAGAGTTTCTTAATGAAGATCTCATTTATTTGGACAACCAATAAGCTCTGGGGGTCTGTCTCTCTCCACCACCCACACCCATTCCCTCAACTACCATTCGCCTTGGCACTACAGAAGTGTGCCACCATACCCTGCTAGTAGATCAGAGCTGGGATCTGAACTCAGGTCCTCATGGTTCCGTGACTAGGGTTTTACCAACCGAGCCATCTCTGCAGCCCATAATATTGCTGTTTATTGATAGTTTTACAAATGCACATCCAGGATCAACACACTTTTGCAAACTCTCCTCTCTGCATACTAACATTTTCTTCATGGTCTCTGCTCTTAGCAATGCTGTCCACACATGCTTAGAAATGTTCTCTCTGCCGTTCACTGAAAAATAACTCCCTTACAAACATTTTATTTTATTATAACATCTTTTAAAAATAGCCTCAAAGGCAGATATTTTGTATTTGATTTCCTTATTTGTACATTTTAAGCTTGGCTGTGGAATCCTTTTGGCAAATGCTTTCTCTCTGATGGTACCATTGTACTAGATCTTGTTTTGACCTTGTTTTTTATGAGATGATGTGTAAAAAGGCTTCTATAGTTTCAACTTGGTGTGACTTGTGGGCTCATTATAGTTTTGATAAGACAGGGAGCCCAGGAGAACCCTGGAAGCTCTAGAATATAGTGTGTCTATGTTTTCACTAACAAAGACTGGAGAAAGCCAAGTAGAATACCTCAAGCCAGTGTTTCTCAACCTTCCTAATTCTGAGACCTTTTAGTACAGTTCCTCATATTGTGGTTACCACCCCCCCAACCATAAAATTATTTTCATTGCTACTTCATAAATGTAATTTTGCTACTGTTATGAATCACAATGTAAATATCTGATATGCGACCTTTGTGAAAGAGTCACTGGACTCCCAAAGGGGTTGAGACCCTCAGGTTGATAATCACGGCTAAGAACACCGATAAAGAATGTCTCCCTTAAGTCTGATCCATATTTCACTTATTGTTAAGCTTATAAGTAGAAGCTCTTGGGAACCTTTTTCTATTTTAAATATCAAAAGTTTGGCATCTTAGCCCTTAGCCGTCATAAGTCATGACTTAAGCATTATTATTCAGATGTTATGAACCAGAAACCACTTCCACCTCACGATAATAAAGTATTTTCACTGCTCTTTCATATATAACCTAACAGGAGGTGTTTCATACAAAGTAATGAAGTATCTTAAATATCTTTTTAAATCAGGCTAGTTTTCACCAGTATTAAAAGAGGCAGGGAATTAAATAAACTGAAAAATAAAAGTTAAGATAAAAATTCTAACTTCTTTCCCATCTGTGTTCCTTACTATGTGGACAGAGCCTAGCAATACTGAAATTCAATATGCACTGTCTTTTTATTTTCTCACTAATTTATCAGAGCAGAGAAGTTATGCAGGTGATTAGCTGCTCCACAGACTTAACGCACAGACAGTTGATGTGGTGATTCATTCAACACACATTCATTTTGTCCCTAGAGTGCAGTGAAGTGATAGAGGCACTTCGTTTTTCCACTCAGGATGTTTGTGAGCTGTTTGGCGGAGCCCCATTGAAATCTGGGTATTCTCACATGTATGTGTGTTGGCCAGTAAATTAGGATAGTTTTAGCAGATAATGCTCAGAACCCACCAGCCTTGTTTTTCTTATTGTTTTGATTGTTGTTGTTATTTTATTGTTTGTTTGCTTTTATTTCTGCGACCCCCCACCCCCCCTTTTATAAATAGGGCTTTACTATGTGCCACATGCTGACCTCAGATTTCCAATCTTCTGCCTCACCCTGTGAAGTGTTCTGGTGACGAGCATATGCTGCCACCTCCCTTTATCTCATTGTATTCTTGCTGCCCCCAGGTTACGTGTAGTCAGGGGGTGTGCAGCTGTGTATGTTCTGTGCACGCTATTGAAGGGTGAATTTGCAGTTGCTCACCATGGAAGTCCTCCAACCACAGAGCTAAGAAAGACCATTTACCAGGGTTTTTGTTTTGTTTTGTTTTGTTTTGTTTTTGTTTTGCTTTTGTTTTGGGGGGTTTTGTGCCTTCAGCAATAGCCAACATACCTGTAGTTGGAGGTGACTTTGATCTTTCAAGTTGGATCGTGGAAACAATTCCCTGTCCCCTCTCTGAGTACTCCCCCTCCATGAACTTCCATTGTTTATTAAGCCTTCATGTATTGTAGGCTGAGTCTATATATGATGGCCTGGAGTATATACCAGTTTTCCAGAATTGAACCCTACATAATGCAGTCCCAAGCACCCCCTAATTCTCTGAAAGCCAGACTCCGGATGATCTGTTGGGGGCATTCATTTTAAGTCTCCTGAGTATCTTTGTAGGAAGAGTTACATATACATCTTATCATATACATCTTAGAAAGGGGCAGGACTCAGGACAGCCCTAGAGACCCTTAGACAACAGTCCCTGAGGCCAATAACCAGGTTCTCACTTCATCTACTTTCTGCATTTGGGTGACGCTGTTTTATGTGGATCGAAATTGGGACTTGGTCATGGTCTACCTTGAAATTACTGTTTATAAATCTGAAACCTAGAGTAGAGCATTGGTTTTAAAGTTCATCAAGTGAGTCACAGCTCTTTCATCATGTGACAAGTACTAATTTTGTAATGTAGATAGTGTTTACTATATGCGTCACAGATAGTGTAATTATATTCCATTTAATGATACAAGCTACGTTTAAAAACTACTTTCTATTTCAGTATGATGCACACTTTCATCATATTAAATATCATATTTCAGTATGATATTTAATAGCCCTGATCTGATGCATGATGTATCATCTGCATAATGAGGGTGCTCTTGGTTTTTATTATACACAATTAAACAGTAAAACGGATCTATTTTTGTATTTAACCTTTAAGGCTAATAATCTATGAAAATATTTAAGGCCAAGATTTTATGCTACATGTAAATTATTTCTGTTTTTTATTTTTACAGAGATGACCTTAATTCTCTTCCAGACACCATAACAAACAATGTAGTTAGTGGCCATGGTAATTATTGCAACGCACTGTACATCAAGTTCACAAAAGAGGTGAACTTACATTAATACTGACAACAAAATGCTTCCCCAAATAGAACTTCAAGTGGTTTCCCAGCGCTCAGCTTTAAAAAAAAAAGTATTTGTTACTTTTTAATTTGTGTGTGCATATGCACGCTTGCATGTATGCAGAGACCAGAGAACAACTTACAGGAGGCTATTCTTTTCTTCTACCATGTAGCTTGCAGATGTTTGGACCTAGGACAATAGCAAGCACTCTGATCACTGGCATCATTTTTCCAGTCTAACATTTTAAAACAAAAGTGTGGTTTATGTTAATATGAAGCACCTAATCCCCAGGCCCAAGTGTCTACTCAAATGTTCTTAGGGAATAAACGATCCGTGGTGTCTCTCAGTCGCAGGGGCTGTAGTCCAAATCTGTGGTCAGTCCTAGCCACAAGGTAATTTAGGCTACATTTGGGGTACATACTTTATTTTTATTCTGGAGATTATTATTATTTATCTTTTTTAAGGTGTTGACCTTGGTTTTTTTTTTTTTTTTAAATGATTTTAGGAATACTATCCACAGGCATTATATAACTAATTAGATTTTCCTCTCATTTATTTCAATAACTGAATCTAGTTCTGTTCTTATTTGCTCCATTTTTGATCATTCTTTCTTTTGCTCCATGAGCAACGTGCTATAGAATTGAATGCTGCTCCTGCTCATGTGAGTGACTGAGGTAGGACTCCACCCATCACCTCCTTGTCATTGAACATTAAGTATCTGGGATAGTAGGAGGCCAAGCTTTTCCTTCCTTTGTAAATGACTCCTCATTTTGCTTTGATTTTTAATGCTTGTGGTGTTTTATCCTTAAAATATAGAACATTTACTGACATAACACATTTTCTGCTTTCTCGGATATTCTATCATTTAGTTGCTTGCTTAGGTGTGTTTCAGCCTGAAAGGTATTTGCAGTATGTTCCACTGTACTCTTCTTTTGCAGTTGCTTTAGTGTATGTGTCCTACATCTTTACTCCTTGTCCATCTGCTCTGTCCTAGCTGCATCTTAGACTCACATCTTTTCTTACTGCATTATTTTCCACATGATCTGAGAGTGGTCCCTCCAGTCATCACCTGTGATGCACAACCACTAACTCGTGTCTAGGATTTATCCATCTCAGGGCTTCTGGGCTTCATCTTTGCTTTTTGCCTCTTCAAATACTTACGTCTAGGCTACTGATCATAAGCTCTTTGTGTGTGTGTGTGTGTGTGTGTGTGTGTGTGTGTGTGTGTGTGTGTGTTTCTGTGTGTATGTCAGATACATGAAGGTCAGAGGGCAACTTGTGGAAGTTAGTTCTTTCCTTCCACCTTGTGGATCCTAGAGGTCAACTCGGGTCATCTGGCTTGGGGCAACCACTTTCACTTGTGGAGTCATTTTCCTTGGCCCTCCCTTCCAGATTCCTGTTTCATTTTTCTCTGTGGGTAGCTGTTTTAGCTAGGGTTTCTACTGCTGTGAAGCGACACCATGACCATAGTAACTTTTAAAAGGGAAAACATTTACTTGCGACTGGCTTACACCGTCAGAGGTTCAGTCCATTATCATTGTAGTGGAACCATGGCAGCATCCAGGCAGATGTGGTAACAGAGAAGGAGTTGCCAAGTTCTGTGTCTTCATCCAAAAACCATCAGGAGAGAGCTCTCTCTTTTATATAGGGTAGAGCTTAAGCACTAGGAGTCATTAAAGCTCACCGACACAGTGACATAAGTCTTCCAACAAGGCCACACCCATTCCAACAAGGCCACACCCATTCCAACAAGGCCACACCCATTCCAACAAGGCCACACCTCCTAATATTGCTGCTTCCTATGAACCAAGTGTATCCAAACCACTAGAGTAGCCTAGGAGTTCTGGCTACTGTACAGCGGTTGCATACCCACTTTCCTGCTCTTCTCATCCTTCGAAATCTCAGGACACCATGCAATTTTTATAGTGGCTTCTTTTGTTCCCCCCAGAGACCTTGTATTAACTATGAAAAGTGAGATGAGGTCATGGCCAACTCCACCTCTTGTGTCATTTACCTGCCTTATTTCCCTTTTCCACCATTGTTGTAAACAACCGTCATACCACCTGGTAAAAAGGCATTTAACAGGAGGAGGGACATCAAGTTAGGCTTTAAGCTTAGCCAAAGTGAATGAGTTTTATTTTAATATGTGCATATATGTAATGTATACATACACACCAATACATACAGTCTCTGTCTTTTGTGTGTGTGTGTGTGTATAAAGGAAGGAAAATGGAAAAGCTCAGTGCAGGAAGGAGGAAGGAGGCCCATTAAGTCACCAGTGGTTCATGGAGCTCTGCTCTGGTGCTTGAACAGATATAACACCCAGTTTTCTTCTTGCCCACCCCCCTCCCCCGTCCATATCTCTGTTCCTGGAACAGCACATTTCCCAAGAACACACTAAATCATAGATGTAATTTCAGACCCCTTACTGTCAGAGCAAAAGTGTGATATGCCAAGGATGGATTTTCTATCACACACAAGAATCAGAGTGCTTGCTCTCTTATCTGCACAAGAGCAAAGAGATTTGGGGGTACAAGGTGAAACAATGACGTTCTAGGACTTCCAGGTTCCCCTTGGCTGTTTTGGGACTCTGTCTGGTCCAGGGCAACAGCCAAAGATGCTGTGAGAATGATGTAGCTGCACAGCTTATGATGAAGGACAGCTCCATTTTAAATTCTGGTGGACACATTAGTTAAGTCTTATTTTCCTGATGCCTTATCCTTTATCTCCCCTGTTGGCAAAAACTATCAAACCAGGCCATGTCCAGTATGCTAGAAGGCTCTGAAATCTCCTGAGCCAGGAGATGTGACAGTCACACATTCCTGAGGACATCCAACTAGATCTGCCTCACAAAGGAAGAACAGAGATTTCAGCCCAGGTGGAAAGCCTTTCCATACCACAGACATACTTGGCCTGACCCCCTTCACCCTTCTGCTGCTGCCAGTCATGCATCTACACTACTGTTGGTGTGTCTAGTTCAGTAACAGATTATTGGATGAAGAACTTCAATGAATTAAATGTAATTCATGATTTAATGCAGGATATCGATCCAAAAAATTATTTATGATGACACCAAGTAAAATAGCTACTGATATTTTATAAATATGGATGATTGCATTTATGCTGTTATTTAAATAAAAATATGCTGTAAATGCTTTGGGTTATCAAACAGGAAAATTGGTTATAGCCAATCAAAAGATCAATCATTCTTGGCTCCATGATCTTTTGATCCTTTGTTTTTGTAGTCAGTGAGTGATGTATTTGCCTTTATCATCTTTAACTTTTATGTTAACTGCTTCTAGGCATGTCTAACCTTTTGATATTTGTAACATGTTGTTATTAAAAAAAAACGTGTTGGACCACATTTCAAGCTATCCTGGGCTTCACGTGGCTTATGGCCATAGGTTGCATATATCCCGTTAAGCCTGATTTATAGCAATTTATTACCCTAATGTATAGGCATGGATATGCCTTATTTTATTTTCTCTGTTGAGTGGAATGGCTCTCTGGGGATTGTGAGAATAACAGATTGTGACATGACAGTTATGATCTGTTGAGCTCATCCTACACAAGCCCTGTTGCATGAACTCCAACATCCAGCATGAGTTTTCAAAGGACATCCATGGAGACACAGAGTTCTAAAGCAGCCTGGTCCAGCCACCGATCACTGGTTTTACTTCTTCTCTGCTCAGAGACCTCACCATCCAGATGTGAGCTGATGTCCATCTTCTTTGTTTCACTAGAGAGGATGAGCATGCCCTCATCCAGCAATACTGCCAGACGCTGGGCGGGGAGTCTCCTCTGAGCCAGCCACAGAGTCCAGCTCAGATCCTGAAGTCTGTTGAGAGGGAGGAACGTGGTGAATTGGAGAGGATCATTGCTGACTTGGAGGAAGAGCAAAGGTGAGTTAGACCCAGTTAAAAAAAAAAATTCCACTTGCTCCTTCCCTTCCTTCTGTCTTTTCAGAGCTGTGGTCTAAGACATCATAATGAGGTCCAAGTTTGGGAGGACATTAGCAGGCTGGGGTATGAGTAGGGTCTCTTGCATTTGTAATTTAATGATGTGTCCTGGAAACACTCCTGCTTGAAGACCAGTTTCTTCCTACTAGCTCTCCCTGTTAATAAATGTTTTCCCATAAGATGAAGGGTATCACAGCTAAATTTGGAGTTCCCAGACAGTTTGGAAGAGAAGGCACACCTGATAATAATTTTGGTTATTTTTATATTTTTTTTCTATATTAGAAATC
Source organism: Arvicanthis niloticus (assembly GCF_011762505.2). Classification (NCBI taxonomy): domain Eukaryota; kingdom Metazoa; phylum Chordata; class Mammalia; order Rodentia; family Muridae; genus Arvicanthis; species Arvicanthis niloticus. The sequence continues at coordinate 21,328,248 of NC_133436.1, read as the reverse complement.
TACAGGTGGAGTATGAGCAGCTGAAGGAGCAGCATCTAAGAAGGGGGCTCCCTGTGGGCTCCCCTCCAGATTCTATTGTGTCTCCTCACCATACACCTGAGGACTCAGAACTCATAGCAGAAGCTAAACTTCTTCGGCAGCACAAAGGGCGGCTGGAGGCGAGGATGCAGATTTTGGAAGATCACAATAAGCAGCTGGAGTCTCAGCTGCACCGCCTCAGACAGCTCCTTGAGCAGGTAGGGGTGGACTTCAGTGCAGCACCTCCACATGACACCCACCATCCTCCAACCTGTCCACCTCATAGAAGCCTGGGCCTGGCCTTGGTAGTCGTTAGGACATCTACTTTGAATTTGTCACTGCCACAGTGATTTCAGTGTATGAATGGGATCTTCACTGACACAAAAATACCTGTTTTCCCATCTGACTGTAGAAATTCCTTCTTCTTTTGCATTAAAATATCACCTTAGAATAGTTTGACTTTAAAAAATAATCCTGTGGTATACACGAGCCTCCCTTTCATAAGAGAAGATTCCTTATGAAGTGACCTACAATCTTTAATCTAACACTTTCTTTCAAAGTACTAGGATTGAGAAGGTACCTCGAAAATCAGTGTCTGCATAAACACAGATGAACAGGTAGCTGTTAGTTTGCCACTGCTATTTGCTTACACTGGGGGATGGTCTAGAACAGTGGCTTACAAACTTTCTTGACAATAAACAATACAATGTTTGTTGCGAGAAAAACATATGTTTCTGATGAATACAAAATAATGCACCCTTTAACAGAGATGGCGTCTTTTGCCCTCCTCCCCTCTTCCTGCCTCTCCCTTTCTTCTTCTCCCTGTCCCTCCCTCCCTCTCTTCTTGTTTTCTCTTGCTTTCTTTTCTTAATATTGAGCTGAAGCTGGTACATTTCTTTTATGATTTAATACTGGCTAATAGCTCCTAGTTTTGAAAAACCACTGTTCTTTGGCTTGAGGCAGAAGTGTAGGGTATGGCTTCTGCCTTTCTGCTTCTGGTAGTCCTGGGAAAGGTGCAACACACTGGAGAGGAGACACACTGCAGAGAGTTAATAGCTTGATTGACTTAACTAGAAGAGGGCAGTCAGCTCGCAGAGCTGACAGGGAGGACACCCTTGCTGCAGACACATAGAAGGTCGATTCCCCACAAAAGATTTCCTGACTGGCACCATCAGTCTTATCCCATTGCCTTTCTCTCCAGCCTGTGTGGTGTGGCATCCTGTGACATCTTAACAGAGATGCCCTTTCCACAAGTGGTATACTGCATCAAAAAAAACTCCAGGGATTTGCTTATGTTTGAGAAAGCTGTCTTGGCATAGTTGCAGCCAGGGTCTTTTTATCTTGTCAGGAATCTTGAAAGCGTTATAATTTTTACATTACCAACATAGTGGGCAGTTGATTCCTTCCTTTCTTTGGCCACTTGCTTTTCTCTCTGTCTGTCATCAGAGAGTTTCTTTGACATAGCTGTGTGAGTTGTTTACTTAGAAGCTTGAAAATTCTCTTTGGAAAATAATGGCTTCCTGAGTGAGTCAAGACTCGGCTTTCTGTTATGACTTCAGACTGTTTGCTTGATCCTAACTGGGTGTCACATACATTGGTGGGGGGGGGGGGGGGGGGGCGTGGCGGTTGCTTGTAGAGTGAATTTGAAGTTCTCAAGTAGCACCTAAATAAAGGATAAGTTTCCTTCTATGATCTCTTAGAGCAACAGTTCTGAACCTGTGGGTTACAACCTCTTCTGCATGGGTTGTATGTAAGCTATCCTGCATATCAGATACTCACATTATGATATTACTGATAATAGCAGCAAAATTACAGTTATGATGTAGCGACAAAAATAGTTTTAAGGTTGAGGTCACCACGACATGAAGAACTGTATTAAATGGTCACAGCATTAGGAAGGTTGAGAAACATCAACTGTTAGTGTCCATGATTTGGTGTTCACCTGGAACGGTTGCAGAAGCTCTGCTTGAAGTTCCTGTGTACCTTCTTGATGCTCTTCAGAGGAAGAAAAAGGCTCTTGGACTCATTTTACCACCCCTCCCCCTGCCTCCTAATAAATCAAGAACCTAGTGGCTCATATGCCTTCAGAGTTACATGGTAATGTGTTTGGAAGTAGCTGATATCTAAGTGGCTCAGAATATCCCAGTCTGTGGAGCTCTTATCTCTTCCTAACGATTTAGTGTGTGTGTCAGAAGTAGATGGGAAATGTAACTCAATATAAACAAGGAAAACTACCAGACTTCAACTAATAGGGATTTAATGGAAAATCTACATCAAAAAGTAATTTCTACATTTTCATACTCTAGACCCCACTTTCTATTTTGACCATGTATTTATCAGCGCACCAGTCGCCGGCGCAAAGATATGCACAGGAGCCATCACGGAGGGTCTGCCCTGTGTCAGACTGAGCAAATGGCTTTGGAAAGACTCATTTATCACTCTCCTGACAAAATTCTATGCCAAGGCTTTGGCCAGTAAAGCTTTTTTAGTGTCGCTTGCTCCTGGTTCTGCATCTACACTAAGGTGTTAATACAAAAAAAATATATATATATACACACAGAATCTAACACAGAAGCTTCTGTAGTTTGCCTAACACTCTTGGCTGCTTCTGAGTAGTCCATGTTGGAATTTGAATTCAAGCTCCGGAATCCAAAACCCACTGGGGTAAAAGCTCTCCTCATATTGTTTCTGAGGGGAGCTATTTTGAAAGTTAGTATACTTGCCATTTTCCAAATCGCAGTGGTACTCTCTGAAAGATGAACCCAAACTACTTCTTAATTTAGTAGGCTGATGTAAAAATAATGTAAAGTTTGAGAGATGAAAATGGAAGACATAAAGAAACCCTGTGGTACAGCAATAAGTTTTTCCAAGTACAAAAATGAAGCAAGCATTTGACTCTCAGGAGAAGTGTTTGGGCCCCAACCTAGGCTGAAATTGCCCAAAGACCATGGCACGGGCTAGGGGAGGAACACTCTCCTTTCTAGGTTATAGGAATCTTTCTTATTCTAACTTTTCTTGTGATTTCAGCCTGACTCTGATTCTAGAATCAATGGTGTCTCCCCCTGGGCTTCCCCGCAGCATTCTTCATTGAGCTACTCGCTTGACACTGACCCAGGACCACAGTTCCACCAGGCAGGTGGGTATCACCGAAGCACAGTCGGCTTTGGACTTGGCTGGGTTTTTTTGTTTTGTTTTTTGGTTGCTAGCATTCTTCTGCCTGGGTGCTCTGGAGCATAAAACATTATTCTCTTTAGTCTGAGATGAATGTAGATCCATTTTAATAATAACAAAAACACTTTAGTCATAATGTGCTTGTTTATGAAATGTGTAGGAGTGGATTCAATTTTCATGAAAGATGAAAAATGTTCCTTTCATTTGAAATAAGCAAGAGTTTTTCTGCTTTGAGAATAACCTGTGTGTGTGTGTGTGTGTGTATGCATGTGTGTGCATATGTGAATATATGTATGCGTGTGTGTTTGTGTGTGTGTATGACATATGTCAAATGAATACAGATGCCTCTATTTACCTCACAAGTTGTCTCTTTCAATGACAATTCATATCTTGTTAATATATTGGGGCTGGTTACAATATTTTTTGCCTGCAAGTGGCTCTTTGGTAGAAGGATGGGCATTCATTTTAAGCTCTCTGCTTTCTCCATGTTTTGTCTCAGCATCTGAAGACCTGCTGGCCCCGCCTCATGACACCAGCACGGACCTCACGGATGTGATGGAGCAGATCAACAGCACGTTTCCCTCTTGCAGCCGTGAGTAGAAACCTACGCCATCGTGATGTGACTGTCTTCGTCCTTCCTCCTTCTCTGTTTGCAGCTCTCTGTCTTCTTTGGCATGATAGCAAAGCCAGTGTTAGAAACAAGATCACAGGCTATTTTGAAATAACACAGATATAGGTGTTGACATAGAAAATGGAGCCCCATTCAGATGTCAGATTCTGAAGTCCACTGATGGTATGATCTTAGCCTTGGAGATTTTCCCACATGCCTCATAAGCGACTAAATAAAATCCATTAGAACAATGTCTGCTTTTAGTATATAACTTTGGTTAAATGCAGGCTATAAGAAACCTCTGTCACTTCAAAGAAGAGCTTTGAGTGGCATGCCGAACTAGGACAAACATAGCCTTTCTTAGGTAACTTCCTACCTTCCTTAAGACATATCGCCAGATATCTTCGTAGTCAGGCTCAGAAAGCAATTATTTCTGGCCTCCCCTCCTCTTTTAAATGGTTCTTTTTTTTCTCCCTTCAGGGAATAAAATAATCATTGTGTGGAAGCCAGATGATTCACAGGGTCACAAATTATGAGTTCTGAATTCTCTGTATGAACAGCCAAGAGCCAGAAAATCACCCAATGAGAACAGTCCAAATCCCAGGAGAAATTACATAATGATTTTAATCGATTGAATTTTTAAGTGGTTTCTCTGCTGGCATCTTGCTGCCTTTCAGATTCTGTTCCACTCTCACCTCAGAGACCTCTGTGGTCTCTCCGCTCAGCTACAGTCTACTTGAGTCCATAGACACACACACACCACTGTATTGTGACAGTTTGGTATACTTTTAAGGAGCATGAAAAAGTCACTTATAATTTAGGGGTAGATCCTCTCAAATGGATGTTAAAAGCAGCCAGTCAGTAAAGTACAATTCTGTGTCTCAGTTTTTTGATTCACTGTTTTCTGTCAGCTCCCTAGACAAATCTGTCCTAAGTGAGGAAAAAAGATGTATCAATTGTTGGTATAATTGACAAACATGTTAAATGTGTTATATTAATTGTAGTTCAAGGTTGAATTTCATGTGAGAAGTTTTATTCTGACTTATGTAGTACCTAACAGCTAGAAAGACTATCATGTTTTATGAGTTAAAGTTTCAGAATTAAAGTTTCTAAAAGCTATTACTTTTTAACCTCAGCTGCCACCTAAATGCATTCATCATTAAATAACAAATTCTGTAAATTGAATTATGTTTAGAAATTTTTATTTAAATGTAATGCTGGACCATTTCAATTTAAAAATCTGTTGGCAGTGAAGTCAGAGTGTGAGATATGCTTAAATCTATGCTTTGTAATAAATATAAAAATATAAAATGAATAATTTCTATATTGAAAATGTGCCATAAGTTCAAAACTCTTTTTTTGCAAGTCTCTTTTTCTAAAGCACTTCTAGATCTTTCCTAAGTCATATTCTGATATGTATATTTGATTTTTTTTTAAATTTATTTTTTATTGGATATTTTACATTTCAGATGCCATCCCCTTTCCCCATTTCCCCTCCCTAGAAAACCCCTATCCCATGCCCCCTTCTTCTTTTTGCTTTTATACAATTTTTTTAATGTTAGCCAAAGGTTTTATAAGTTTGGTAATGATCAATATCAATCAGAAGTATAACCTAATACCCAACCTAGATATATCAACTATCTTTGACTGGCGGAGACATATGAACATCCGCCTCCATGTCCCCCCACCTCCTCTCATTCTTTCTCTCATCACCTAGTTCCTCCTCCTCTTCTCCTCCTCCTCTTCTCCTCCTCTTCTTACTCCTCTTTCTCTTCATACTCCTCCCACCTTAGCTCCTCCTACATATCACCCTTCCTGTTAAAATAAAACTTTTCTCTCAAAATACAATTAGAGCATAACTATACCAATTTGTGTCAGTAAAGTGCAAGATTGACCTAATACCCAGTCGATCATTTTGTTGACTAAGCAGAACCTCTGTCATCTCTCCTAACTAAAAGTTGTATACTTAATTTTTAAAATGTTCATCCATGCCTTGCTTTAAAGAGGAGGTAATGAAAAAAATCATAACTGTACAACACCTAGTCTTCAAAGGTAAATGTTGCTGCCTCATACCCTGACCCCTGATGCAAGTATAAAATTCCCATTGGTTGGGAACAAGATGAAACGATTCATGGTGATTGGTTCCTGAGAAAAGGCTTAGTCTCTATGGAGACTACACTGCAGTGGCTAAACTCTTCCCTTGCATTGGGACCTCTTTACCTGTGACATCATCCTTGGCGCTCACAGGGTTACTTAAAGAGATTCCTTAAGAGGAAAAGGTGTTGGTATTCTCCTTAAGTGTGTACATCCACCAGTGTTTACAATGGTGAGAATTTCCATACAAGAGCACTCCTAGTAATGTGTTAATGAAGAGTTCAGGCACCTCTTAAGTAAGTACAAAGTGCATTTTAGACCCTGTGGGATTTACAGGCTATGTGTTCTTACTTCTGAAAATGGCATTGTTTGTTCTTTTTCATTATTTATATTCATATGACTAACATAAAAATCTGCAAGATAGGAAATGCTTTCCAATTTCAAAAAAAGAACTCCATTGTCTTGTTTACAAAATTGGTGCATACCTCAGAATTTTACCCAAGATTACTAAATCATTTCAAATTGTACAGAATCAATTAGTGCATGGTACAGACCTGGTACCTAATACATACTTCCAGATTGATGTAGTCAGTGGTTTACAGGGATGATCATGTTTCCAGCTAGAGAAATGTCAGGGTTGAAAATTTCCCAGATAGTACTTAGAAAGGTTTTGCGGGATTCATTAGCTTTAATGTTCTATTTAAATCACTCAGCTAGCAAATATTTTATTAAGAGTCTGCAATTCCCAGGCTTGACCACCTTTAGAAGTTTATCTAAATAAATGGGACTGGCAGGTTCTCAATGCCAAAACACTCTTGAGTTTCTATTGCTAAGGAGAACTTTCAAATTGCTCGTAGCCAGTGTGTGATGGATGGACTGAGCTGCATGTTAATCTTGACTTTTGATCCTTTGTGGATTAAAGAAATTGCAAGGCTACAAATGAATTTTTTACTCGTGGCAATTTTGGAATTAAAATGAGAGTCTGTATTCATAAACCCTAATTGCATGAATAGCTTCTGTTAGCTGATTTTTAAAAACTGTGTCTGCATGCGTTGTGTGTAAGACTCTAAAATTCTTGAATTTTGAATCAATATCACAACTGGCAGTGGAGGCATCTTTGAATTATGACCTTTTAAAATAACGTTGAATCTTAAAGCAAAGATGCAGATATCACCATCTTATCCTAAGAATTAAAGAACTGAATTGCATTTGTGTTGACATTTATCCAGTCATGTAGTAGAAAATTCTACTAATGATTATAACTATTTCTTTGTTAGCATAATATAGTTTGCTTATGTTGTTCAACTATGTGGAATATTTATAGTAAGTTGGGTTTTTTCTTCCTTTCTTTCTGTTTTTCTCTGCTAAAAGTAATGCTTTCAGAATTATTGTTAACTTACCCAGATGTTTCCACCATGACCAGCCTGCATTTGTCAGGCTTTGAGTGGCAGCCATCAAAAACAGAAGACTTACAAAAGCATGACAATTACCTAACTTCCTTTTAAAATACACAGCTCATTCCATCCTATCATGTTTTATTTGATTAAAAGAAATAGGAAGGCAAAATGGATTAGACTTCTGTCTAGGGTTTGACTATTACATAGCCATTATTTACGGAAGCATAACTGTCTTTCTGATGGAGTGTGTATTTGTAACATGTCCTTACTGATAATTCAGCTCGGCTGCCCCGAGATGTAGCTCACATGTGGACATGGGTTCACTCTTTTTCCTCTGATGGGACACACCTTGTAGGACTAGGCTTGTGTTACCCTGGCTCTTCTCTCAAATGCCAGGGCTCACATTTTTCCCTGCCATCACAAGGAGGATAGCCTTCCCTCCACCCCCTTCTCTCTTCTCTCCTCTCTCCTCACAAAGAGGGGCCACAGATGTCCTTTCTTCCTCCTCATCACAGGAATATGAGGGATTGGAAGCATGCAACATGCCAGTTGATTAGAGACACTCCTTCTTTGGCCAAGGATAGATATTGCCATCATCAGAAGCAAGTCTCCCTCTTCCTTCCCCTATGTTGAGTATGAATCTGCAGTGAATATGTCAAATATTGGCAGGCTTAGAGGACATAGCCAACGGCCTGTAAAGCAAAACGCTGAAGCAGTAAGACTTCAATTACTGTTCAGAACAACAATAACAAAAATGTGTCCTGAGTCGTGTCTCTGGTATTAGAAGGAGGTAGACATCCTTCCTGGAAGACTGTAGGAATCCTAAACCTGTGGGACATTAAGGACAAAGGCATACCACTTCTCCCTCCTGTGGGGGGCAATCACTTGCACAGTCCAGAGTTCCTCAGGGAAAGCCGCTTGTTGAGAGATGGTTTTAAAGGAATTATTTACTATTATTTTATGTACATGGAAGTTTTGCTTGCTTTCATGTCTGTGTTCCATGTGCATGTAGTACCAGTGGAGGCCAGAAGAAGGAGTCAAATTCTTTGGAAGTGGGGGCACAGACGGTTGTGGGTTACAATATGGATGCTAGCAGCCAGTGCTCTTCACTGCTGAGCTGAGCGTCTCCTCAACGCTGGGATTTTTTTTTTTTTCCAGAAAGCAACAGTTCTCAACCTGTGCATCACTACACCCTTGGGAGTCGAATGACCCTTTCACAGGGGTCACATATCAGATATCATGTGTGTCAGATATTTATATTATAACTCACAAACAGTAGCAAAATTACAGTTATTAAGTAGGAATGAAAATAATTTTATGGTTGGGGTCACCACAACATGAGGAACTGTATCAAAAGGTCACAGCATTTGTAAGGGTGAGAACCACTGGGAGCCCACCTAAAATGTCAGTGCGGACAGTGGTCTCTTGGACCATTCAGAGGGACTCTACCCTGCTCTGTCACCAGCTTTGTCTTCTAGACTACACTCATTATAATCTCTGAGGTTTTTTTTTTTTTAATGGAGATCACAAGAACCAAGTGATTATGAGCATGATCTCAGTGAAAGATGAGCCTGACAAAGCAGTGATCTAGAAAAATCTAGTGTCAGTTCTCAGTAAGCCCACGACATTAAGTTCTCTGTCGTAGGCTCTGTTACAACAGAGACATCCAAGGGTTATTAGGCAGCCTAGGCTAACTTCTGTGCTCTTAACTGCACCCATGGAAGGCATTGCTATTGATCCCAGTCCACAAGACTGCTCAAGAATAGACTAGCCTTTTCACTGATGCAAATGTGCCATCTCCCCACAGCTTCCAGCAAGAGTGTGCCAAGGTGTGCAGAAAATACTGATTCCCTCTAAGGACCCTTTTGGTCAGAACTGAACTCTATATTCAACACAATATATAGGATCTCCTCTGTACTTATTATGCATAAGCCAAAAAATACATGGCATAGTTATAAAATAAAGTTTTAAGAGTTTTTTCTCTTTTACAAAACTTCCTGAATGTTTTAGTGTATATGTTTTTAAAGAACTAGCATATGTTTTGGGGGAGGGGTTGGCTCGCTCTTTCTTTCTTTCTTTCTTTCTTCCTTCCTTCCTTCCTTCCTTCCTTCCTTCCTTCCTTCCTTCCCTCCCTCCCTCCCTCCCTCCCTCCTTCCCTCCCTTCTTTCTCTTTCCTTCTTTCTTTCTTTCTTTCTTTCTTTCTTTCTTTCTTTCTTTCTTTCTTTCTAGAATGTTTGTAATTCAAATCACATGGAATAAGAGACACTTAGTGTGGAAACTAGCCTTGGTTAGAGCATTTGACCAGAGGGTCAGGGTAGCTGCTCCCTACTTCCTGCTATCATCCCATCCCTGTGAGGGCAGCGCTGTTCTCTCCCTCTGAAGAGCGTTCTACACATTTGCGTGTGTGAGAATGGGAGACACACAGCAATAGTAAAGCCCTCAATTGATTTCTTCTATTTTCTTTTTCAGCAAATGTCCCCAGCAGGCCACAGGTAAGAGTTAATGGCTCGATTGACTTCACTGTCTTGACCCCATCCTGGTGTAAGCAAATTCGCTGCTATTGATTCAGTCTTACTTCATTCTCCATATAAATGAGTAAAGCTGCTTGATGTTTTAAGTGTTACTTGATTCTGTACAACCGATTGTTGCTTTGAAGATGTTGGGTGGGGCCATGGGGTTTCCAAACCAGATTCTGTGAGGCACTCAAAGTCTCCATACTGGATCTTGGTTCTCATTCCATGCTATCTATTATACAAGACTCTGTGTAAATCTGACTGACCTCAAATCTCACATGTTTGTCATAGAACACTGACTTTGAAATGCCCCTGGTACTACAAGAGTAATACCGAGATCATTACTCCAATGAAGAGAGAGGTGCCACTTTTTTTTTTAAGAATTTATTTATTTATTTTATGTAAGTACACTGTAGCTGTCTTCAGACACCCACATGAGGGCATCAGATCTCATTATGGATGGTTGTGAGCCACCATGTGGTTGCTGGGATTTGAACTCATGACCTCTGGAAGAGTAGTCAGTTCTCTTAACCACTGAGCCATCTCTCCAGCCCGAGGTGCTACTTTTAATTTAAAAAATACATTGAGCTTTTCTGGAAGCTATAGCCTATTAGCTTTCAGTTTTGTTGTGTTCCTTATGAGGAAGCATTATTTAAAATATACCTCAGGCCCAAAACAGATCTTTAGAAAACATTTTCATGTGTGAATTTATTAGTCCTTTCAAAACAGTGAACGTTGTCTCATCTTATTGGCAAATGGAACAGGGGTCTTGGCTAGAAAACAGGTCTCTGTAAAGCAGACTGTGACACACTAGGTAGGGTTAGCATCTTCTGATGACACCCATAGTCCTGGTCCATTGGAAGCAGAGATTTTAAAGGGTCATGAGATGGCAGAACGACCATCAGCGTGTAATGGGAAAATGTACTCACGTGCAGGGAAGAAGACACATCCCAAAACAGTGTATGACTAAGGTAGCTGTTAAGGAACACTGCTTTGTATGCCAGCCATCCGGATGATTGTGTTGACCTATAGCCATATTCAAGTTCATAAGCAAAAACACCAGAATTGACTAGTTTTGCATCAGCTGAGGTTTTGGAAAGTTGACTGTTGTTAAGCCAGTTCAGCACAATAGTTTAAGAGAAAGTTTTGGTTAGTTCTGAAAGAAGCCCTTATTTTCCCATGAAAAACCGACAAGTCTTCATTACCTGAGTGTCCTTATGCAAATATTGTTCTGACCTTGGTGTTTTCCCTTGCCATAGGCAATGTGAAGCATTTATCCAGCCAGCCAACATTTCCTGACCTTCAGTATTGCTCTCTTCCGCAAATGCCAATCCCAAGTCCCTGTCAACCCTGAAGCTCTCCGTGGCTCCATGACACAAGCTGTTGAGTGCTGACTGAGTGTTCTACTGAGGGAATCAAATACTGACTATCCAAAGAGAAAAGGATATTTTGTTTTAATAATAACGTATATTACTGTTTTCTTCTCCCCTTTCTATGCAATTGTAAATTAATGAACAGAGAAGTATTTGGAGGTGGTAAAGCATTTGTCACTGATTTGTATAATATATACAGCCATGGGAAAGTGGGTGGGGGCTTTCTAATATGAAACTGTCTTTTTAATAACCAAGAGAAAGAATTACATAAGGATTAGACCACTTTACATTATTACATTCCTTCTGCTGTTCATATTAACCTTGTACAGTAACTTCATTTATTATTTGACTATTTTACCATTATGTTTTGGTTATTTATAAATTCATCAGCCATACAACCAAATAGATTCTATGTATTTGTTACTGTAATCTGGCCAAATTCCTAAGTTCATATATTTGAATCAAATATTTTATATATGTGGAGTAGGCAACAATTCTGAATATAGTATTTAACTTTATTTGACATCACACACACAGTCCTTTAGTAACCACTGGATGAGGACACTAAAAATCCTGTGGACTTAAATGGCAAGCTGCTGGGGTATTTTTCCTCCTGTTTTTATTCCTTTTTTGTAAGTAGATCTTGACGTCTTTATTTATTTCATCTTGCAAGCTCTATAATAAAGGAGACTACATTGTAATAGTCTCAAAAACTTACGTTACCAAGGGTTACCATTTAAGTATATTTCCATTTTGATTCAGAAACCAAAGTTGGTAAATCTCACCTAGTACTTGCAGCCTTGATTTTCATTATAAAAACAAAGAGCAGACTTAGCCCATTGTGAGATGAGAACACAGCATGTTCTTCTGTTCCCTTTGAATAGACTTCTATTGTTGTGTTTGTATTTTTAAGTCCTGTGTAAGTTTGGAAAGCTCTGGTTGTCTCCGTTGTGAAAGCAGACAGATACTGAATGCCTGTCTCATCTGAATCTTTGGAGCAGACAGACAGATGTCTCATGACCCCTCATTTGACCAGCAGTACATCTGAGAAGGATGTCAATCACAAGCCTACACCACTGCTTCTCTAGAATGAAATTAATGCTCAGATGATTGTATCCCTGCCTCTACTTCTGAACTTCTGAGTGTGTTCAACTAGATATTGGCTTGTTTTGCCGCTTCTTCTTCTTCTTCTTCTTCTTCTTCTTCTTCTTCTTCTTCTTCTTCTTCTTCTTCTTCTTCTTCTTCTTCTTCTTCTTCTTCTTCTCCTCCTCCTCCTCCTCCTCCTCCTCCTCCTCCTCCCCCTCCTCCTCCCCCTCCTCCTCCTTCTCCTCCTCCTTCTTCCTTTTCCTCTTCCTCTTCCTCTTCCTCTTCTTCTTCAATTTAACATTTAAATACCAATTTTAGAGAAACCAAAAATAAAAGTAAAGGTAATATGTTTTGATTCAGACATACATGCTTTTAAAACATCAGGACATGCTAACTTTGGGTTCTCTTTCACTGGGATCTGGCCAGAAGGAGACTGAAAGTTAGAAATTGCTATTCTTTTAGGATTGGTTGGGTGGGTTGGGGGGCAAGGGTGTCTATTTGCAGCATAGATATTTTGAGATGAAGAAAATTGTTTTATATAAGAGGAGAGCCATGATCACCTTTCTACCTCAGAACCATCTTCCTCCATTGTGTTGGACATAGCTTTATCTGCCGCAGTGTGCAAAGCGTAGCACTTTCATCAGGCCATGTCATACCCACGAAAGCACCTGTTTAAACAACATCAACAAAAATCTCCCTGAACTCAGAACCCCAAGTTGTAGATTTGGTGTCTTCCTTGTTCTTGCTTTGAGGAGTCATATATTCTTTTATTTTCTGCCTGTGTTTGTATGCAAAATGATATCTATCTGCTATTACAGAAAAAGCTACACAAAACACTACATTGTAACCTTCTGAGTAATAAATAAGAAGAAATATATTACAGTAACCACGATGAGAAGTAAGTGTATTGTTCTTTTGAAATATGTGGTTAAAAAAAATCTAATCACAGACTCTCATCTAATCTGTTACATACTGTATTTTTCATCCTGAATAAAAGTAATTTTAACACAAAATGACTTTGATGTTTGGCTGTGTTCACTAATGAAATCTGATCTTTGAATGTATGTGATGAAAGCTAACTGTAAGATGATCTATATCCTGATAAATCTACATTCTTTCTGAAACTCTCTCACCTATACACTAATCTAGTCTCTGTTCACTCGTTATCTCTCTCTCCTTTCTTGCACATACATATGATAATCTGTTTTTCAATTTCCTGTACAAATCAAAACCTTATTGCTAGGGAAAATGGATGTTATAAGTATAAGTATGAAACCTATTAGACCTTCAATTTTATAACTTGGTGCTACTGAGATTTATATGGTTACTCTCTCAAATTCACTTTCATCACTAGACTTATTATATATATATAATATATGCATATATACACAAATATATATAATACAAATATATAAATATATAATACAAAACTAATATAATATATAACTATAACTAAATAAAAATATACATGAACATATATATGTATTATATATAGTTATTTTTATTTAGGTGTATTTGTATATTTATTTTAGCTATATATAGTTAGTTTTCTGTGTGGTGTTGCTTTGCAGCAACACCATATCTGAGACAACTTATAAAAGAGAACTTTTAATCCAGAGACTGACAGTTATGGAGCATTAGCGTCCATGCTCATCAGGCCTGGGCGTGGTGCTAGATAAGTAGCTGAGAGCTTATGACTGATGGGCAGATCTAAAGCAGAGTGAGACAGAGACAGACAGCTGGAATGGCATAGACTTTTGCTATCTCAAAGCCCACCCCCAAGGACACAGTTCTTAATCCTTCCCAAACAGTTGTACCAACTGATAACCAGGCACACAAACATATGACCTTATATGTCCTTCTCATTCAAACCAGCACAGACTAAAACTACCTGTCCATTGGTACTCTTGATTTTGTTGTGTGTTTTATGTACAATATACATATAATATATAAGATATACAGGACAAGGTAATATATATATATATATACATATATATACATATATATGTATATATATACATACACATACATACATACAGTCTGGTATCAGATATAATTTGGTTCTGAAGCTCTCAAGGGCAAAACAGTGTCAAGAATTGTCCTGAATCCTAAAGTCAGCAACACTCCAAGAATTAGAAAATTTCTCCATAATGTATTATTTAAAAAGAGAACAGAAACAATTAAACTAATATTTTAAATGTCTCATCTACCATGACGTATCACTCACATTAAAAATTCCTAAAGAAACCATTCGTTTCCAGTGAATTTACTGAGTCACTGAAAAGGGGAGTGACAACCAGAAGAGCTTTTTTCTGTATTATCCTATGACATTGACATTGTCACTGTATTTTAAATGACATAGTTGCCATTGGTAGCTATTTGTTATTTGCGCAGACTGGCTCTTCAAATCCCTTCCCCATGACAACAGTTAGAACTTAGGAAAGAACCACCAAAATACCATCACTACCACTGGAGCCTGTGTGCTGAATATAAAACCCAATTAACTTGATTAATCTGAAATTCCTGTTAACTGAATGAGCTTGCTGTAGAGGCAAAGAGCCCACACACACACTCTCAGTGTGTTCAATTCCTGTGATGGCTGTTATCCCATGATGAAGGTGAACAGCAGCCAGCAAATCTCACCAGTGGTGGTTCAGCTCATGAATGTGTGGTTAGGCTCATCCAGGAACTTCTGCAACCTCAGTTAGACTTGAACATTTACCTCTGATCTCCAGGGCTTGTGTTGATGTTGGCTGCTTTGCTCTCAGGTCTAGGCTGGGCTGCCTTTTGATCTATCAATGGATAGATCATAGCCTAGCATGGTTATAGAAACTTAGCTGCATTCTTTCACCAGCTGGCAAGCTAACCTGGTCTCATGCAAATACAGCTGAGCGGAGGATTTGGGCAAAGAAGATCTCAAGGCTAGGAAAGAGTAGATAACATCTCTCGGAGAGAAGCTTCAAAGAGCTGCAGTTTCGTGGCACGCAATGAATTATGGACATTTTTTTTTCTGTCATGGAAGCTCTAGGGGATGTGAAGCAGAGAACTTAGGGCCAGAGTACGAAACTATCTGCTTCCTCGGGCATCTCATCACGTCAGTGGAATGGAAGAGAAAAGAAGTATCTCCTTGCCACGTTTTTCTGATTTATTTCTATATTGCTTATGGTTTTAAAATTCAGTCCTTGAAGATTTGCGTGTATCACATGACTTGTTTTCACTTGATACCTTGCTGGAATACAGCTTGCTGGCCTGCCTGTCTGTCCTTTCTTTCTTGTTTGTTGAGAGATTTTTTTAAATTAGTGTATTATCTGGAAGGATCTAGGAAAAGGGAAAATATGATCAAAAGGTATTGTACTGTGTGATTATATTTTAAGATAATAATAAAGTTAGTGTGTATAAAGTCCTTCCAACTCAAGCTAACAATATAACCTCTGAGGACAGGGAAACTTGGCACATCTGTGGCCAAAAACAATCTTAAGAGGAATTGAAGGTAACAATAAAATTAGAAAACACAGAGAGACTTCAGATTTAAAAAGAGTAAAAAGAAGTCAGAGTGAAATATCATAGGTAGAAGAATATTACATGGAAGCCTCCTCACTTTGCCAGGTGGTTAGAGGCATGAAATTTGCATAAGCTTTCAAACTGGTACTAACTCTCGCCTGCCTCAGAATCTTTTGTACTGTGCATTGTAGAATATTTCTACTCAGCTGGGTAGTGGTGGTACAGCACTTGGAAGGCAGAACCAGGCAGATCTCTGAGTTCAAGGCTAGCCTGGTATATAAAGCAAGTTCCAGGACAGCCAGGGCTACACAGAAACCCTGGCTTGGGGCTGGAGAGATGGCTCAGTGGTTAAGAGCACTGCCTGCTTGTCCAGAGGCCCTGAGTTCAATTCCGAGCAACCACAAGGTAGCTCACAACCATCTATCATAAAGTCTGATGCCCTCTTCTGGCACACAGGGGTACATGCAGGTAGAGTGCTCACATACATAAAATAGGCAGTGGTGGTGCATGCCTTTAATCCCAGCACTTGGGAGGCAGAAGAATATGGATTTCTGAGTTTAAGGCCAGCCTGTTCTACAGAGTGAGTTCCAGGGCAGCCGAGGCTATACAGAGAAACCCTGTCTTGGAAAAAAAATTCACTCCACTTGCACTTGGTTTCAGGTATTCCATTTTAGGCAGTTTATTTAATGGTCCCCTTTTGGATTTTATATATAGGGAAGTTTTGAAAATTACCTGATAGCATACTCATTGCCTACCTCTGGAACCAAGTTCCAGAAGTCACAAATACTGAATTTCTTACTCTGTTTGTCAAGGTTCTTCAAGAAACATATTCAAAGTATGGAAAGAGAGACAGACGTAGAAAAATATTTTGAAAGCTTATGCAGGCAAAGAAATCCTACCGTTCTGTTTGCACACAGATGTTCTGGTAGGGTTGTTTCAGTCAGAGCCCCAGGAACCAGGAAGATAGAAGTGTATGTCTCATTTGGAGTCACATGACCAGAGAGGCAGAAGCACCAATAACGAGAAACAGCAGAGGGTGGACCTCCCAGGTCAAGCAGAAAGACTCATTTTATCCTTCTCATAGCTCTAATGTATCCACTGTAGCTTCCAGTGGACTGGCGTGGCCCTCCCCACACCAGAAGTCCTTCCATCTATTATTTCAAATGCTAATTTCTCCCCGAAATATCGTCACTGACTCCAAAATATTTTACCAGATTTGTGTCCACCCCTTAGTCTAGTTACAATGATACATGGAACTATTTCATCACAGTAAATGGGACAAGTTCCTACCTTACTATGGGATGTAATTATAATTAGTACCCAATATTGCTCTCTTAAGACCATTTTTCCCAAATATTAAGATCCTGGTTTTTAAATGTTTAGTGTAAATTATTTTTTTTAAAAAAAAAATATCTTTTCTGCTTTAATTTAGTTGAAATAAAAATGTCACCACTTAAACTGCTGGGGAGACTTAAATCATTCTGACATAAGTCTGGCTCAAGTTGAGCTTATCAAAAATCCCATACAGTGTTATTTATTATACTCTGAACTCTGTGAGCTGTGTTTACCCCATAGACAGCTATAGGTGGGCACACATAATGGACCTGTGCCCACGCCTGTTGCACACAATTCTCGTGTGATCTGTTCTCCTCATCCCAACTCTTCCATCTCCGCCTCAGGGTGATCCTAATCCAGAAGATGAGCACAGTGCTGTTGCAATAACAGTCATGGGAAGTAGAGAGAGCCGAGTCTGCTCCTATACAGAAGTGGCTGCACCCGTGCTCCCACTGTATGTGTCTGCACACAGGGATTCTGCTCTCACAAAGCATGTATAGAACTGCCTACCACTTGTGGAGCCAGATTGTGACATACGATGTCATGCAGTCGTGTGTGTAATCGTGTCACTCTCTTGCAAGTGAAACCCAACATTTCCATAATAAAAAAGTGTCTCTTGGCTAACTAATTTTGGGAAGGTCTATGGCACTAGCGCCTTTTGAAGACTCACAGCATACATTAGCCTGTTAAAAGCTATGGGAAATCTGAAGAAAGGTAATGTGACTTAATGAAGCAGTGTTTAGTTTGTGGTTCACGACCCCCTGTAAATCAAATGACCCTTTCACAGGAGTCATATATCATATATATATGTATATATATATATATATATATATATATATATATATATATATATGTGTGTGTGTGTGTGTGTGTATTTGTATGATATATGTATACATACACACATACATGTATATAATAATTAATTAACAAAATTACAGTTATGAAACAGTAACAAAATAATTTTATGGTTGGGGGTCACCACATCGTGAGAAACTGTGTTAAAAGGTTGCAGCATGAGGAAAGTTAAGACCCACTGCCTTCATGCCTGTCTCAAAACAAAAAATACACAAAATAAAAGGAAAAGAAATGGGAAGAAGGAAACAGGACTGTCTGGGTTTTTCTAAATCTGATCCAGACATTTTCCAACCAGATCGTGACTAGCGTACAATACCTGGAAATACCCCCCATTTATTTTCTCCGTATTTTGTTTGAGGATCTGGTTCTTTCCCATTCAGGTAAAACATTTCTGGCAAGAACACTGTGCTTTAGAGTCACAGCTGGGTTTGAGGTCCCTCCAAAGCCTCCCTTAGTGTGCTGGGCAAATGCGAATTGGGTGTGTCCTCAGTGGAAAGAACCCTAGAGATCGGCCACTGGGAGGCAGGCAGAACTTCTGGCCACCGTTACCAAGCTCCGTGCTCGTGGGTTCATCAGATACAGATCTGTTGCTCAGTTAAGAGAAGCATCGTGAGCAGTGGCACCAGAGTTTGGATGGTGAATGCTTGCCTTGCCTCAGATGAATTATTTAGTGAACTGACTTCATCTTAACCAGTCTAGAAGTTTGAGCAGTAACTTATGGTCCTCATATCTTTTCCCTCAATATCTCTTGAAGTCTAATTGGGCTCTTGGGGGACCCAGGGAGTGAGTATCTATAGGCCAGGCTTGAGAATCTACCCTATAATCCTGCTGGTGCCCCAAAGTGCCATTAAAATAAATGATAAGATGGGGCAGAATTTATCTTTTAAAACAGCAAACAGAGACACCATTTGACTGAATAATTTATGTTGTCTTAAAGGCGAAAAGCCCCAGCTAGTACTACAAAATACAGTGGGTATAAGTCTGGTCCTACAGGTACAGCAAAAGGAGCCTGTTGGGATGCAGGGTTTTATAATCATGGGAACATGGTTTTATGTAGTGTGTTAAATGATTAGATTTTGATGCAAAATAAATAGATTACAGACAGCTCAAGAACTATCTGTAATGGATATTTTTGTTTTGGTTTGGTTTTAAGACAAGTTTTTGAACAGTCCAGCCAGCCTCAAAATTAGTATGTAGCTAATGTAACCTTGAACTACCTTTTTAGAAGTTATTATGGTGTGTTAGTGTGTGTGTGTGCATGTGTGTATGTATGTATGTGCAGGTATGTGTGTATATACAAGTGTGTGTGCAGATGTGTGTATATGCAGGTATGTGTATATGTGCAGGTGTGTATGATTATATGCCTATTTCTCACACCCACTGTGTGTGTGCGCGCGCACGCAGGAACTGTCGTGGCACTTGTACGGGTGTCAGGAGAAAGCTTTCAGAAGTCAGCTCTCTCCTCTACTTCACGGTTCCTGGGGGCAAGCTTGGCACTAAGTGCCTCTACTCACTAAGCCATCGTGCAGGCTCTAACCTTGACTTTCTTAATTCTCCTGCCTCTGCCTTCAGAGTACTGGTTATATATAGTCATTGCTGATGATTGGACACAGTTCTTCTGGCATGTTTGGCAAGCACTCTTATCAGCTGAGCTATATTCCTAGTCTTGAAATAAAGGTTTAATAAAGTCACAATTTTTTTTTTGTTTTGTTTTGTTTTTTGAGACAGGGTTTCTCTGTGTAGCCCTGGCTGTCCTGGAACTCACTCTGTAGACCAGGCTGGCCTTGAACTCAAAAATCCGCTTGCCTCTGCCTCCCAAGTGCTGGGATTAAAGGCATACGCCACCACTGCCAGGTTAAAGTCATGATTTTTATGA
Organism: Arvicanthis niloticus; assembly: GCF_011762505.2. NCBI lineage: Eukaryota > Metazoa > Chordata > Mammalia > Rodentia > Muridae > Arvicanthis > Arvicanthis niloticus. Next base: position 21,308,419 of record NC_133436.1, on the reverse strand, counting down.
AACACAAAGCAGCAGTGGCAGAAGGAGTAAGAGGAGTACCCAAGAGCCTATGCTGTGGTGCCCCCCCCCCCGAGAAATCACATCATGTGACAGGCCTGATATAAGTTTATAGTGGGGAAAGGGGTAGAAGCAGAGGAGGGGACAGAGAAGGACAGAAAGAGAGAAAGAGAGGCTGGCCAGGAACATGTGGAGAGAGAGAGAGAGAGAGAGAGAGAGAGAGAGAGAGAGAGAGAGAGCAAAGAAGAAGGGGGGCTGGAATAGTGAGTGAGCAGTTGTTTTTTATGCTGCCAGGCCACCCACACCTGGCAGAAAGGGAGGCAGGTGATGATGCAAGCTGTTGCTAGGTCGCTCTTGGGAGGAGCCGAGAGGAATTGTCTGTAATAAGTGATGAAGACAGAGGAGTAGTGCTGATATTCTCGTAACGATAATAGTCTTTGGCGTCATTGCACTGTGAGTGGCTGTAGATGATTCGGGTTTTCAAGCTTTCTGCAGCCCCAGCCAATAGACACATCACGGTCAAGCTACGTCATCACCACAGATTTTGGAGTCACAGTTTGGGTGGGAGGAGTCACTGAAGTGGCCCGATATGTCAACTTCTCCCATTGCTTGTGCTGGAAGGTCATTTGATGGGTCATATGTTAACTGGAGAGCTATATATGGCCTGTAAAGCCGTAAGTTCTCAGATTCAACTTGTGCAGCCGTAAAAGTAAAACACAAGTATGAATTTAGAGTGCAAAGCCTACTTCTCATGCAAGAACCACCCAAATGAACCAAGGGAAATGGCTGTGGGGTTAGAAGTACCAGTGTGACTGTAAACAGGGTTCTCTTGGAGGACGTTTTTGTGCACTGTGTGTTCCAATGCTGACTCTGTACCAGGAGTCCAGACTTGGTACAGTCATTATTAGGAAGCATTTCCTGACTTAGTATTTTGTACAACCTTGATCTCCATCATCTTCTGATTGGTCAGTAAAGAGCTCATCAGTCTATGGCTGGGCAGGAGTGGATAAGGCATGATGTCTGTGCCCTGAGAGAGAAACAGAGAGTCTCAGGGGACAAGGAGAGGAATCACCATGGGGACATGACTGAAGAAGGAGGCCCTAGAGCAAGACCAAGATGGCTGGGAACCAGGCCAGGCCAGCAGAATTGGGTTAGAATAAATCAGTATTTACCAAGTTATCGTGCCTAGAAGCTACATACACATCACAGAATGGTCTGGAGATGTAGCACCAAACGTTGTTTCCCCAGAACACATTCATTTTCATTTCATTTTCATTTTCTCTGAAATGTCCATTTTTTTTTTAAATTGAAGCAGCTCTGTTCTGAAATACTGTTTTATTTAATTTCCTGAGTCCAAGGAGACAGGCCAGGGTTTCTATAGCATTAGTGACATTATTGAGCTTGCTTGCCGGCGTTTTGCAGTATATAATATATAATGTGTATGATCCCTCCAGCTACTCGGTTTCTTTTAAAGTGTGAAGTAAAGGATATAGGGACAGGAGAACGTGATTAAGAATGCCCCCTTGATAGTATAGTTCCCAGATCTAGTATAACATAATGATTTCTTTGTTTGGGAAAGAAAGCTGCTGCCAAAAAAATCTATCTTGGATAATGTCAGAAATTTTATTGAAAGTAAGAATAAGTTTACCAAGTTCTTGTCCAGGTAAGAAGACTAGTGAGTGATTTGGGGGTGGGGAGGTAGAGAGAAAAAACCTATGACATATTGTGGAGTCTTTGTGAACATTTTTTTCCATCTTTGTACTCCTCATCAAAATTATAACAATAGTGGAGGCAGACAGACACCCTCCAAATATAGACCCTTTGTTCCTAAGTTCTATTTCTAAGCAAGTTCAGGCATTAAGCCTGGCTCCTGTGAAAGGTTACTGAATATCATCTCTGTAGCCGCACGAACCACCTTTTCAAGATACGGTGTGACAATGGTTTTGGATTTCTAATGGCCTGTCCTGCTGTGGGTGGCCATCATTATTGAACTTGCTTGTCTTTCAGTTACTGATTTGGGGAAATCTGGAAAGGCCAACTTTGTTAAGAAAATACCCTCATGTGCATGCACAGAGAGAGAGAGAGAGAGAGAGAGAGAGAGAGAGAGAGAGAGAGAGAGAGAGAAGGGGGAAGGGAGGGAGGGAGGGAGAGAAAGAGAGATTTCATCACCTTCAATAATTCTTCAAATCAATGGAAGAATCTCTTGAAGTAAGAACCTTTATAACCCAATCACCTTTAAATGATTTCATTATTATGAAAGGATTGGTGGTCAACCCCTCAACACCAGAGCCTTCTAGGTAGACACTTTATTTTCAGTTGATAGCAGGGTAGCCTTCTAAAGCAACTTATCACTAGAATAATTGCCCACATAAGTCTGTAGTCTCTCCTTGAAATCTGCCATGGTTGGCTCAGTTGAGGTACACAGACATTACTAAGCTCAAGTAGGAATTAGCTGTGCCATCTTTAAGAATAGGGAGTCTGAGATTTTAAGAAAGGCACTGTTAGGAGACTACTTTCTCTGGCAATTCAGTCTGCAGAGTAAATGATGCCCTATATGGTTAGCTAATGTAGGTCTGTGTTCACAAGAAGAAAACCAGCATACCACTGAAGATTCAACGGGGATTTGATATGGACTAGACCGCGAGAATGTGTAAAGGTCTCTACTGACAGCTACTGCTGGAGTGCTTGTTCACTCCCAAAGCAGTGTGACAAAGGCAGGGCTCAGGGCTGGTGCTGTAGCACCTACATTAATTATTTTCAAAATGTGCTTGGCCTTAACTGTTCTTGTGAAGTCAGGAATAAAAAGACAAACGCAACGCTTGGTTTCTATTTACAGGACTCTGACTGATCTTCCACTCTGTTTTCCCAGATGGATTTTTGGTTAACACAAGAAAGTTCTTTTTCCAGCAAGTTTTTACTTGTGGGAAGTTAGTTATCCAAGTCTCAATTAGAGATCCTCTTCTCCCATACACTATGGCCTCTTAAGGGCAGTGGTGGCGCACACCTTTAATCCCAGCACTTGGGAGGCAGAGGCAGGCGGATTTCTAAGTTCGAGGCCAGCCTGGTCTACAGAGTGAGTTCCAGGACAGCCAGGGCTACACAGAGAAACCCTGTCTCGAAAAAAAAAAAATAACTATACGGTTCTGTTTTTGTTCTTATTGTTATTTTATATTATATAAAATAATAAATATATCATTAGTCTTTTCTTTTCTCTTTCTTTTATTTTCTTTGCTGTTGTCTTTCTTTTTTTGTATGTTTGTTTTGTTTTTTACCATATCTTCAGCAAGGTGGTGGAGGCTTTTTAAAGCGACTATTTCCAATCTTATTGTTGCCTTCCTGTCAAATTCTGTATTTCAACTAAGCTGTAAAGTGAGGAGCCGAGGGAAAAAAACAGCCTTCCCTTTCTAATTTCTCAACTCAGATCTCAGTTACAAAAGACAGATTAGAAAAAAAATGTATTGAAAAAAATTACCATATGTATCTATATTAAAAAAACACCATGGGTATATGCATGTGTCTGCACATGCATGTGTATATATGTAGGCAAGTACATGTGTTTGTGTGTATGCATGCGTATGGGTGCTCGTGTGTGTGTGCATGTGTGTGAGTGTGTCATCAGAGAGAAATACAGGAAGAGCCAGTGAATAGAAGCTGTGCCTACAGACTATGTTCATCTGAAGAAAAAAGTGAACTGGGGGTAGGGAGGCAACCACAAAAGTACAGTACATGGAAGAGGGGCTTGTTGCTCAGTTATGTGTTCATGTCTAATTGTAATCAGTAAGTTTATTATCATTTAGCAACTCCATAAGCATCTCCAACTTATTCAAGCTCTGCTGGATTCTTAGTGTTTACTCTTGAGATTTTTCCACACCCGCTGCCCCCTTGGAGACAGAAATTTGTCTGTATCTCTGCTATAATAGGATACTCACTATGTGGTCCAAGTCCGTCTCTAATTTGAAACAATCTTCCCACTTCAAGTCTCCAGAGTGCTGGAATTACAGGTGTATGCCACCACACCTGTCTTCTATTCTACCTTTTGCACAGAATTTTGTGTGTCTGAATCCTTAAAAATGATTTTTTTTTCTCTCTGATGTGTGTGTGTTGTACGCATGTGTGCAGTACACAGGTCTCAATAGCCAGGAGAGGATGTTCTATGTCTTGCTGTATCACTCTCCATATTACTCCATTTGAGACAAGGTATTTTATTGAAACTGGAGCCAGGGTGGTAGTTAGCAAGCCCTAGGGATCTTTCTATCTCCACGCCCATAACGCGGGAGTTACAGGCATGCATGCAGCCAGGCCAGGTTTATTACATGGAGTAGGACTTGAACTCAGGTCCTCATGCTTACACAGCAAGCACCCTTATTCACTGATCATATATTACTGTAGCCCCTAAAGTGGATTTCTTATCCCAAAGAGTTAGCACTTGTTATATAAGTGTTCAGATTCCCTATGCAAGTGAGTGATTTCTGAGCATGTGTAGGGAGTTTGCCAGTGTGATGCAGCTTCCAAATATCCACATTGCAAGACAAGTGTCTTCAGTCAGTGGATCAGTCTTGGAGGGAGCTCTAAGACTGTCAAATATCCAACAAAACGGTCAAGTAACCAATGGATCAAACAAGTGCGATCTGTGAGTTCTGCTTGGTAACTAGCAAATGTAGGGCACACGACAAGCAATCCATGAGAGTTTTAGCTAAGGTGGTTTCTCAATGTCTCAGCCTTTTTTATGACTGGATAAGAATCTTGATGGGATAGTTGAGGGTTTGTGCACATAGCAAGGCAAGGAATTTTGAGTAAACACTCAAGTCTGAGAAATGAACCAGTGTTTGGTTCAATCTACTGAAGAGTTGACTCAAATGGCCATTGGGATGTTCCTGGAATACGCAATGGAGCTATCTATGATATTTGTCTTTCTGGGCACGAGCTTCCTGGAGATGATCTTAATGAGAACAGAGAAGTGCTAAAGAAATACAGAAAGACCATGCTAGCACAGACAATACACAAACTGAATGTAGAGTCTAAACACAGAATCGTGCCTTTGATAGCAATTGGAGCATTGCACATCCAAAATAAAAATGTAGCTACCCCAATTGTCTACACCTACAACAGTTTTCCTCTCATAAAGCTTCACACTTAGAAGCATCAACATTAAAGCCTACCAGTGGACACACCACTGATAATGTTAAATCATACTTATCTTTATTGTAATTTTATATGCACATTGTAAGTGTGTTTACTGGCAAATATTCTGTATTTTTTACATTTTGATTATAAATGCTCCCTATAGCAGGGTTGAGAACAGGGCACATGATTCATCTTGCAGGAGTATGGAGTTGTATTGTTTTGTTTTAGCAATCTGAACTGAAAACACAATGGAAGAATTTGATTGAGTTTTGGTTATGTTTTTTTTTTTTTAAAGATTTATCTTTATTTCCCATGTACGAGAGTTTGCACACATATGTATATGTGCTCATATATGCCTGGTGCCCTCAGAGTTCAGAAGAGGCACCACATCACCTAGAACTGGAGTTATACATGGCTGTTAGCTGGCATGTGGTTACTGGGAACCTAAGCTAGGTCTTCTGCAAGAACAGCAAGTGCTCTTGGCTGTTGAGCTATCTCTTCATCCCTGTTGTAGGTTTTTAACAAAGGGGTTAGAAGTAGTAGTGTAATATATTGAAGAAACATCCCCAGAACTATTATTCCAATGAGGTCATTGTGGTCAAATATCATAAGACACAAAACAATTACCAAAGAAGTGGACGCTTCAGCCCAAGATCAAGATTCTTCCTAACCCTGCAGTCGGTAATGTAGGCTTGTTTGCAAACATTGGTCCTTGAAGTGTTGCTCTTAGACCACCACCACCACCACCACCACCACCACCACCACCACCACCACCACCATCTGGAAACTTGTTAGAACTCTTTAATTATTTCTGAGCTGTGATTCAGCCCTACCAAGACCAAGAAGGGAGCACAAGAACAAGAAATACTGTGTTTCTTTTTTATCAATCCACAGAAGGTCCAAGATATGCATAGATTTTTAAATAGCTTTATCTATACAGTAATGTGCCAAAATAATTTCCTCTTAAACACCTACATGCCAGAGGACTGACGAAAGACTGTTTTCTGCAAGGGCTGTGTCCTTGATCATGTGTCCACAGGAATGTGACAAGTCTTAGACACACACACTCCTGGCCCAGCTTCCTCACCAACTCTATGGACAGGAGGGCTCCTGATAGAGAAGAGCCCTGTACTCCTGTCTGCCACTAGTACAGATCCTGGAAGAATTACCTTTTGGTATTTCCTCATTGGAGAAAAGCATAGATAGGATTTAAGAAAATTCGTGATTGCCTGCTTTAAAATCAGAGTCATCTCTAAACCTTCATGTTAGGGCCACAAATATTCTCTGTTAGAAAGAACTGACTGCTCCAGTCCACCCACAACATCATCATTCAGGATGATTTTTTTTTTCTAGTTCCATAGATTTTCCTGCAAATTGCATGATGTCATTGTTTTTAACAGCTGACTAACACTCCATTGTGTAAATAGTCCACATTTTCTTTTTCCATTCTTTGGTTGAGGGACATTTCAATTGTTTGCAGTTTCTGCCTATTACAAATAAAGCTGCTATGAACATAGTCGAGCAAGTGTCTTTGTGGTAGGATGAGGTGTCTTTTAGGGTCCTGAGGATAATCAGTTCCCAATTTTCTGAGAAATCGCGATATTGATTTCCAACGTAGCCGTACAAGTTTGCACTCCCACCAGCAATGGAGGAGTGTTCCACTTGCTCCACATCCTTGCCAGCATGAGCTGTCACATGTGTATTTATCTTAACCATTTCAACAGGTATAAGATGGACTATCAGCGTAATTTTGGTTTGCATTTCCCTGATGAAATGTTGAATAGTTCTTCAAGTGTTGCTCTGCCATTGGAGATTCCCTCTGTTGAAAAGTCTTTGTTTAGATTTGCACCTCATTTTCAAAGTGAACTATTTGGTCTGTTGATGTCTAGATTCTGGAGCTCTTTATATATTTTAGAAATTAGTCCTCTGTCAGATGTAGAGTTGGGAAAAATCTTTTCCTATTCTGTAGGCTGCTGTTTTATCCTATTAATGGTGTCTTTTGCTTTGCAGAAGCTTTTATATTTGGCAAGATCTCACTTATTGTCAGTCTTAGTTTCTGTGCTATTGGTGTTCTGTTCAGAAAGTTGCCTCCTAGGCCTGTTGTGGACAGCCCCGGCCTTGTATTTTGACACTAATTCCCCTTTTCTATGAAGGGCTGCAGAGGAGGTGTGAGTCACCTGTGTAGGTGATTTCTAGTGAACCTTCTGCCCATCTTAATTTGTAAAATAAAGGCTAGAGCCACTGATTGGGCAGAGGAAGGGGGTGGAGAAATAAAGGCTGGGGAGAGAAGAGAGAGAGGATGACTGGGGAGAAGAGAGGAGAGAGAAGACAGAGGACGACGGAGGAGGATAACTGGGAAGCAGGAGGTAGAAGGACAAACGCAGGGTCTGGAAAACCCTCAAGTTATAAGGGTCTCATAGCTGGGGAACAGAGTAGTGTAGGAGTATCTTCCCAATCTAGGCTTACAGATTATATTCATAATTACTGAGTCGTGTTTTCATTGACCTGTCCTATTTAGGTTGGAGATTTAAATATCACCCACTACATATGCCAACACATTTAAAGCTATTTCCCACTTTCTCTTCTATCAGGTTCAATGTATCTGGTTTTATGTTTTAGTCTCTGATCCACTTAGAGTTTTGTGCAAGGCAATAGATGTATTTGCATTCTTCTACATACTAACGTCTAGTTAGGCCAGCACTACTTTCTGAAGATGTTTTCTTTTTTAACTGTATAATTTTGGTTCCTTTATTACACATGAGATGTTCATAGATTTACATCTGCATCTTTCACTCAATCCCATCGATCAATCTGACTGTTTTATGCCAAATACTATGTGATTTTTTATTACTATAGTTCTGTGGTAGAGAGAAGGGATCAGATGGGGAGAGGATGGAGGGAGAGAGTATCGGGGGAGACAATTCGAATGGAGAGACAATTTGGGGATGAGATAGCAACCTAGAGCAATGGAAAGTCCCAGAAATCTCTAAGGGGTCCCTAGATAAGATTCCCGGTAATGGGAAACACAGAGCATGATAACCAAGAAAGATTTCCAGTGCAGGGTTTGGGGCACAAAAGTTTTGACCTGCAATTTGTTCTGTCAGCATGATGTAGTGAGGTAAGGGTGGCACAGAAGTTGTGGAAGTGGCTAACCAATGAATTGTCCAGCTTGAGATCCATACCATGAGATGGAGCTCACTCCTGAGGCTGCTTAGAGGAACAGAAATTAGAGGCTGGATGGCCCAGAGTCCTAGCTTAGAACCAAACACACACACACACACACACACACACACACACACAAACAACAATAACAACAACAACAACAACAACAACAACAAAAGAGCTGGAGAGATGGCTCAGCAGTTAACAGCACTGACTGCTCTTCCAGAGGTCCTGAGTTCAATTCCCAGCAACCATATGGTGGCTCACAACCATCTGTAATGGGATCTGATGCCCTCTTCTGGCATATCTGAAGACAGCTACAGTGTACACTTCATATACATAAAATAAGTAAAATCTTAAAAAAAAAAAAAAAAGAACCAAACACAACTGTCAAAAAAAATGTCAATGCACTGACGCTCAATGACATTCAGTTACACTCTCTAACCAAGTTGTCATCAGAGAGGCTTCATCCAGCAACAGGTGGAAACAGATGCAGAGACCCAGAGCCAAACATCAGGTGGAGCTTGGCAATCCTGCTGAAGACAGGGAGGAAGGATTATAGGAGCCAGAGAGGCCAAGGATACCACAAGACACCCCACAAAACAACAAACTTGGACTCATAGGGGTTCAAAGACACTGAACTAGCAGTCAGGGAGCCTGCATGCGTCTAACCTAGGCCATGCTTATGTATGTTATAGTTCTTCAGATTGGTGTTTTGTGGAATTCCTAATAGAGAGAGCAGGGCCTGTTTCTGGTGGTTTTGCCTGCATTGGGAATGCCTTTCCTCATACTGGGTTGCTTTGTGCAGTCTTAATATGAGGGGGGGTTCCTAGTCTTGTTGCAACTTGATATTCCATTTTTGCTTGCTATCCCTGGGTGGCCTGGCTTTTTGTGACAGGAAAGAGCGGATAGGCAGGGATAAGTAGGGGGTAGGGTGGAGGCTATGAAGGATGAAGGGAGGGAGGGGAAACTGTATTCTGGATGTAATATATGAATAACTAATAAAATAAATAAATGAATGGAAAGAAAGAGAAAGAGCTGACCTAGTTTCATCCCACTAGGGATGACTATCTCTGTCTTTGATGCTATCATTCCTTAGATTCTCTCTCTCTCTCTCTCTTTCTCTCTCTGTCTTACAGACACACACACACACACACACACACACACACACACACACACACTCAAAGTGGAGTTGTATCTTCTCTGATTTTAAAAAAAAACCCTACAGATTAAGATCCAAGTTTCTTTTTCTATAATCATACTGGCTTAGCCCCAGTTACCACAAGCCCCATGGGCCAAGGGAGAAAATATGGTGCTTTTTCATGCTGAGAGTGGATCACTCTGATTCTTGAGTGGGAAACTTCCCTCTTTAGAAACAGATGGTACAGCCCAACCGAGCAGCACCGGATTGCAGTTTCTACCTGTCCCCCTGACAGTTGTCCCGACATATTCTCTCAGGGATTTCCAAATATTCAGTGCTTTCTTTGAGGAATCATGATATTATTTTAATAGCATAGTGTCTGAAAACATTAAGAAAGAACACATGTTGTAATTATTACATTTCTACAAATAACCCAAATCATGACTGAAATTTATAGAACACCTACAGACATGACATACACATGCTTTTCATATATGACTCATCTTGGATGTTTGACTCATCAGAACCACTCTTGTATCTTGTCAATGTTTTCCTTACAATGCTAGAGGTTAAACATGGAGCTTTCATGCGGTTGACAAGTGTCATACAACAGAGTCGCATTTTCAACCTTCTGCTAATTTATTAATTTTCTGTTGATTTAGGGCATTTATTCAGTTGTTTCTGAGTTCCACTATAAAAACTTACCTGGTACATCACAAAAAATTACAATAAGGAGCCCTGCTCTTGTTAAAGAAATCCCTTCTATACCACTTGGCACTTGCCCAGGCCATGGCACACATCGCTCCAGTGCTTACAGAACTCAACAAGACATCATTATGGTCCTAACTCAGAGATGAGAGAGTCTATGGGGTAAAGACCAGCAGGCAGCATCGGGCCCATGTTCTGAATCCATACAGGCTGGACTTGGAAGCGTCTCTCTCATCCATAAAAACAGCCCTTTTAAAGGGCAGGACTTAGATGATTTAAGATCAAGGAGGCTAAAACTTCAGCATGGTCATGCTGTGAAAATGGTTCAGGATTGACAATTACAGCAGAAATGGCAAACCCATCTTCCTGCTTGCTAGCAGTTAGTGGCTTGGAAAAACCCGGGGCATTTAGAGTGCGGCCCCTAACTCTGATGTCAGAGACATTCTGGGCATCAAGCCAATTCTTGTTAGACAGGTGCAGAGAGTAATGCTAATCATAGACTTTGCTTTGTGTCACACAATCGCCCAGGTTGCTGCTGGGCCTTCTTTTCATTTCTCTTGTTTGTATCAGTCTGATTAACCCCTCTTTTGCCACGTGCCCCTCCCTTTCTGCTCCTTCTACCGAGGAAAGCATTTCAATGTGCCCAGTGCTGTCTTGTTATGTGTGTTTGAAGCACGTCATCACGCTTTGCATGCAAGTGTGTGGGTGCCAGTCAAAATGAACAGCAAATTTCAACGTGATTTGGGGGGATGACATTCAAAGTACAGTAGCAGTCATCCACAAGGCAGGATAGAGATCTCACAGGAAACCGACCTTGATCTTGGACTTCCAGCTGTCTGTGATTGTGAAAAAATGGATTTCAATCCTTTAAATCAGCTGGTCTATGGTACTTTGTACCAAGATTAAAACACAGGCATTTTCCTGGCACTGTATGGCTTGTACACAAAGAGACCAGCTTTAAAGACATGATTGCTTAGTCTGGGATGTTTCAGAAACATGGGAATGATTTAACTTCTTAATGGAAGGCTTGTATAGAAAGGGCCCCAGCTCTTCCTTGGCATAGCATAGCAGAGAAGCACCTGCAGCCCAATAGGTGTTTCTTAGAATGTACACTGAAATACTGACATGGAGTTCCAGAAGACTCATTTATTATTCTAAGACCTAGAACATGAAAATAAGAAGCAGGAAAGGCTTGGCTAGATGGTAGGCAATGAACTAAGTAGTTTCTCCTCTTTCGTTGCTGAATCTGTCCTTTACCATAAGTAAGCACAAACGTTGTTGCTAATATAACTTATTGAAAAGTGGTCAATAGTACTAGATCTTCATCTAGTATTGAAACCACCCTAAAAAGAACCAATTTATTCTCTACAAATACTCTGGTAAAGCTTGAGCATAGATGGTGAAGGTTCCAGGAAGAAGTGTCACTGTCATTTGAGATAAGAGGAAGAAGCATGTCTACCTATGATCCTGGAATGAGAGGAGGCATGGGAGGACAGTTTGGGGGTCTGATGAGAGGTAAGCTCTGGAGGTGGGACCCTCTCCTAAGACTCGTCCACACCTTGGTAGAGTTGCTATATCTAAGCCCGATGTGAGTGTCTGGTATGAACCCAAGTGAAAGGTGTTGCTTGTGTCCTGGAGTTACTGAGGCCACTTGCCTAGACACAACAGTAAGTAGAAGGTAGCTTGGGCAAGCTAACCATCAATCACTGGCAGCTTTCATACAGCAGGGACTAGCTTCCGATGGCTCTTTTAAAAATTAAGTCTGTGGCTCCCTTGAAATTTTGCTACATTTTCAGACCAGTTGGTGACCAGCTAGCTCCTCGTGCAGGTTGAAAGGGTACATTCTTTCCTTCATTCTCTGCTGACAGCAACTTTCTGATTGTCTCATTCCTCTGGATAATGTAGAATATTTTTAAAAACAGATGCGCCACTTCCAACTTTAGAAAAGAGAATTAGAAGGGACCGAGTGTCTGTGGATGAGCTGTTGGGCACCAGGGACAAAGCTCATTTCTCTGACTCAAGTATTTTGTCCCCTGTTGCACAGACCTGACCAGCCTCTAGTCTGTATTAGGACAGAGGGAGTATCATTGTGTATGTTAAGGCACCACTCTGTCTCCAGCGATCTCTATAGCCCGCCTCTGCAAACAAAGTGCGGAAATGCTTTACACCCATTTCTTTCCAACAGTAATTATAGCCCCTATCATTAAAAAAAAAAAAAAAAAAAAAAAAGGTGCAAAATTGACTGGGTAAGTCATGGGACTGAATGAGATTGTCACTTCCCTCTCCTCAGTGTCACATTTCTCTAAACTGTAATGAACACTTTCCCTTGGAGGCACAGACCTGAGGCTATTGGTGACAGAAATGGGGATCAAGCAATTCTAGTTCATTGCCTCAGAGGATGATGATTTCATTTCAGAAGACCAGTGATACTCGGGGAGGCCTCTCACCTTGCTACACTCTCATCTTCATCCTGCACTAAATTTACTAAATTGGAAATTAGAATTTACATTGTTGGGGATTGGGATGTCCCTTTTCCCCTCCAGACCATCTCCTGGCACATCTTTTTCTCAGTGCCCATTTGTGGCAAGAGGGAAGAGGCTCAGGGAGGGTATGCTACCCTGGAGGTGAACTGATCCAGTCAGGCTTCCTTGTCTCTTGACATGTACCCACATGTGCTATGAATGCATATAGAAACTTCTAGATGGAGTTCTGTGGAACTACACAGATAGGAAGTTTCTAGAAAGTGGCTCATCTCGTTGGATGTAGTGGGTCATTTTGACAATTAGGATTAATGGTAAAATTGGTTACTAGGGATTAAGGAGGCAGTTCAGTGGGTAGAGTACTTGCTGCAGAAACATAGAGATAAGAGTCTGGATTCCTAGAACCCACATAGAATATGATGCAGTAGTGCACATCCGTAATCCCAGGGCTCCTACAAAAGACAATAAGTAGGGTCAGGAGAATCCCTAGAGGCAAGATCAGTTTTGCTGATAGTAAACCAGAGATTACTCCAAACACGGGGAAGACAGGGACATCCACTTGTGCTTGTTCTCTGATCTCCATGTGTGCCTTGTGACACAAGTGTCCTCTTGCATGAATAAGAACACACACACACACACACACACACACACACCCAAATCATATATGCTTGAGCTTGATCCCTGATGGCGTTGACACCTCTCCTCTGCAGCTGGAGACATACTGAACCAGAGATGTCCAGCTTCTGAAAAAAAAAAAACAGGCTATGCTGAACAGTGAACATTTTACTGAAAACCCAAGCAAGATACAGAACAATACATATAATATGTGTATCACAACACCAAGTAGAAAATAATCCGTGGAACGTGCCTCGTTTCTTTCGCTGTTGTCACACTCTATCAATAGCCAGTTTTCCCAGATAAATATGGCATGAGACAACACCAGGAGACTCTGCATGACAGAAGGTGACAGCTCTCAAAAATGTTTATCGTGGTTTGCCAATGAGAAATGCCCCGCTGCTTTCTTAAGACTCAAGGCACTCAAGGTCAGCTTGTGGTGCTTGGAAGAAATCTTGCTAGAAACGCTGATTGTTAGCTGACAACAGAAGACAGACCCTTTCAGACAAGTTGAAGACATGCTGTTGGGCATTGTGTATCTCATTGTGTATCTGCTTTGATATATACAGCAGCAAAGCAATGTTGCATGGGGCTCAGAAGAAACGCCTGCTTGACTTGGACCACAGGAGTCCTCAGAGCCCGGCACTGTACAGACTGGTGAGACTCAGAATCAACCCAGAGCTTTTAGACACGCATGGAAATCCAGCGAGACTAGATTCCACTGGCTATTTTTAAAAATTACGAGTCTAAAATAACCCAAGTAGTTTTTAGCAGTGGGCCCAGTTCTGTTGCCAAGAAAGGCTGAGAGGAAAGTGTTTCTCAACGGGTCGTATAGAAGCCAGGCTGCCAAGCTCAGAGACATGTGCCAAAGACACTCACTCGAGGGCTCAAATGGAAAGCAGGGTTGTGTGGGCTGGAGGGGCCCTGGGAGGGTTGCTGTTGACCCTTAGAAGAATCAGCAAGACACAGCCTTCTGGAAAGAAAGACAGGAGTCTGCAGGGAGTCCCAGCAGAGCCACGCCATTTCCTACAAAACACACACAATGTCCTTACCATTGTGGGGCCCAAAGGTCATCTATATCCTGGCAGGATATTTTTCATGAGGGCCACCCAACCCTTCCTCCACTATTAAAGGCTAAGCATGTCCCCCCGCCCCCGACCCCAAATCCATGCACTAAAAATCCTAATGCCTAATACCTTAGAATGTGACTGTATTTGAAGATATTAAAACAAAAGGGGCTGAACACAAGCAGGCTTGTCTGGAGAGACCCTAATCCAGTCTGACTAGTGCTTTTATAGGAAAAGAACACTGGGCATGTGAAAAGATACTAAATCATGTGAGGGGGTGACTCAGCCAATAAGAGAGACCTCAGGATAGTGACCCATATGGAATCTTGGTCTTTAGGTCCTTCTTTGTAAGGAGACAGTACATGTCTGTTAGAGTCACAGTCTGGGGCCACCCTAGAAAACCAGTATGGAACCTACCTAAGGCCTTTACTGCCTTCTCATTATCCTTCCCGTTCATTCTCTCGTACATGAAAATTTACTGTAAACACTTTATGTTTGTTTTCCTTTAAGTATAAATGGAAAAGAAACCTTGAAATGTCTCCCCTTTTCCTTCGGTTGTCATATCATTTGAAGTGAACATAATCTCTGCTCTGACTCCTAAGAGCAAAACATCAAGTAGCTGGTGCTTTACTTAGTTTTCCAGCTGATGTGTTAAAACTCTGACAAAACCAACTTAAGGGAGAAAGGACTTATTTCAGCTCATAGTCTGAGGTTATAGCCTATCATGGTGGGGAAGCCGTGGTGGCAGGAGCTTCAGGGGGTTGAGCAGTTTGCATTCAAAGTCAAGAGGCAAAGCGTAATGAATGCTTGTATTCAGCTCACTGCCTTCTCTTTATAAGGTCTGGGATTTAAAGGGAATGGAGCCACCCAGAGTTGTCAGGTATTTCAACCTCTATTAATGTAAGCAAGGTTATCCCTCAGAGTCATGCTCAGAAGCCTATCTCCCAAGTGATTCCAAATCTCATAAAGTTGAGTTAACCATCCCAGTGTATCAGACTTCCCAGGATTGACACGAGGGGATAAGAATCCTTCCTGAGTATTCCCTGGACACCAGCTCCACCTCCTACCTCTGGTTGGCTTTAGGACCTCTGGTCAGATGTCAGTATGCACTGTGTAACAGTAACCTACTTCCTAGCACACAGGGATGAGCAGAGGACTGAATCAATGCTGTCAAGGGTTCTGTGTTTAAAACTATCCTTCAACACATGAAAGTCCCGGTGCTTCCCACCCCATATCCCACTGTCCTCATGGAACGACTCTGAGAGAAAAAGGAAAAATGAGGCCAAGGTGTTCTCATGTGAAGAAGCAGATTGAAGGGTACAAAAATGATGATGTACCAGAATAGAGAGAATGGACCCACTCTACTAAGTCTTTCTATAGAAGGAATAACTTATTTGGCTTCATATTACTAAAATGGAATACCTGAGGAAATTAACTTTACTGTACCACTCCCAGGAGAGGCTTTATAAGGCAACAGGGACCCCTACTCTAAGAAATTTAAACACAAATGAACCCTCTCTCTCTCTCTCTCTCTCTCTCTCTCTCTCTCTCTCTCTCTCTCTCTCTCCTCCCTTCCTCCCCGCCTCTCTCTGTATGTGTGAGTGTTTGTGTGTGTGTGAGAGTGTGTGAGTGTGTTACTAGGGATTAATCCCAGCACTGGACATGCTAAGACGATGCTCTTCTATCAAGATACACTTTACTCCTGGCCCAGAGTTTTGTGTTTGTTCAAAGTACTGTTGATCGCATCTTGCCACTTGCTTTTTATTTTGATTTTCAGTCTTGATGTCAACCCCAGGAGTGGAAATAACTTTAGGTCAATGTCATGGCGGAGGTTCCTCTCTCTCTCTCCTCTTTGCCTTCTTTGCTCTTAAATTCATTCTCAGATGTATAAACAACCAGAAGTCATAACTTTTTCTTGGAAATTAAAAACTTCCCTGAAGCCCAAAGCCTCCTGGAGGATTTCTCTCTTCCCCTTGGGGTTCAGTAAGTAAATAAGATTGAAAAGGGGACTCTGTCTCATGTCGAATCTTAACAGGGTCCATTGCCTTGTATTATATTCCTAAGTCATCACTGTTGTAGAGAACACAGTCATGAATGATCATCAGAAATTGCTATTGGGTGGCCAGGAGTCCACAGGTACCTGTCGACAGGACTGATGGCCTCAAGAAAGACTGTTGTCTGATGAGCAGAAGGGTGTTCCTACAGACCCCATGCTACTGCACAGCACACAGGAGGCGCGTAACGCCATTTTGGTTTTGGCTTGTTTTTATTTTAATTTTATTTTTTTAGTGTCCACAAGGTAATTGTCAATTTCCCATCAGCCTGTACTATCTGTGCTGCTAAATCGAAGTGGTCAGGATTGGGTCATTGTAAACAGTAAATGTAGTTTTCATAGTTCTGAATGCCAACAAGTACAAGATGGAGATGCCAATAGATTTGATGTCTGGTTGTGGGCTGTTTCACACAAATGGTGCTGCCTAGGTTGTCCTCATGTGGAGAAGCATATGAAAGGGTACAAAAAAGGACAATGTTTCCCCAGAATAGAAGAGGATAGACATACTCTTCCAAGTTTTTTTTTATAGACTTATGCAGCTTTGTATTACCAAAATGGAATACCTGAGGAAAATACCTTCTGAAGTGAGGAGATTTATTTAATTCATGATTCTGGCAGTTCCAGGCCCACTAGTGTTGGCCTCTTTCTCCTCAGCAGGGGTTAGACACAGAATTGAAATATCAATGTTCTGTTTAATTATCATCTATTTCTCTAACACCAATATAATTATCCATGTTTGTGATTAATACCAATCATCAACTTGGCAGGATCTAGAATCACCTAGGACACAAGCTCTGAGCTCACCTGTAAGAAATTATCTTGATTGGATTAACTGGATTGAGAAGATCCACTTTAAGAGTAGCAGCATCCTTTGGGCTTCGGTCCTGGATGGAAAAAGAAAGGAGAACATGAGCTGAGTAGCGATATTCACCAGTCTCTGTCCTCTTTGTGGATATAATATAACCAGACATCTCCTGCTCCTACAGAAACAACCCCCACTGTGATAAACTGTACCCTCAAACTAGGATCTAAAATAAAACACATTTCTCTTAAGTTGCTTTTGTTGGAATATTTTATCACAGTGTCTTAAAGTTTATATTTTTGTGATGAAACACCTTGACCAAAAAGCAAGATGGAGAGGAAAAGGTTTATTTGCTTACACTTCTGCACAATAGTTCATCATTGAAGGAACTCAGGGCAGGAACCTAGAGGCAGGAGCTGATGCAAAGGCCATGGAAGGGTTCGGTTTACTAGCTTGCTTTACATGGCTTGATCAACTGCTTTCTTATAGAACCCAAGACCACATGCCCAGTTACAGTGCCACCCACAATCTGGACCCTCCTCCTTCAATCACTAGGAAAATACCCTACATGCTGCCTATAACGTGATTTTATGGATGTATTTTCTTCATTGAGACTCGCTCCTCTCAAGCTACTCTAAACTGTGTCAAATTGACATAAAACTAGGCAGCGTACACAGCAAAGAGACAAGTAACTAAGCAATATTTAAATGTTTTCAAGTGTTGCTATACCAAAAGAGAAATAGGTGTTACAGTACAAATAAAAACTCACCAGTCTGGTGTCTTGAAGGCCTGGGGGTCGAGGGTGGAATGTCAGTCCAAACTCAAGATAACTCCTGCCTAATGTCATATAATGCATAGGCTGGGCAGGGCACAGAACTCCTGATACCACTCCTAAGATGACTGCAGACACTCAGAGATCTTGAACACCACTAAGAGGAGCAAGCAAGTAGTGGAGAAATAGAAAAGAAGATGAAACAGAAGGATGTAGGCACCAATGGCGAGAGGCAGAACTGGAGACTTATGGGTAGTGAGGAATAGCCTGATGTGAGTAGCCAGTGATGCCACATGGGACCATGGTGGGTCCTGGCCTGTGCTGCCACCAGGGGCTACATCTGGGGCCACAGCCCTGCAGCATCAGGAATCTGTTTACCAGCAAAGGCCCAGTAGAAGTTTCTGGTTTGTGATGCTGCCTGGGGATGTGTTGATGTTTGAAGGCTGTACAGAGCTGGTCCAAAAACTCACCTGGGCATTGTGACAAAGCTGGCCCTAGGGACATGAGAGCAGGAGAGCTGAGGCCACCATTAGCTAGGAAAGCAGGCCCTGCACATTGCCCACAAAGCACAGTAGAGTTGGCCCTAGTTGCTGAAGTTGCAGGTGACCCGGCCCTGGGGATATGAAATGAACATAGGAGAGCTGGCCTTGCCATTCAGGTCTCATGCAGTGACATGGACAAGGGAGAAATAACCTCTTCTCCCATAGCCCCTTGCCACCTGTGTCAGCCAAGAGACCTGCCCCTGGGGTGTTGTCTTCAGCAATGGGGCCTTGCCATCAGTTTGTGGAGAGCAATCTATTATCTTGGCAACAGCCTGGATGGTTTGGAGATTCCCATGGGGTATCTTTGGCCAACAACATAAGTACATGTAACCCAATCCTGGAACTAGAAGCTTCATTTGGTGACAGGAGATGGCCATTTGGTTCTCTGTCTCCCCCATTATTTGGTGATTTCATTTATATCACCTTCATATATACATATACACGTACGTGTGTGTGTGTGTGTGTGTGTAAGCTTCTCTTCTCCTGTATTGAGTTTCCACACTACCCCTCCAATGGTCTTGAATTTTATTTGTCTCCCTCCATATTCCCTCCGTCATTGCCCCTCTCTCCTCCCAACTTGATCCTCCAATTCCAGCCCCCCATTCATCTTTAACTATTTATTCCATTTTCAATTTTTAGGGATAATCATCTGACCCTCTACTCCCTTCCTTTAAACCTGCCCTCTGTGGGTCTACAGATTGTAGCTTGGTTATCATTGAATTAACACATAATATCCACAGATAAGTGAAGACATACCATATTTGTCTTTCTGGATCTGGCACACCTTACTCAGGATGATTTTTTTTCCTAGTTCCATCCATTTACAATGTGAGATGCTTTCTTTCTTTTTTTTTTTTTAATGTACTGATCCATGTCTGTTTCTGAAGAATATTCAGATGCCCTTAAACTCTCTCAACCCAGAAACAAAGCTGTGGCTTCTCTCCTTGTCTCTGTCGTGTGCAGCACTCCAGAGAAGATGCAGCATCCTGTAATCTGGTAACTCCCAAGGCATTTAGCAGGACTCTGGTATTGTGTGTAGTTTCTGCTTTGACAGGATCTGCACCTGTGATAGCTGGACAGACTACACACAGCTGAGAAGTCTGCATGCATGAGAATGGAGCAGGAGGAGAAAGGAATCTGCAGGAATGGATGAGCAGGCCTGAATTGAGGTAACAGAAGGCAACTTTGAAAGGGAGATTGACAAGCTGGGTGGTGGCATGTTCCTTTATTTCCAGCATCCAGAAGGCAGAGGTAGGTGACTTTGGGGTCAACCTAGTCTACAGAGTGAGTTACAGGACAGCCAGGGCAACACGGAGAAGCTGTGTCTCAAGAAAACAAACAAACAAACAAACAAACAAAGAGGAGAGAGAGAGAGAGAGGGAGAGAGAGAGAGAGAGAGAGAGAGAGAGAGAGAGAGAGAGAGAGAGAGAAGACTATCCATAGCCTTACCACCCTGAACATGATCAGCCCTGGGGAAATATGTTAAAGACAGCACATTTTGTTGTCTTGTACCTTGTCTTTTGTGTGTATTTTCTTCTGTATGGATTAGAAGCAAACAAGACTAGTGTGTGTTTGTTCTCTATGATGGATAGGAATGTTTTGGAAATATTCCTAATAAAAACAGGAAATCAAGCAGTCCTTGACAAGCTAACTACAAAAGGAATAGGTGAGCACTAACGTGAAGCTTGTTACATGGATGATTGCTATAATCATAAGCTCAATAGCAGTTAGTAAGATTGACTGTTGTAGCAATAGGCTAGGAGTTAACACTGCTCAATTAGAAAGGGACTATAATAAAGAGCTGTAGCCAAATGGGTGAAAATGATTGAAGGCTGGGTGTGTGTGTGTGCGTGTGCGTGTGTGTGTGTGTGTGTGTGTGTGTGTGTATGTGTGTGTGTGTGTAAACTCAGTGCAGCCAAGGGAAGTTTAGGATGAATAAAATTTCCAGGGGAGCATGACAATCATATCATGAGGCTGCCAAGCTGCTGAAGAAATAAAACAATAGAGTCTGCAAGTCCCAATTAGGATATCCTCTACAAGCATAAATATATATATATATATATATATATGTATATATATATGTATATATATATGTATATATATATGTACACACACACACACACACACATATATAGTCTGTTACCTCTACAGGCATATATATATATATGTATATGTATATGTATATGTATATACATATATACATATATATGTATATACATACACACATATATATATACATATACACATACATATATATGTATATATACATATATATGTATATATACACATATGTATATAATATACATATATATATATATGTATATAATATACATATGTATATATATGTATATATACACATATATACACATATATATACATATATATGTGTGTATTTATACATATATATATATATATATGTGTGTGTGTGTGTGTGTGTGTGTGTGTGTGTGTGTATTCCAATCCCAGTTTGTGGTGCTACTGTGAAGTTTGTGGTGCCTTTAGAAGGAGTATTTTTAAAAATTCAAATACTGTAATTTTAAAGTTTTATCTTATTTATTAATTGAGATGGGGTCTCACCATGTAGTGTTATGTGGTCCATTTAAATCCAACCTAACTTGAATACCAGGTCAATGCAGATGACTACAATTTATTGTAGTCAAGTTGCTAGCGATTGATCAGGGCCACAGAACAGACTTGGGAGCTGAACTGTGCCCCTGAACAGATGTTGCATAGCATATTGAAAGGATGAAACCATAATGCAAGGGAGAACAGGGTGGGGTCTAGCATTGGCTGATCATAGTTTGACACAGAGGGTTGAGCTAGGGAATGTCCATCAATCAGAATAGGAGTAGGTTCCTGGGCCTGGGAACATGAATTTATTTTGACCCTGCTAGCGAAACGGAGAAATTGTCCTTGAGATGTCTGAACTCAGACATCTATTCCCGTCCAAGTTGTCCCTGAAATGGCTGGACTCAGAGAACTATTTCTTTCCAACAGAAGCTATTCAGTTACTGGGAAGGCCCTAGCTCCCCTAAGGCCTAGGACCTTGAACTTAGTTTCTCCCTGTGATTAAACGGAGTCTGAAAATGAAAGGGTAGTACTTACAATAAATCTTTTACTTGTTCCCGACAAGTAGCCCTGCCTGGCTTGGAACTTGCTATGTAGACCAGGCTGGCCTGGAACTCACAGAAATCTACTTGCCTCTGTCTACTGAGTGCTCCGATTTAAAGCCTGGCTAGGGAAGAGCTTTAGAAGGTTATGCTCAACCCAGTTTTTACCCAGGCTCATTGTTTTCTGTTTGGGGGGGGGGTGAGCAGCTGCTGCTTCTCACTCTTAACCACCATGCCTTCCTTACCACCATGGCCTGAAACCCCTGAAACAGTGACACAAAGCAAATCCTTTCTACCTTACGTATCTTCTATTGGGTATTTTGGTTCAGTGACAGGAAAACTGTCAAAGAAGGTCTCTGTAGCCTGATACATGGCGAACACTGTTTTCATTACCGAGAGGGAGTCTGAGCTAAAAGAGATGAAAAATAAAGATACAGCATGAATGTAGGTTGCTTAGAACTGTGCCTTGTACAGAAGGAGAACTTCGTAATGTTCCTTATGTGGAGGACTGCACACAGGGCAGTATCTCAGTCCTTTTATAAGTTTCTGGCTGTGCTGATCTCTGTAACACTGGAAGAGAGCTCTAAGATCCTTCTATGCTGCCAACACCCTGAACGCAAGAGTTGCACCCATTCCTAGAAGTCTTCACTAATGAAACCATTTCAGGACCAGAGAGGTGGTACTTTCTGCTCAAATATGAGGACCCAAATTCAAATCCCTGGCATCTGAGTGAAAAGCTGAGCATAGGCATTTGCTACAGTAACCCCAGAATCTGAAGAAGGACTCAGGAACATTATTAGGCTTGCTGACTGTCAACGTAGCTCCAGGTTCACTGAGAAACCCTGTCTCAAGGGGATGCGGCAGAGAGTGATGAAGGAGCACATATGTGTACACACACACACACACACACACACACACACACACCTGTCTTTTCTCTGTGCTAATGAAATGAAAGGGTAGTACATGAATTTTCATTAAGTAGCAAAAACCTACATCTAATTGAAATCTTAAGTTCTCTCGCTCATTCAATTATGTGCACCTTTCTCTATTGGACTGTAAGAGGTCTCTTGTCTACGTGCTCAGTAACAGTAGTGGCTAGACTGATAAACTAGCCTAGTTGATTGCTTTAAACACAATTTCATACTTATTTATAAATACATTATATATGTAGAAAATTTTGTGCACAATTCCCAGTTTTTTTGTGTCAAAAGTCAATAAAAAAAAAAAAAAAAAAAAAAAAAAAAAAGCTTTTACATCAAAATCATTTCTCCCAGAGGAAAGCTGGCCACTCAGAATAAACCTATGATACCTGAGATCCACCTGAATTTGTTTATTCTCTCCAACCCTTGCCTTTTGTACTCAGTTAATGAAATCTCCTTGGAAATTTGAATTCTTCATCTGGTCATAATCTCTTGCCTGTAACTTTTCTCTTTTAAATCCTGAAACAAACAGTATCATCAGAAGACATGTTTAAAGAGACTCTTGTGAAACAAGCCAAGATGAATGCATTTGCAATCACAGGTTTAAATTTTACCCACTGAAATCATCTTAATCCTGACACCTGCTTTGAATTGAGCGCTGAATTATATAGTTTCTTTTGAAGGACTCTATTAAAGTAATATGCAGGGATTTCAGAGAACTACAGAACCACAGAAGTAATACCTTCATTTTTCTGACTTAGGGACAAGGACAGCAGTTGCAGGGTGTCATTTCTAGGGCTACACTGCAAGATACTCAAGACTGCTTCGCATCAAGTGTCACTCAGAGGTCTAACCTAGTCTATGGGGAACTCAGGGAAGCAGGTGGCTGTGCTGGGGAGGCCAGGCAGCAGGGACTGAAGATGACTTCCTAGAGACAAGGTGACTTGTAAATAATTCTGTCAATAACCTGAGCGAAGTCAGAGCTCATTTTTCACATAAACTTTGAGGAGAGAATTATTTATTTATTATTTATTTATTTATTTATTTATTTATTTGCTTTTTTTACTATGCTGCAGGTGAAAACCACAGCCTTCAAAGACTAGGCAAGCATTCTACTCTTAAGCTTTACTTCCTATCCACAACCGGATAAGCATTGTCTTTATTCACAAAATGTGGCATACACGATCACTGTTTTTTAAAAAAAAAAAAAAACCATAAAAATGTAACAAGCAATTAGAAACAATTTTGAAGCAAATATGAAGCAATTTAAAAGCTGAAACCATTAGCTAGCATAATACATAAAGTACTGAGTAAAGGGACATATTCTTTAAAGAATGTGTGGAAAGCTATCCTAGGAATAAACTAAGTAAACCAGGAGCAGGCTATTTGAGAAAAATCAACAAGCTACATAAACCCTTGGCCAAACTAACTAGAGGGCACAGAGACAGAATCCAAATTAACAAAATCAAAAATGTAAAGGGAGACATAACAGCAGAAACTGAAGAAATTTAAAAAATCATCAGGCTGGGCAGTGGTGGAGCACGCCTTTAATCCCAGCACTTGGGAGGCAGAGGCAGGCGGATTTCTGAGTTCGAGGCCAGCCTGGTCTACAGAGTGAGTTCCAGGTCAGCCAAGGCTACACAGAGAAACCCTGTCTTGAAAAACAAAAACAAAAACAAAACCAAAAACAATCATCAAATCCTACTACAAAAGCCTATACTCAACAAAACTGGAATATCTAGATGAAGTGGATTATTTTCTAGACAGATACAAGGTTTATCAGATAAGCCATCTAAACAGTACCATAACTTTTAAAGAAATAAAAGTCATTAAAAGTTTCCTAACCTAAAAAAGTTTAGGGCCAGATGGTTTTAGTGCAGAATTCTATCAGATCTTCAAAGAAGACCTAACACCAATACTTTTTAAACTATTCCACAAAATAGACCCAAAAGGAACACTACCTAATGAAGCCACAGTTTTATGAAGCCACAGTTATGTTGATACCAAAATCACACAAAGACCCAACAAAGAAAGAGAACTTCAGACCAATTTCCCTTATAAATATCAACACAAAAATACTCAATAAAATTCTCACAAACTGAATCCAAGAACACATCAAAATGATCATTCACCATGATCAAGTAGGTTTCACCACAGGGTTGCAGGGATTGTTCAGTATATGGAAATCCATTAATGTAATCCACTATATAAACAAACTAAAAGAAATAAACACATGATCACCTCATGAGATGCTGAAAAAGCCATTGACAAAAATACAACACCCCTTCATGTTAAATATCTTGGGAAGAGCAGAAATCCAAGGAGCATACATAAACATAATAAAAGCAATATATAGCAAACTAATAGCCAACATCAAACTAAATGGATAGAAACTCGAAGCAATCCCACTAAAATCGGGGACAAGATAAAGATGCCCACTCTCCCCCTATCTATTCAATATAGTACTCAAGTTCTAGCCAGAGCAATGAGACAACAAAAGGAGGTCAAAGGGATACAAATTGGAAAGGAGGAAGTGAAGGTGTCACTATTTGCATATGATATGATAGTATACATGAATGACCCCAAAAATTCCACCAAAGAACTCCTACAGTTGATAAACAACTTCAGCAAAGTAGCTGGATATAAAATGAACTCAAACAAATTAGTAGCCTTCCTCTACTCAAAGAAAAAATGGTCCGAGAAAGAAATTAGGGAAACGACACCTTTCACAACAGTCACGAATAATATAAATTATCTTTGGGTGACTCTAACCAAGCAGGTGAAAGATCTGTATGACAAGAACTTCAAGTATCTGAAGAAAGAAATTGAAGAAGATCTCATGCTCATGGATCGGCAGGATTAACATAGTGAAAATGGTCATCTTACCAAAAGCAATCTACAGATCAATGCAATCTGCCCTCAAAATTCCAACTCAATTCTTCACAGAGGTAAAAAGAGTAATTTCAAATTCATCTGAAATAACAAAACACCCAGGATAGTGAAAACTATTTTTAACAATAAAAGGACTTCTTAGGGAATCACTATCCCTAAGCTATACTATCTCAAGCTGTACTACAGAGCAATAGCGATAAAAAAACACTTGGTATTGGTACAGAGACAGGTAGGTAGATCAATGGAATAGAATTGAAGACTGAAAAATAAACCCACACATGTATGGTCACTCTGTCTTTGACAAAGAAGCCAAAACCATCCAGTGGAAAACAGCATATTCAACAAATGGTGTTGGCTCAAGTGGTGGTTGGCATGTAGAAGAATGCAAACAGATCCATTCTTATCTCCTTGAACGAAGCTCGAGTCCAAAGTGGGTCAAAGATCTTCACATAGAACCAGATATATTTAATCTAATTGAAGAGAAAGTGGGAAAGAGCCTTGAACACATGGGCACAGGGGGAAATTGCCTGAGCAGAATACCAATGGCTCAGGTTCTAAGATCAACTATTGACAACTTGGATCTCATAAAATTGAAAAGCTTCTGTAAGACAAAGGACACTCACTGTCAATAGGAGTTAGAATTCAGGGAACCAAATAACCCTATTAAAAACGGGGTACAGAGCTAAACAAAGAATTCTCAATTGCGGAAACTCGAATAGCCAAGAAGCACCTAAAGAAATGTTCAGCATCCTTAGTCGTCAGGGAAATGCAAATCAAAACAACCCTGAGATTCCACCTCACACCAGTCAGAATGGCTAAGATCAAAAACTCAGGTGATAGTAGATGTTGGTGAGGATGTAGAGAAAGAGGAACACTCCTCCATTGTTGGTGGTATTGCAAGCTGGCACAACCACTCTGAAATTCAATCTAGAGGTCCCTCAGAAAGTTGGAAATAACTCTTCCTGAAGACCCAGCTATACCACTCTGGGCATATATGCAAAAGATACTCCATCATCAAGGACACTTGCTCCACTATGTTCATAGCAGCCTTATTTATACTAGCCGGAAGCTGAAAACAACCCAGATGTTCCTCAAAAGAAGAATGGATACAGGAAATGTGGTATATTTACACAATGGAGTATTACTCAGCTATTTAAAAAACCACTTCATGAAATTCACAGGTAAATGAATGGAACTAGAAAATATTATCTTGAGTGAGTTAACCCAGACACAAAAGGACACACATGGTATGTACTCACTGATAAGTGGATATTAACCAAAATCTCTGAATACCCACGATACAACTCACAGACCATATGAAGCTTAAGAAGAAGGAAGGCCAATGTGTGGATGCTTCAATCCTACTTAGAAGGAAAAACAAAATTATCACAGGAGATAGAGGGAGAGAGTGACCTGGTAGGGAGAGAGAAGGGAGAGGGAAAAAGAGCAGGATCAGGTATGGGAAGAGACAGAAGAGAAGAAGCACAGAGGGTCAGGAAACTGAACAGAAATATGTAGCAGGGGGGTTGTGGAACTGAGGGTAGCCACTAGGAAGCCCCAGATGACAGGGAAGCAAGAGGTTCCAGAATACAAAGGAGATGACATTAGCCTAAATATCCACCAAAGGGGAGATACAACCTGTAGAGACCATCTTCAGTAGATAGGCACAGCCTCCATTTGAGGGATAGGTCCATGCACCTATCTCAAAAATTTTAACCAGAATTGTTCCTATCTAAAAGAAATGCAGAAACAAATAATGGAGCAGAGACTGAAGAAAAGGCCATCCAGAGACTGCCTAACCTAGGGATCCACCCCACCTGCAGACACCAAATCTGACACTATTGCTGATGCCAAGAAGTATTTGCTGACAGGACTATCCCTTGAGAGGCTCTGCCAGCACCTGACTAATACAGATGCAGATAGAGCCAACCATCAGACTTAGCCTGGGGACCCCAGTGGGAAAACAGAAGGGGGACAACATTTGAAATGTAAATAAATAAAATAACCAATAAAAAGAAATAAACTAAGTAATAATTTAGTGAAATATTTGTTAAAGAATTTGACTGTTTTTGTCTTTTAGGACTGTGTTTTCAGAATTGGAATTCTTTGGAATTCATCTTTTAGGGATTTTAGACTTTAGGATTTTGGCTTTACAGAGTTTCTACATTCAGCATTGTGATGTTTAGTATGGCATCTTTTGTGATAACTGGGCCAAAGTTCAGTATGAACCAGTAGCCAACATGGCCATATCTCCTTTAGCAGCTATAGGAGTGTCTTAGTCAATGTTCTTTGCTGTGAAAAGATACCACGACCACAAAAAACATGGGGAGGCATTTAATTAGGCTGGCTTACAGTTTCCAAGATTTAGTCCGTTATCATCATGGCAAAAACATTGGTGGGACACAGGCAGACATGGTGCTGGAAAAGTAGCTGAGAGTTCTTCATCTGGATCTACAAGCAGCAGGAAGAGACACGGGGCCTGGCTTAGGCTTTGGAAATCTCAAACAGTGCCCTTTCCCCTATAACACACCTCCTCCAACAAAGACACCTCCCCCCCCCCCCAATCCCTCCCAGCTAAGCATGCATTCAAATGTTTGAACCTATAGGGGCTATTCTTCAACCCGCCACAAGGAGAAAACCTTGCTGCCCCTGGCCAGAACACAGCATGGCTCCATCTCTTTTCTGATTTTATTTCCTGTGTCTCTCTGTACTTTGAAAACTCCCCTTTCTCATGTGCTTACTCCAGTCACTGTATGTAAGACCTGTTCCACACAGGGTCCTCTCTTCTGCAGTCCTGGCTTCTTTATCCATAATGCCTTATCACTGGATGACATTTCATTTACAAGTGCAGGGACTTATGACTCAAACATTTGTTTTGTTTTATACCTATGATCCCAAATTGGAAACAATCCAATTTTCATCAATAGTGGAAGGGTGTTGAGAAACAAAATGTAGATGTATCTTTACAATGGAGTACACTTAGTAATAGAAGGAAATAAGCCATTGACTCACCCACACTCTGCATCATTTTTAAGGTAACTATGTAGAGTGAAGTACACCGTTCAGTTTAGTTAATTTTTAGAAATGGCAAAGTAACCTGTATGACTAAAGGCTGTGTGCTCCTTCTTAGAGACCACAATTGTGGTGACGGACCATGACATATGTAGTTGTTAGCATCTGCTCTGTTGAAGCAACATCTTGGGTAGAGTCCTCTTTCCATACTTGGCGTGCTTTTGCTTGGCATGGTAATCGAAGGAATAGCTGAGTCCTCTGCCATGGGAGGTTTAATGGAGGGATCCATTCTTGGCCTGAGTGATGGTAAGGAGAGGCCACACCCTTGAGGTTCTCCCGTTGGCATCATGTTAGATTCTTCTGTGTTGCTGTGACTCTGATACCTGACAGAAAGAACCTACTGGAAGAAAGGTCTATTTTGTTCAATTTTAGAGTTTCAGGTAGAACAGTTTATGGTGATGGGGAAGGGGACCCATAGCTGATAGTTCACATGGCAGAAAAGTAAGGTGGTAACTGAGGGTGGGATAGAACCTTCTAGAACTTCCTTCTAGAGAGCTACTCTCTCAATGGAGCAAGACCTTCACATCTTCCTCTTACAGTATTGTCACCTGCCCATCAAGTTTTCAAAATAGAATCTAGTGTTGGGGTGTCTCAGAATCAAATCATAACAAGTATATTTAGAGGCATCTTTGCCACATAAGAAGAGAATAAAGCCTTGAATAAAATACTGTTTATTTCCAGAAGGAAGCTAGGAACAGTGAAAGAGACATGGGTGGGAGGCAAACTCTGATGCTTTCTTTTCCAACCCCCAGACTCCACTGTTCTTAAACCAGCTATTACGTGTTGCTTTTCAAGAATGTAAGCCCTTAAGCTTCTGTTTGGTCATAGGATAGATTGAGATGGAAGGGAAGACTTAATGCCAAATCCAAGTTTGTACCCACCCTCAACCAAAGCCCTTAATGAAGCTTTATTGTCTAAGCATGCTATGATTAGGCTGGGGCAATGTCACCTCTGAAGATAATACATGATAATTAAATTAAAGACAAAGCAGACACATGGGGATGACGCCAGTGTTTGTTCATAATCTGGGAAAACGCACACATCACACAATTCAAAAATAATTCAGAAGACTGCCTGAATAATGACTTTGCACTGTCCTTTGGAGATGACAGAAACACAGTAGCCTCATCAGGAGTGGGACCTGTCAGATTGACCTAGCTTCCATTTCTAAATAGCATGCCTGCCAGATAGATTAATGAGGAGTTCTCATTGTAACAGAACATTAAGTTCCAGACAGCCAGCCTCCCTGCCTGACCTTGGAAGAGCTGTGTCTTCCCTTGGGTCCTCAGCTTCCTCATCTGTGTGGTGACACTATTTCAACATCTGTGCCCTTCAAGTCCATGCCCTAATTTAAAGAAAAGATGTGGAGGTGTGAATGAAGGATTGCCTAGCTGGTACACTGGAGGGGTGGGTTCAAATATCCTTCTCCTCTTGGTACCTATAGAGCTGTAAAGGTGTTTTCCTTAGCTTAAGGCCCTTCAACCATTGTTCTGTGACCTTAAGAGCACTGTAATATTTCATTCTGAGGAGTAGTCTGGGCATCACAAGTTGTTTATTTGCATCTCTGTCTACTTGATGCTAATACCCTGTACCCCTGTCCTGATATAACAATCTGTGATATCCACAGACAGAACCAAACATATCTTGGTGGTAGGTGGGTTGGCCTCCTTGCTGAAGAGTTTTAGAAACCTTGTGGTAGGGTAGAGTCCTGAACTTTGGAGTCAATGAAGCAAGGGGTGTCAAGCCTCACAAAGGATCTTGGAAACTCAGGGGAAAAGGAGAAAATGGTGTGATGTTCATAAAGGTCAGTAGAAGACAGACATTTAGGAGAACAAAAGGAGTCTGCCTGGGAGTGAGTGGGGAGAGCAAGTGCAGGAGGAAGTCAGAGGACAGACTCACGACAGATGGAGATCCAGAGGTAAGTGCTCTGTCACCCAGGACACCTAACTTCTGATGACAATCGAGTAGGCCAGCATTCTCCTTGGGTCAAAAATAGCTTCCCCATGATTCTGGGTCTTTGCTGAACATGCTGAGCTTTGTGTCCCTTTCCTGTTAGTACCTCTAGAGCTGTGTATATGAGGAGGAGCAGGCAGGAGGAAGATGGGCCTAAAGAAGATGGGATTCAGGTTACATGACTGATGGATGCAGAGGCTAGGATGTGCTTGCTGTGAGGGCTTTGGTACCTTGCCTTTTCAGCCTCACTGTCGCAGAGAATTGCATTGGTGATGGTGGTACTGCTGCAGCCCTTCCTCTCCCTCCTTCCCCTCTTCCTTCTTTCTTCTTCTCATCCTTTCATTAGATTACTGTTGCTGTTAGTAATAGTACCATACTGTGAATTAAAGTAAAATCTATTTCTTTCTTCTTAGCATTTTGCTCATAGTAGGGGGCAGTTGTGTCAAAGTAGAGATCACCATATTGGGTCTTATGTCTCCTTTGGTTATTCTTTGTCAGGAGTACTGGCTTCTGCTTGGCAAATGCTCTTGGCAGTTTCGTTAAAGGTTACTGGGAATTTTTGAGTAAGATCTATATCTGAGGTGACATAACTGGCAAAGATTACAAAAGAAACAAAGAAAATAATTGCTTTCTGAACCCTTAAATATATATATATATATTTTTTTTTTTTTTTTGTGAATCCTTATCTGAGTAAGGAGAGCAGGGCAATGTTGGGAAAAATAAACAAGAGAGAAAGGCTGGAGCTGGTCAGGCTATGAGAAGTCAAGAATCCCAGCCTTACTCCTATCTGAACCATGCATTGTAGGTTGGTTAAGAGAGAACAGAAAGGCCCCATGGTATCTGTGACCTTTGACATACAATAATAGATATATTTGTTTTCCCAGCTAAACTGAGATTGAGGAGAAACAGAAAACTTTTATTCTTCTTGTACTCCCTGAGCATGTGTTCAGCCCGTAGTCACTAGATAGTATGTGTGCCTGTATGGTTGATAGAGAACTGATTTGGTTCAGCTTAATACTTTAGGATGGTTATAACCTACTTTTCTTATTATGCAGACAACTCGAACTCATAGAAAATCGAAGCAGTACATAAAAATAGGAAATAATAAAAAAGTCACTTGAGTTTTTTGCAAAGTGTAACTGTGGTGACTATGACTTTGGCTGACTTTGGCGTTTGAGTATTCTCTGTAGACCAGACACTTGGGCATTGCCGATCTTCTCTATCCCGTCATTTTTGAAATGCAAGGAATCTTTAATGGTTAATATTGACTGTTAACTTGATGGGACTGAACCAACTAAGAGATACTTCTCTGGGCATTTTTAGGATAGCCCATGAAGATAATACTTCCCCACAGTAAGCAGGACTTCCCAGAGAGTGTCATAAAGAGATTTGAGGGGGGAAAGTCAATCCTACTTTGTGGGTTTGTTGCTTGTACATGGGCATGGGTTCTGTTGGGCTGCCTTGTGGGTCCCGAGTGTCTGTCCCCCAGGTGGCTGGAACCGCAGCTCAGGGAGCAGAAGACACATGGAAGCTGAGTTGAAGCTGGTGCTTTTGAGAGCAATTTCTTCAGGCCTGGTCTGGAGTTCTCAGCCTTGAGAAAGAAACTGTCTCACAAGGAAAGGGGAATGTCTCACCCAAGGGGAGGAGTCCTAGAATGAGGGTCCAAGGAACACAGGGAGGAAGGGAGTAAGCAGGGTCCTGGACCCGCTGCTTCAGGCAAACTGGCTGAACTAAGTGGCTGCAGCTGGCTGTAAATGACAGAGGAGGAGGGGAAGAGGCCTACACTAGCAGGCACTGTCATCAGAAAGGCAGTTGTTAGCTAAATAGGAGTCTTCTCGGTGGGGCTGGGGGATGGGCAGAGAGTGGAGGCTAGGGGATCGCAGCCATCTTGCCCTTGAGTTGGAGGCTGTAGCTAAAGGTAAAAGGGAAGAAGCTGGCCAGGAACAAGTGGAAAGAAAGAGAGGGAGAGAGAGAGAGAGAGAGAGAGAGAGAGAGAGAGAGAGAGAGAGAGAGAGAGAGAGAGAGAGAGAGAGAGAGAGAGAGAGAGAAGGCCGGGGGTTACTCACTGTCCTTGAGTTCCGTGGAGTAGTTCTTTATGGGTGCCAACAGGGGTACTCTTGAAGCTGGTTTTGTTCACATCCTCCACCAGTTGTGGGGCTGTGGTGCCTGTGCGTGGGTTCTGTTGGGCTGAGTTGTGGATCTCGAGTGTCTGCCACAGCTCAGGGAGGCAGAAGCACAGGAATTTGACTGAGTTTACTCCACATGGTGCCCGGTGGACGCTGGGCTATGAGAAACCACTGAGCTCCACTCCAGGCATGGGGAGATCTCAGTTTGAGACCACGTGGGGGCAGAGCTTTGGGTCAAGCCTCGGCCCAGAGGCTGCTAGTGGGAGACCGGTGGTCTCAGTCCTTGGGCACCCAGATGCCACTAGGAGACCACAAAAGAACTGAGATGGGTGGGGGGACATACAAGCTGGACTAGCCTGCAGCCAAAAGGGATGAGGGAGAGAAGCTCCACCGGTGCCCCATGGGGTGGATGAGACTCTTGGTCGAGGCAACTCGCTTGGCTGGGTCATGGCTGGCTTGGCTAGCTTGCTTGAGTTGGCAGGGCTCTATGGCTGGAACACAGCGAGAGCCTCTAGTGGGAGATTAGGTGGTAGCACATTGGTTGAAGGCCCCCTCTACAGTTCTCTATGGAGGGCCCCCAAAACAAGAGGAAGTCCATGGTTTTAAAAGGTTTATTGTCATGGTGGAAAGTGAATGAAGCTATACCCCCTGTCCTCATTACATATCTTTTTCCGAGTAGGAGGAGGATCTAAGAAGGAATACTTAATTGGCTACGCCCTTTGGCCTTTAGGTATCTCATTAATATGGAGATCTCTTGAGGCTCTGCCTTCTGTAGTCACACCCTCTACCTGTGCTATGTGACCTAAGGCCACAAACCTTTCTTTGGGAGGGGCTGTGGATAAGTGAACGGAACCAGGGCCCAGGAGCAAGGCCAAACTCCCACCATCCCATTAGGGTCCCCTGGGTTCAAAGCAGACTCAACTGAGTACCCCGCTGCCACTCACAGACCACCGCCCCCCATTACTTTATGGCTTGCCTTTGCGTCTTGTTGGTGAACGTGTCTGTTTCTGTTGCTGAGACCACACTTTAGCTCCTTTGGGTTCCAGTACGGAATCTAAAGGTCAAAGACCCTTTAAGAGTCTTCCAGGCCTTCAGTGCTGGGCTGGGGCTGCCAAGGCCTGCAGCTTTGTGGACTGGGTAGTACACAGGCAGTAGTAGCCTTGATTCTGTGAGAGGACCGAATAAATAATTTGTTGTTCTATCAGTTTTATTCCACTAAAGAAGGTGGCTAATCCCAGAATTCCCTGAGGCACACACTTCTGTTAGTGCTGTTTCCTGCCCCAAGTTTCTGCTATATTCTCCACTTATATTTGGAACTGGGATGGGTCATGCTTACATCTCCCTGCCGTGGTCAGAGCCATTGATTCATGGATCTTCTCTCCCTCCTACTGGGACTTCAGACTACTGTCTGTCTAGAATATACTTCACTTTATTTATTTATATATATATATATATATATATATATATATATATATATATATATATATATTTTGCTCTACCAAGACAGTCCAGTGGCAGCCCTACAGATGCCCATCTTAGATGTTTTCTCGGCCACTTGAAAGGAGCAAGTACCTATGTTATCCATCCACAGAATGGAGGCAGCAGTAAGGTAATGTTTCAGGAAGAGATGCAAACCCCTCACCTCACATCACTGGCTCAACTCTCTTGGACCATGCTCACTTTGCAGAGGCAGTGATCATCCCTCCACTGTTGCTGCTTTTCCACTCCTGCAAGGACTGCCCTGCAGTTAGAGAAAGAAGCTGGGACTCTCTCTCCCTTTCTCATCCCAAATACCACCTCCCTCTGCTTCTCCCAGAAGCTATTGAGATACATGAGGTAAAAGAAAGAGGAGTAACTGGCTTGCTCACTGTAGGAGTATAGTACCTGTGTAAGGTCTGAGCAACAGAATGCCTTTGAGCCAGAGGGTTGGTTGGCTCAAGGAGAGGGGGAAAAAAAAGTGGGTAGTCCTCACAGGAGAGATCTAGTTCTTAAAGTTCTGGAAACTTTAAACCCAGATATCTCAGATTTTATAAATCTTCCCCACTGGCATTTTCAACACAAGAGAAAAACCTTTGTTCCAGAGGCCTCCAGCCATCAGATGTGCTGGCTGTGGGCTGAACACTTCCTGGGGAGTATCTGAAATCACACATCTCTTGCACACAGCTCAGTACCTGGCACAGCTGGCTCTCTAGAATATGAAGGAAAGATCTAGAGATCAATGATAGATTTACACTGTTCTATACAGCTTCAGTTTATTGTGTTTGAAGATCGAAGAAGAAAAGAGGCACCCTCCAAGGTCGTGTATGATTCTGAGAACTTCTACATACATGTCATTCCTAGACAGCCAATGCTAAAACCTGTCAGCTTTAGCATGCTGTCCACCTAGCTGGCTGTTCCCGTTTGCTTGGCAATGACAACTGTAAACAGGCCATTTGTATTCTTTTGTCACTTACATTACTCTGAAGGAACATCCCATAGGTTCACAGAAATTAGTTATCTTTCAGGCTGGGCAGATGATGGATAGGAGGTTTTTTTCACATGCCCTTCTCCAGTGGAAAAGGCCAGATGCACAGCGTGCCGCTCTCCTGATGTGCATGACCAGAGAGCCGGGGACACTTAGGAGCACACAAAGCAGACATCTCTTCTGCTAGGAAGGAAGCTGTCTCAAATAACCCTTTCTCCAGCCTGCCACTAACAGGGACAATTTTCAAAATCTTTTCCTCCCACCTGCCCCCACCTCCCATTTTCCTCAGAGAGAAGCCTGCCTGGACCGTGGCTCAGATACTCAGTGGCTCTAGCCTGTTTATTTGCAAGGCCTCTCTGTCTAATTGTCCCATTACCTCTTCCTGATCGCTTCTAAAAGCCTAGCATCCAAAGTATAAATAATTCTGTTTTAGCATGTTGCCAGGGAACAAGACAAAAATCTACGTGCTTTGGAGTTCCAAAATCTGCTCGATTTCTTTTTCTAATAAAAGTAGGGCATTTGTTAGATTGTGTTCTTTGGATACCACCTGCCATCTTTTTTATCGACTCCCCAAAGCTCTCTTTGTGTGAGAATAAAGCTTGCTCAGCCCGGCTCTGCAGGTGTCTGCAGGTCTCTGGGCCACAGCACAAACCTGGCCACAGCCTAGGACTTCTGGGCCTCTTTAGGTCATGAGGCAGTCTCAGAAGCACAGTATCCTTTCTAGAGTGTTCTATCATATCGTGAGCATAGTGAGAAAAGTCAGTTGCATTCTCTTCTGTTATTTTTTTGTGCCTTAGGTGAATTCCTAGAACATATGGTTTAGTGTCTTGCACGAAAACACTGAAGAATATATGTGAGACCTTGTAGTAGTGGTAAGGATGTCAGCAAATGAGCTTTTATTGTTTGTAGCTACACAGCCAAGAACACCAATAGGAAGGTGCTGTGTTGTTGCTTTATATTTCTTGCAAACACATACCCCCACTGCTTGAATACTGATGGAGGCCAATGGTCTCCATCAGTGGAGACTAGGCATTGTATTAATTTTGCTATGGCATTGGTTTTGCTCTGGTTGCCATAGTGAAGTACCACAGACTGGATGTCTTAAACCACAGTAACATTTGCTGTCACTTTAGAAGCTGGAAGTTGGAAGTGAAGGTTGGCCAGGTTGGTCTCTTCCTGCTTTGTAGATATCTGCTTTCTTGCTGTATCCTCACTTGGCTTCTCTTTTTATCTGTGCACATGTCATGCGACCACCTGTCCAAATTTCTTCTCACAAGGACAGTAGTGTCCTTGGCTTGGGGCCCACACTAATGGCATTGTAATTGCCACTTAAAAGGCCCTATCTTTCAATTCCTTTTTTCTCAAATAATTATTTTTGTCTTTCTGAGGCAGTCTCACTGTGTTTGAAATGTGCCATGTCACCTGGCTAGATTTATATTTAGAGAGCTGTGTGCCTCTGCTTTTGGAGTTATAGACATAAGTCACCATACCCAGCTTCTTCTCCAAATATTCTTATATGTCAACCACTGCAATAGAGGTTTCTGTTTAACCCCCATATGCCATGACCTTGAGCAGTGATGTAAATATGGTCCGCCTACCACACCAACAGATTGTCTACAGAGATGCTCATGGGAGTTTTATTTGAAATAGTCTTCATTTCTCAGTGACCCTGTCCTTTCTGTCTATATTGCTTCTTCTCCTCTTCCTGTGACCTCTGTGTCCTGTGGCCCCTCTCCTCCTGCCATGCCTCCTGTGGCCTGCTGGGCTCCAGCTCCCACATCCAAATTAGGGAGAACCACTGTGCACCTGAGAAAAATGAAACAAATGAGATATGATGATTTTTTTTCCCCTCAAATTCCCACAACAACATGTGGCAAAAGTGTGGTTTTGTACTCTGGCTCAAGTCAAGCCATCCAAGTTTTGTCCAGTGTGGACATTGATTGGAGTCAACAACTGGACAGAAAAAAAGTCTCCGTGTAGATTCTTCTGAGATCCTGCCCCATCTTCACAAAACATGACCTGAAGGAGTCATGCTTGTCTTGAATCTAGGAAAGCAGACATTTGTCAACTGGAGAGAGAAAAAGTTAGTCTTCTTTTTGTTGATTAAAACTCCATTGCTCTCTTAGGAAGAAGCATGGGTTGAGGCAATTCTGTATTTTTGTTCAGATGCAGAGATAGTGCCCTTGGTCACAGGATGTGCTTTAAAGCTCTTGGGAACCAGCTCTTGGCATTTCTGACCTTGGAGAGAGTCCTAGTCCTTTGGGTTCATCTTTCTTGTTTCCACAGGCCATTCAGAGAATTTCTATCACAGTTGCCACGGCTTTGCCTTTGATTTGTGGTGCTTTCTGCAGCCAGAGCCTCAGACTTTTAAAACCAGGATTGGGGCACTGCACACTTCTTGTCATCACTGACACTTTTTTATTTTTTGGGGGGGTGGGGGAGGTTTTCTTTCACGGTTGACTTAGAAGTTGATCTTGAATCTGACATTATATTTGCTCCTCGGGGCTCCTGTAAGTCCCCTCTAATTGATAGGTTAACTGACAATCTGATGACACAGACTCTGTGACAAATGTTCTCTGCTTCAGCTTGCCTGCTAAGAAAAAATATCCCAAGGTAGGGGTTGGAGGGAGATAGGGGAATGTTTGTAAAAATGGCAAAGACTCTCATGGTAAAACGTATTCTTCCTATATATGTTAAATATATAACATGCCAGCAAGATGGTAAGGTTATTATATTATATTATATTTTATTTTATTTTTATGAAGGAAGAGAGAAAGGGAGAAAGGAAGGAAGGAAGGAAGGAAAAAAAGAAGAAAGGAAGGAAAGAAAGAAGGAAAACAGCCACTAAGGTAAAGGTTAACAACTGAGCTGCCATTTTATATCTGCTGGGAGAGAAAACTTAGATTTTTTTTTTTTCCAATAGAGTGTAACACTGGATACGTCAAACACTCCAAGGCAGGAGTAGTTGACCAATATATAATTGGACTTTGAAGTTCTATTTGTGTGGAAGTGTGTGTGTGTGTGTGCACATGCACACACATGCACAGCACACTTTTATTTGGTTACAGAGAGGTTAGGCACGTCCTCTGTCACTGAGAGCAGACAAGGCAGCCCAGCTGGAAGAACATATCCCACGTACAGGCAACAGTTTTTGGGATAGCCCCTGCTCCAGTTGGTTGGGACCTACATGAAGACGGAGCTGCATATCTTCTGCATATGTGTGGGGAGGCCTAGGTTTAGCCTGTTATGTTCTGTGGTTGGTGGTTCCATCTCAGAGAACCCCAGGGGTCCAGGTTAGATGACTGCTGGTCTTCCTGTGGAGTTTCTGTCCCCTTCAGGGCCTGCAAGCCTTCCCTCTATTCTTCCATACAAGTCCTCAAGCCCCATCCACTGTTTGGCTATGAGCATGTAAGTCATCTGTGTCTGTGTGCATCTGTCTAAGTCCGCTGCTGGGTGGAGCCTCTCAGAGGGACAGCCATGCTAGGCTCCTGTCTACGAGTATACAGAGTATCATTAATAGTGTTAGGGATTGGTGCTTGCCCATGAGACAGGCCTCCATTATTGGTGGGCCATTCCCTCAGTCTCTGCTTCATCTCCTGTCCCTACGTTTCTTGGAGACAGGATAAATTTTGTGTTGAAAGTTTTGTCCCTATTGCTCCGCTAGGGTTCCTGCCTGGCTACAGGCAGTGGCCTCTTCAGGTTCTATACTGGGGAGGATCTAAAGACTTGAGGGAGAAGAAAATACTGTCAAATTACATTTAAATTTTAAAATCGTTTTAAATAATAACAATATAATAAAATAATGACAAAACTGAAAAAGAGCATCTTGGTAATAATGCAGTCAATGCAGAAGTACCACTGATGTTTCTATTTACTTGTGTCTTCTTTAAGTTCTTTGAGCACTCTGTGTTTTGTAGGTTTCAGTATATTGTCATTCTGTGCCTCGTTTACATTTATTCTTAATTGTCTACTCTTTTCTGATGTCCTTTTCAATGGGGCTTTTACTCAGTTTCATTGTTCATTGCATATACACAACTGAGTTTTGTGTTTTGATCATGCAATTTTGTTGCTTTAACTTAGTAAATCAACAATTTTGTGTTTTTCATTTTTACTATTTCCCATATAGAAATTACAGCATCTGTGGCTATAGCTTTACTCTCTCAGTTTCAAGGAATGTTTTTCTTGTACTTACTTGCTTCAGCTCGCGCTTCCATTGAGTTTAGGAGGAAAGCTTCCCACTCTTACTATTGAGTATGAAGTTAGTAGTATCTATGTTCTTTTAAATATATGTTCTTTGTCATCTTGAAGAAATCTCTTTCGTATGTATATATGTATGTATATATGTATGTATCTATCTATCATCTATCTATCTATCTATCTATCTATCTATCTATCTATCTATCTATCTATTATGTGTATGCATCTGAATGTGTATGTGTACACAAATGCATGCAAGAGCTTATAAAGGAGGTCAGAAGAGGATGTTGGCTCCCTTGAAACTGGAGTTGCAGGTATTTGTGCTGGGAACAGAGCTGGGGTCCTCTGCAAGTGCTACAAACAGTCTCAAAGGCTGAGACATCTGTCATCGCTTAAAATTTTTTTAAAATCAGGTATCAAATGCTTTAATGTATCCATGTGACAATCATAGCTTGTATCTCTTCCCTTCCGCTACTGATACAGTATATCACACTGTGGGCTGGGCTCTGCTTCTGCCCTGCCCTTCAGGTACTCACTGCCAGTGTGATGGGATGAAAGCAGAATCTGGGTCTGGCCCAGTGAGTGCAGGGACAAGGGAGGGGCTTTTAGGAGAAGGTTTTCAATGCAGCTTCTATCTATTGTGGGAAGTGAAACAGCTCTTCTGGGTGATAGTCAGTGAAACAGGGCTCTTTGTTCAGGGTTAATAAGAGCTGTATAAAGCTTTGGTGAGTGGGTAGGGGCTTTCAGGGAGAGTGTACATTATTGGCTGGAGCTGATGTGCGCTAGGATTGTTTCATTTACATGAAGAGGTATTCTAGGTGCTTAAACCTGTAATTTGGCCATCAGGTCTCCAAGACTACTTTAGTGATGGTGGAGGTGTGTGCATGTGGGGGAGGAGAAGGGGATGATGTAGGACAAGTGCCCCCAGAACAGGGAGGGAGAAATCCTTACCCCTGTCTGTCTCAAGATGAGATTTTTTGGGGTTGGACATATCTGGACTTTCCTGTTGGTCCAGGTCCACTCTCACAGTCATTCTTGACTCACATCACACTGAATGGTCTTATATGTTTAACCACCTTTACTTCCTGGCATAAATGCCAGATACTTCATGTCATCCATGAGGAAGCATTTTGTGCTAGTCAGTCATGGGACTCCTAAGTTGGTAGTTTTCATTCAGAAATTGAATTTTTCTATTAAGTTTTACTATTAAAATCTTATTTTTTCCTTAGTCTGACATGAAGCCTGTCGCCATTCTTTTTTCCCTCTTTCTGCTTAACAACTTCCCTCTTTTCATTGTTTTCAATGGTCTTATGATGTGCTTTGGTCTCATTCTGTTTGTTTGTTTCCGTCAGCTCTTGTTTGCTTGATTGCCTGAATTTTTGAAGCTAAGTAATTTCTACCACCCTTGAAAAGCGCCCATAATTTATTCCAACACACAGTTAGCCATCCCTTCCTCTGCGTCTTTAACTGCATGTATATTAAGTTACAGTGTCTTCACTCACTCACCCAGGACCTTGTGCTTTGTAAAAGCTATCTTGCTTTCTTCCTGTGTGCTTCAATCTATTCTGTATCTTTCTCAGCCATTGGTCTTTTCTTCTTGAAGCTCTCTATGGCTTCAACAAAGTGAGACAGCTGTGGTCTGGTTTGTTTTTTCTTTCTGTGCTTCAGCCTGGAACATGGTACCCAGCAGAAATCTGGGCAAGGACGGCTTGACTTGACTCTTTCCCTTTGACAAGCAGCACAGTCTTGTGCTGCATGTTGTCCAGAGCCCAAAAGGCAGAGTCTTATAGCTTTACCCAATTTTAATTTCTTTAAGAGATCGGGAAGAGTAGGTATTGCTACTCCGTCATGGAGAGAATTACAAGACTCCTGAAGCTTTTCCTCACTTGGGACTTGATTCATAGTCCAACTTCAGGATTTTAGCTAATTGATGTAGATTTGTCTAAATGGTTACTTGATTCTGAAATTGACTGATAAACCAGGAACTATGTCTTCATTTCAGAGATTTATGGCAAGAAATACAAAGTGCTTGAGCCAAATTTAACCAAAGTACATGAATCCATTGACTTAATTCGAAAAAACACAGGAGACAAATGCACTTTTCTCTCTACTGTGGTTCCACCATGCTCTCCAAAACCCACACTGAGTTTCATCCTCATTGTTGTGAGTTAAGAGTGAGATCAGATGAGACTGTGGTGAAGTGGTTGGGTCACAAGAGATCTGACCCCAGTGGCAGATTAATCTACCTTTAGATTCATGGATTAATGGGTGGGGGCTGCTGACTGTGTCAGTGGCTTTATTATAAAAGGAAACTACATTGGTTAGCTTTACAGCATTACGGGGAAATATTGAAAGCAACTAATTAATAAATAGAAATGGTTTCTCTAGCCATTGTTTTGGCACATGCATTGGCTCAATCCTGTAGTTCTGTGTGGGTGTAATACGATGATACATCATAGCAGAAGAAAGTATAACTGAAACACTTACACCTCAAATAGTAAAGGGTAGAAAAATGGGCCTGGGGGTCACTATCTCATTCAAGGCCATGTCAATAATAAGCCAGTACTCTCTCCATAAGACCTCAGTTCTTAAAGATCTTCAACACCTTCCAACAGCACTCCTCTGTGGAGATGAGTCTAGCACAGGAACTATCTGCATTCAAATCATGTCAGGAACTCTCTCTGTCTAGCCTATTATACCCTCTGTCATGTCATGACTCAAGAGGAAGACTGTCACCAAATGTTAAACAGATGCTGGCACCATGTTTTTGGTCTTTCAGAACTAAGAACTGAATGAGCCTCTTTACTTTTAAAACGTATCTAATCTGTACTATTCACTATAGTAACAGAAAGTGAACTAAGAAACCCACACTTGAATCAGTCATGTTGATAATAGTGAATTCCATGCCACCATATAAAAAGTGGATGATGGCCCCAAATATTCTAGAAGATACCACTGCTACCAATAGGTAAGCTTTGATGAGCATCGTACTATTGTCCCTTCTTGTATTTTTTATCTCTCTCTCTCTCTCTCTCTCTCTCTCTCTCTCTGTGTGTGTGTGTGTTTGTGGTTCTAGTAATTATGCTAAAGAGATGAGAGAGAGAGAGAGAGAGGAGAGAGAGAGAGAGAGA
Organism: Arvicanthis niloticus; assembly: GCF_011762505.2. Lineage (NCBI taxonomy): Eukaryota > Metazoa > Chordata > Mammalia > Rodentia > Muridae > Arvicanthis > Arvicanthis niloticus. The sequence continues at coordinate 21,266,091 of NC_133436.1, read as the reverse complement.
GAGAGAGAGAGAGAGAGAGAGAGAGAGAGGGATTTTACTGATTAATGAATACTTTTGTGGTCTTAGGCTGAGTCAGGCAGCTCCAAAATTTAACTTCCTCAGAATGGCCTCAGAAGCTCTATATTTTCCACCAGAAGATTCTGAAAAAGGAACTGAGCTATGAGCTCCTGCTTGTCTGTCATTTTGCACTTTAGGGAGGAATAACCATTGTTCTCTTAGCAAGTTACCTACTGAGTAGCTAGCACTAACTGATACTCTCACTAAAATATTGGAGAGACTCACAGATTGCATCTTGTCAGTGTAATCCCTTTTGTACTTTCTGACGCTTCACCTAGTTTAGGCCCCAGTTGTTCCTTCACGACTTTCCTTCTAGCATGCCTATCCTCCATCATGACTTCAAGAAACAACTCACTGATGCTCATGGCATCAGTTAAGGATTCCAGCTTCCACATAGACAGGACTAGTTCTTTGTCCGTAGTCAAATTCATGATTATATTTAATCAAAATATATTTAGCACTATAATTACATTTTGTTAGTTATAAACAAACTTAAACACAGTGATTCTAAGAGTTGACAGCATTTGGTTTTCCCTTTTTCTATTATTTACAATATAATAGAAAGTGGTGGGTGATTTGAAAATGTGTCAATAGTCTGGAACTGAAAGAAAATATTTCAGGTATAGTAAACAGATTGAGCCAGCCTGCAAATCACCTGCAGAATAATGAGATTTGGGGAGCCTATTCAAAAAATGTATTTTTTCAATTGACAATCTTATTAGCTCCCGGCGTTGGCAGTGGTCCATTTCCAGTTATCTTGACAATATACCTGAATGCACCAAAAGATGCCTACTTTCTCCTCTTCTGAGATACAACTAGCTACCTGATTGGTAGGCTTAGCTTACTTGCATAGTTTATCAGTAAATAAGTCATAGATTATCCAGAGAGTGAACCAAGCCAAAAATTCCTAGCATTAATATTTCTAACGCTATTGTAAGGACCTCGATGAACATCGGAGGTAAAAAGTTTCCATGGTGCCTTTTGATAGTTTGTCTTTATCACACACTTAAAATTACAACAGGAAAAGGCTAGCTAACTATGTGGCTTTTTAAAATTCCCCCAATCATATTTCAAAGTAAATCCTTGATGCAAGCCTTGGACACTACTCATCTTTTCTGTGGGTAAGGACTGGTAATGCATCAGACAGAAAAACAGACTTCAGAAATATACAAATAAGAAGTCCAAGCTACTGTATTTCTTAGAATGTTAAAAAGCATTGTCAGCTTAGCTGTGAAGGTTTCATGAGTGTCTGTTGAGTTTGCATTGTGTGTGTGCACACACGTATACTGACTAACTGTGTGTGTGCACACATGTATACTAACTGTGTGTGCACACATGTATACTGACTATGTGTGCACACATGTATACTGACTAACTGTGTGTGTGCACGCATGTATACTGACTAACTGTGTGTGTGCACACATGTATACTGTGTGTGCACACATGTATACTAACTGTATGTGTGCACACATGTATACCGACTGTGTGTGTGTACACATTTGTCACTTTTTCAAAGAATAATTCATTTTTGAACATAAAGTATATAGCAAATGCCTGTATTCCTGAGGGTGGCTAGTGTTTCACTCTATTTGTTTCCTTTCCGCAGAAGAAATCATAGCATAAGATTAGGTATTTTTAGTGGCTCTCCACCTCAGTTCATTCTTTTTCTCCACGAAGGACATCCATATGTGAGTCCTGTTAAAATGCACTTTTGCTTGCATCTGCATGAAGTATTTGATTTCACTTCTTTGTTCCTTACTGTATACTCTTCGGTGCACAGATGTTTTCTTTCAGTGAACTGAAGACATGACCTAATTCTTCTCTGATATCAGTCATCAACGTTCACCTGTCTTTGGTTTGTCTAACTCATTTTGTTCCAACCAAAAGTAGTTTTTGTCTGCTTTCATTTAAGGTGTTTTGATATATATATATATATATATATATATATATATATATATATATATATATATCATATATATATATGATGTTTATATATATGATGTTTTGTATCATATATATGTATATATATGTATGTATGTGTATATATATGTGTGTATATGTATACACACATACACATACATATATATTTTGTTTTTCGAGACAAGGTTTCTCTGTGTAGTCCTGGCTGTCCTGGAACTCCCTCTGTAGACCAAGCTGGCCTTGAACTCAGAAATCCTCCTGCCTCTGCCTCCCAAGTGCTGGGATTAAAGGTGTGCGCCATCATTGCCTGGCTGATACAAAACATCTTAAATGAAAATGTCTATGTCTATGTATGTATGTTTAGATATATATTTGCTTATCATAAATTGCTTTTTATTACTTTGCTTTGAATGAAAAATGAAAGTCTACAGTTTTGTGATTTGGATGTTTATATGGCTATTGGCAATTCTGGACAATTCTGGGTTTTTCCATCTTTAGGATATATTTTTATTAATTTGTTGATAATTTTATACAATATATTTTGATCATATTCACCCTACTTCTCTCTCTAAGTCCTCCCAGATACACACTGCACCTCCCCACTTGTCTTAACTTCACATTCTCCCATTTTTTTTTCCTTTTTAAAAAGCAAGCCACACCGTCTAATTTGTCATGCCATTATACTCAAGAGCACAGGGTCATCCTTTGGACAATGTTCTGCTTACTAAGGACCACATCCTTAAAGAAAATCCACTCTCATTCCTCTGGAAGCCATCAGTAGTTGGTAACTCTTCATTTTGGGGTAGGGTTTATGAACCCCTTCCCCCTCATGCTAGAGCACTGACCAGCTTGATGTTGTGTGGATAACTGGAGGTGCTGTGATTTCACTAGTGCAGTGGTCCTGTCATGTCTAAAGTCAACTGTTTCATTTTGGTCCTCCTTTGGCTCTGGCTCTCAGCATCTTTTCACTTGGTCTTCTCTGATGCTCCTCTACCCTCCATCCTTTCATACAGTATTTTGGATCTCCAGAATGGCAATCATAGTACTTCTCTTTTGTGTATGTGTTGGATGGAAAATGTTGGATGTGATCCAAAGGTAACTATGAAAAAGGGTGGGTCTCTCCTCTTTGACCTCTAAGTCTACTAATAGTGGTATCTTGTCATCAATGTACATTGCAAAAGATGTAAGCTAAAACCAATAATATTCACAAAAGAAAGATGTTAGAATTTCTGGTTCTTTAATTATTAAACTTGATGTTCATGTCTGCAGACGGAATGTTACTAGGGTATGTAATGTGCTATGTAATGTTGGCAAATGAAACATGATTAAAAATGCCATCAGACATCTATTTTTCATCTTTTTTAATGGAATACAACAATTATAAATGTGTATATTTACAGCTGCTAGCAGCATATTATGGAATTTAAACTCCAAAAGTCCATTTGGCAGATTGCCTCTTCTTTCTCATTCTTCACAAAACCCTCATTCCATGTGCAGAGTTAGTTCTCCTCTCTCCATCCTCACAGAGTGAAATAGTTATGGATACCTAGTGAACTGAAACACATTGACTGGAAAAACTGATTTACACTGATGTCAACTGTGTAGCATGTCTGTAACTGTGATGCTGTGTCCTTGCTTTCTCAACTTTCAGATGAGCTGTATGCAAACTCTTATCAGAGGGAGACAAGTTTGAAGAATAAAATATTTTTATAAATAGTGTTTGTCTTCATTAAAGTCTTTATTTTTCTTTAAAATGGGAGTGATGAAAAGACCTAGAAATAGTGGTTGGCTCCACTCATCTTTCTACCCCAATCTCTTTTGAAAAAAAAAAGACACTTTTCTAGTAACTGAAAATGACCATTTATGTGAGTCTGAGACATATTTGTACATTATGTGAGTATGAGACAGGATTTTTATAAAAAAAAAATAAATGATGGGGCTTTGTTTTTATCTGTTTTTAAATAATTTGGTTATTGTGAAAATCTTGAAAATACGTGTGAGTTAAAAATTGAGTGTAATTCTGGGTCTAGGTTACCTCATTCAGGATGACTTTTCTCTAGTTCCATCCATTTGTCAGCAAATTTTATGATGTGATTTTTTAAAAAAAAACTGCTGAGTAGCATTCCATTGTGTAGATATACCACATTTTAAAAAATTCATTCTTCCCTTGAGGGACACATCTAGGCTGTTTCCAGTTTCTGGCAATTAAGAACAAACCTGCTATGGACATAGTTGAGAAAGTGTACTCATGGTAGGATAGAGAATTGTTAGAGTAGATGCCCAAGAGTGGTATGGCTGGGTTTTGAGGTAGACTGATTCCCAGTTTTATGAATAATTGCCATACAGATTTCCAAAGTAGCTGTACAAGTTTGCACTGCACCCAGCAGTGGAAGGATGTCCCCTCGCTCTCCATCCTCTCCAGCAGGAGCTGTCACTTACGTTTCTGATCTTAGCAGTTCTGATGGGTGTAAGATGGAATCTCGCAGTCTTTTTTTTATTTGCATTTTCCTGATGACTAAGGGTGTTGAACATTCTTTTAAGTGCTTCTTGCCCATTCGAGATTCTTTTGTTGAGAATTTTCTACTTAGTTCTATATCCTATTTTCAATTGGATTATTTAGTTTGCAGATGTCTAATTTCTTGAGTTCTTTATATATTTTGGATACTATCCCTTGTCAGATGTGGAGTTGGTGGAAATTTTTTCCCATTCTCTGGGCTTCCATTTGATGTATTGAAGGTATCCTTTGCTTTACAGAAGCTTTTCAGTCTCATAAGGTCCCATTTATTAATTGTTGATCTGTGCTATCAGTGTTCTGTTCAGAAAGTTATCTCCTGTGCCAATGTGTTGAAAGCTGTCCCCCACTTCCTCTTCCATTAAATTTAGTGTTTCTGGCTTTATTTTGAGATCTTTGATACACTTGGATCTTGGACTTGAGTTTATTTCCAGTGAGGTAGTCCAAACCCAGAAAGACAAACATGGTATATATGCTCACTTGTAAGTGGATATTAGCTGTAAAGCAAAGGATCATAATGTTATAATCCACAGACCCAGAGACCTAAGTAACAAGGAAGGCTTAAGGGAAGACATAAGGATCTCTGTTGAGAACTGCACTACCCCACATTTGGGAGCCAAAATGTCTTGGACTGTTCTGTCAGTGTTGGAACCCTCACTGCCCAAAGCCTTGGGGGCTAAACTGTTAGAGCCTGCACTGCCCCAAGCTGCTCAGGTCCGCAGGCTCAGCAAGAGAGTGAGAGTGAGGATGGACGCAAAGAATGGAGACCAGACAGAGTGTGATTCAATCCTGTTTATTCTTCAGTCTCTTCTTCTCTCCAAGTCCCAAGTCTTGAGTTCCTAGTCCCTAGTTCCTAGTCCCTAGTGCCTCCAAGTTACAAGATCTTTCTCCAAGTGCTAAGTGCCTAATGTCTAATAATTCTTCTTCTGAGTTCTCTAGTCCAAGTGTTTTCTTCCTCAATGCCTAATTCCTGACTCCAAGTTGTACTCTACCGTTCTGTCTGCCTCTTGCCTTTTATATGTCTCATTTCTAAGCCATGCCCTTAAGTCATGCCCTTAAGTCACACCCTTAGGTCTTATCTCTAAATCTGATCTCTAAGTCTCACCCTCAAGTCTTGGCTCTAAATCACAGCTTTAAGTCTCACACACCCAAGGGAAGATCTTGGGTATCTAAAACAAGATGTTATCAGAGTGTGCTCAGCTGTTGCAAGCTATTGTAATCAAATCTCTTGTCAGGGTATATGGCTCAAGATGGCTGCAAGGATGATAGCCGTCTTCTGTCGGCTCCCCACAGATCTCCCTAAGTATGAGACATAGAATAGATTTTTCAGATGGACTTGGGGGCAGGTGAGAATGAGAACAGGAGAGGATCAGGTTGGTGGGACATGGGGGGAAAAGAATATTGTGAGAAACAACTGGAATTTGAAGGCATCTTGGGAACAAAGTAGAAACCCAGTATATTGGAATCCTTGAGAGTGATAGTATCTAAGACTTTTAATCATGGGGGTGGGGGTAGGGGGGTAGCATGGAGCCTAAACCAGCATTGCTCTGTAACCAAGCACATCCTCAAGTGGAGGGATTGGGATACCAACCTACCCACAAAACCACTGGCCTACAGTTTGTCATGCTTGCAGGATGTGATGGGACTGGAGCCTAACATAATCATCAGAGGAACCAGAGAGTCTTTATCCAGCAACTGATGGGAGCAAATTTAGAGACCCACAGTCAAATATTAGGTGGAGCTTGGGCAGTCCTGAGGAGGCGGAGGAAGGACTGGAGGAACCAGAGGGGTCAAGAACACCATAAGAACATGGTACTCACAGAATCAACTGACTGGGACTCAACTGGACTCACAGAAATTAGTGAGCCTGTGTGGGTCTGACCTAGGTCTTTGTTATGGATGTATAGTTTTGTGTTCTTGTGGGAGTTCTAAAAGTGAGAGCAGGAGCTGGCTCTGAGTCTTTTGCCTGTCTTGAGGACTGTTTTTCTCCTACTGTGCTGCCTCATCCAGCCTTGATGTGGTGATATATGCCTGGTCCTTTGTAGCTTGTTATGTTCTGTTTGGTTGATGTACATTGGGGGTACTATTGTTTTCTGAGGGAAGGTGGAAGGGGGAGTAGGTTTCTGGGGAAGGCAATCAAGTTGGCAGAGAGAAAATGGGAGGAGGGGAAGGAGAGGAAGGAGAGGAAGGAGGGGAAGAAGGAGAAGAGGGGGAAACTGCAGTAAGGGTATAATATATGAGAAGAATAAATTTTAAAAGCCTGACTATATATATATATATATATATATATATATATATATATATATATACAGCACATGTACAGGAAGCCATTTCCTAATGTTACTCTCAGTTGTATCTTAACCTAGTACCTGTGCAGTTTGATTTAGACTGTCAGTTAGTCAATTAACTTAACCTAGAAACAGAACTGGGAAAGACTCTTAATAAAATAGAAATGATCTAGGTCCAATCAGTCTTTAAGCATGCTTGGAGGGGATTGTCTTAATTGTTAATTGATAAATGAAGACCCAGTCCATTGTGCATATTACCATCCCATAGGTAGAGGGTCCTGAACAGCTGAAGAGTTGAAAAAGGGGAGCTGAATAGAAGCAAAGTAGCAAGCTTGTTCTATGAATTTATTCTTTCTCTGCTCCTGAGTGTGGATGTTTTGCAGTTTTGCCTTGACTTCCTTGCAGTGATGGACTTGAATTGTATACAAACCCTGTCTTCCCCAGTTGCTTACAGTCAGGGTATTTTTATCATAACAATGGTGATGAAACTAGAATAAAGACTTTCCAATGTTCTTTCTTCCTTGTTCTCTTTCTGAAACATTGTGTAACACAAATGTAACTCACTGTTCCTCTCACACTTTTATGTGTTCAGTGGGCTTTGATGAATTGTCTTGGTTTCTTGAGTTTATCTTCTATTTTATAAATTCTGTCTTTAGCTACCCTAATTAACTTGGCTCATCAACTGAGCTTTAAATTTTATGTTGTAGGTGAGTTCCAATTCTTTCTATGAACATGAATTATCTTAATTTTATTAATTCTATGATCTTGAGATTTTAGGCCATTTATTTATTTTTTCTTTTGTGTTTCATAAGTCCATGTTATACATTCATTATGATGGGACACATTAGGAGGATCCTGTGGACTTTGAAGATTATAAATCAAAAAAATATGTGAATTTCATGGCATGAGAGGAAGCTCAATGATTATGAATGCTTGTTCTCTTTCAGAAGACCTGCATTCAGTTCCCAGAACCCAAGGTAGGCAGCTCACAGTGACCTGTAACCAGGATATTTAACTTCCTCTTCTGATCTCCATGTGTATCCATATACATGAGGCATATACACACATACACACACATGCAGACACACACACACACTAAAATTACTATTTAAAACCTCTAAAGAAAATATGCACATCTCCTTAGGTAGGCACTTGGGAATATATATATATATATTCCCCAGATGACATATAGTAAAACTTCAGATTCTAACCTCATGTCCACATAGGGCCTAAATGTCTGCTGTTACATAAGAAGATATTTCACACACACACACACACACACACATAAGTACATATGTATATGTACATGTACAAGTATATGTATATATGTAGACACAGACTCAGACACACAGACACATAGACACACACACAAGTATATATGTATATATGTAGACACAGACTCAGACAGACACACAGACACACACACATACTTTTTATTAAAATACAAAGGGTTGATGCATGATGTTTCTGTAATTCACAATTTGGGGGACTCCACCCATGGCAAGTCTTGTCTTTATGAAAAGGTTTTCAGTTTTAATTCTGTACTCATGAGCCCAAGACCTTCCTTCCTGCTCCTATGGAGATCTTGAAGTCCCAATTTCCTTAATAGACAAGAAATGACCTTCATTGCACATGGCTACAGTGTGGACTTCTGCCTGCTGCTTCTTTTAAATGTTTTGTTTGTTTGTTTGGGTCCCTGGGATTCACAGTTTTTGGAAGATACTTACATTTTTCAGAATTTCCGATGCTTTGAAGGAAAGCACTTCCAGTTCCTTGTGATAAACTGCTCTGGCAGAAACAGATGTGTCTACTGGGCTTTCTACGGAGATGATCTTATTTTCTGCATGGAATGGCATTTTTATTTCTTCCTTTAAAGAATATATCCAACCCTTCTCCTTATTAATAGCACTTTCACCTCTAAGAATTATGTGTGCTAAGAATTTTTTGAATAGCTTTCTTTATCCAAATGAAAATAAATTCTTGTTTAGTCCCCATTTTTAAAGTGTTCTTGGTTAAATCATAAATGATTTTGAATTTGTTAATACTTTTCCTGAATATGTGGATCCTTTCTGTTCTACATCTAGTATATCTCTGAATTTTTATGAAGTTAAGTGGGTCATTTTTTTCAAACTATCAAAACATTGCTAACTATATTTTCATTTTAGGTATAGGACTAATAACTTGATCATGATATATTTTACACAGACCAACTTTTTATACTAAAAAGTTTCAAATGGCTGTGTGTATAAAGAGATAGCTCACTGGTTAAGTGTACCTGCTCTGTACTAGTGAGGACCAATGTTTAGATCCTAGCATATGTGTAAACAGCTAGTTGTCACATCCTTACCACAGCTCTGAAGAGCACAGTCCATGGGACTTCTTGTCTTCCAGCTTGTTTGAGAAAATGTGAATCCAGGCTCAGAAAGAGATCCCGCCTCAATGGAACCAGTAAAGAGAGATAGAGGAGGACATCCAGATCTCTTTTCTGGCCTCTGCATGCATACAGATATATACACATGCATTCTCTCTCTCTCTCTCTCTCTCTCTCTCTCTCTCTCTCTCTCTCTCTCTCTCACACACACACACACACACACACACACACAAATAAATCCACATATTCATACACACACACATACACACATACCATATACCTGCACATATACATGCTCACACCATATATACCAGCACACACACACTCAATGACTCACATACACACACAAATGAATAAACCCACATGAATCTTTTAAAAATTTAAAGTCTATAAAAAGTAAAAAGCAATAGTGTAGTAGACACACACAAACATTTTAACCTTTCACCCAGATTTGTCATCTCTTCATTTTTGCTCATCTCTGACTCCTGACAGAAACTATTTTCCTAAACACATGAATATAAATTTTGGTCATGGCTACATGCCTAGGCTTTAGCATGGATTATCTAAGAATATTCTTCAATGTAATAATAATAATACACAAATTATAATTTGAAAATCTTAAAAAAATTTAGATATAAATAATAAGTTGTAAATTCAGAGCATTCCTGCTGTCCTACTGTACCCTATCTGGGATGTAAGTAATTCCTTTGTCTGTGTATCCATGCTGTATACCTCATTCACCTATTGCTCATGCAATAGCCTTTTGGGCTATTAAATAAAATCTTGCAACAGTACAAGAACAAGAACAACCATCATTGTCGTCATCATCATCATCATCAGAAATCATCATCAGAAATCATAATGTTCTAAATAGAAGTTCTCAAAATTCTTGACTTTATCCTAAGTACATTTGTATAGGGGGAAAAGATAGCATATATAGGGGTTGGTAATATTTACAATTTCAGATATCCACTGAGGATCTTAGAATGTGAACTTTATAGATAAGGGAGAATCAGAAGCCTATTAAAAGTTTGTCATAATTACAAGTAAATTGAATGGTTCATAAGAGGCTGAGAGACTGCTCAGAAGTAAAAGCACAGAATACCCGAAAAGCCTTGCAAATGAATATTGAAATGACAATAAATTATACTACATTTATTCATTTATAAATGGTAGAGTTGGGCAGCAAAGTAGGCACTGTAGCAGGAAAAAAAGACCATGTTGTAAGATCAAATAAAAATAAATGTCATGTGTGGTGGGCTGAGATGAAGTTCAGAGAGGCAGAGGAGTGGGTGAAATTTTTGTTATGTGCTGTTTATCTGCAAAAAAAGGTGAAAAGTTACTCTTGTCTGACAGCATAAAGGCATGCCCTTGTATTTGTCCTGGTTAAACACTTCTAGGCATAAGTAACTCTTGATGCTTATCCAGGTCTCATTTAGAGCATTTGTACTGGCTTCTATTGATTAACATTCGTCCAGTGTCAAATACATCTGAACTATGTAATACAAAAGACTGGTTCAGTTTTTTTTTTTTTTTTTTTTTTTTTTTTTTAGATCCCTAAAAGTTTCCAAGAAGTAGGTAAGAGATTGGTGTTCACTATGAAAATCTAAAGAAGCATACCAAACACAGCTTGCATAGCTATATTGTATCAGAAGGCAGAACTTTGCCTTTGGCCTTGCAAGAGTCAGCGGGAGCTACAGAAAATGCAGAGCATGGAAATGATGTCTTTGTGTTGAAGCCACGGGACTTCTTTTGAGAGTAGATGACTATAAGCCACCATAAAGAGGCAGATGCAACACAGCAGCTGGTTTTACCACATTCAATGTTGTGATTGAAAGAACCCAATGTGTCACATTACCATAGAGGGACAGTGAACACAGACTTGTCAACCTTCCGCAGGAAGGGAAGTCAGTCTTCAATATCTACTAAACCCCTAGAGCAAAATGTTAAGATGAGAGCTACATTTATAATGTGCAAAGAAAAGAAAACTCAGATTAAATAAATATGCTTAAGGATAATGATAAATTAGAATAACTGACTTCAAAGGAGCAATCCGAAAACCTGTATAAGCTGACAACCACTAAAGAATTAAAATTCTGATAAAAATTTTTTACCTTGCTTACTTAGTCACCCTCAAAAGTTAGACCAGACAGGTAGGTAAATTCTTTTGTAGATTTTTCAAAGACAAGGCAAATCATATTTTATAAAAATGCACCTAAACTATAACAAGAGGTGAAATGTCTCTGACTCATTTTTAGTTCATTGTTTACATATTCTATAAGAAAAAAGTTGAAGAAAATGTTACTGTGGACCAGGAATCTATTAGGAGCAGAATCACTGATGCTCATCAAGTTGTTCCTCAGCAGAGTAGATTGACAGTCAGCTTCAGCCCGTTAATACAATGTTCCACATCACTTGGAGATGGGGAAGGATGATCCTTGGGTAGAAAACAGTGTGTGTGCCTGTTAAATGTAGGAGTAATACAAGATGTTTGCTGACTCCATTATTGCTTGCTACCAAAAGGTAAAGCAAATAAAATCTATCAAAATCAAGCAAAAGCTATCAAGATCAGGAAGAAAGAGGTCAAATTTTAATGGCATAGATATATTTTCATATCATTTTTATGCCTGCCAATACTGTTCACTTTGAGTGAAATCATGAATGCTTTTCTTTTCTGAGATAGTCCTCTGGCTGAGATATATACTTCTGGCTGGCCTAGAACTTGGGATGTTAGGTCCCAAAGCACAGTACCACGATGGCCACCACTCACATATGCAATAGGCAAGAGTGTTTTTATTTCATGAAAGCAAGAAGTCTTCATCCAGGGTTTGGCCACTTACAAAGGGGTGCATATCTTTTATAGGAAACTAGGGGAATTTTAGCAAAGGTTTGGTAATCTAAAGCTTCATTGGTAGGTGCCAGGGAAGTTACATGGGTCAGTTTCTGATTGGTTGCTATGTTAGTTTCACTATATTTAGAGAAGTCTTGAGGAAATTCCAGGAACTGACTCAGCTCTAAGCATATTCTTCCTTTGTCAGAACCATCAATGATTAACAGCCCAGTGTTGGTAGCTCCCTCTGAGGAGTTCACCTGCTTTCCTGGGAAACCAAAACTTTCCCATTCCCAAGGTGTTGAAGAAATCTCAGGTCTCAGCCTAAACTTAAAAATTAACTTCTCCAGAGACATGTTCCAGGAGAAGCACATTCCAAAGACTTACACATACATTCCAGGAGAAGGGCCCAAGATAAGAGCATTAAAAGGTCATCAGGAAGCTGAACCCTCAGTGCAATAAACCTGGGTAAACAGGAGCTATGGTAAGATAGACTTAGCTAACTCTCATTGTCATAAGATAATGTTGCCAAGAAACCGGGCAGGGGAGCAGCTATTTGAGGTCAGCCTTTGTGGTTAACATTATCTAAGAGGTGATTGTAAGACTGCCCTCATAAACCCTGTGAAAACTGTATAAAAACTGCTCTTAGCTGTAGCTCAGGGTTCCTCTAGCCTGCGTGTGGGGGAATCCCAGTGCACTGGATCAATAAACCTCTTGATTTTGCATTGAACTCCCTGTCCATGACTGTTTCTGTGGGAGTGTGTCTTCCTGGTTTGAATCTCAGGGTCCTACATTTTGGTGCATTGGCCAGGAAACTCATGCTCTCTCAGACCCCGAGGCTAAGGGATTAGAGGTCTGCTCGAGCAGATCTGTTTGCTTTCTGTTTTGTGTCTGTGAAGTGTCTGGGCAAGCTATGAAAAGTAGTCGGTTTTAGACTTTGGGAGAGGGTCAAGTTTTGAGTTCTGGAAGGGAACTCATCAGGAGTGGTCAAAGCAGCGGGGTAGACATACCAGCACTCCATGGACCACGGGACACTGGAGAATGCTCCAGAGTCCTTCTGGGAGGTGGGATTGGAAAAGATCCTCCTCCATCTGGAGGTGGTCTGTCTCCAGGCATCGGCGCCAGGTGTGGCTTCTGTTGCTCTCTTGTGGTACTCTTGTGTAGGACGTCCTGTTTGTGTTATTCATTGCCTGTAGTGTTGGACTGGTAATCTGTTTTAACTGGCCTAATATTGGACAGACACTTTCTATCCCACTGTCTTTGACTCTTGACCACTGGACTGAAGTTAAGACTAGAGCTCATAATTTTTCCAGTAGAAGTGAAGAAACAGAAATGGCAGACATTGTGTGCCTCAAAGTGGCCATCTTTTCAGATGGGATGGCCACTGGAGGGATCCTTCTTTCTAGAGAAAGTTAGACAGATTAAAGAAAGAATTTTTCAGAGAGGTACTGGTGGACATCCAGACCAAGTCCCCTACATAATCATCTGGGAAGACCTGATTCTCTCTCTCCCTCCATGGGTCCACCCGTTTGTTTCACTTTCAGATTCAATGAGGACAGAGGTGTTTGTGCTTAAGGACAGTAATGAGGAGAGGAGAGCCTCATGTCCTGTAGGAGGAGACGAGGAAAAGAAGATCCTTGCCACATCAGATGCTGACCTCCTCCTTTTAGATACCCCTCTCCCTTATCCTTCAACTCTTCCCCCTCCATGGCAGCCCCGTCCCACCTCCAGGGTCCCAGGGGCTGTGGCGCTGGTGGGGCCCTCAGCACCCCCTGCAGAAAGGGGCCAGGAGGGTCCAGCTGCTGGGATGCAGAGTAGGTGGGCAGGGACCACCGAGACCACTGTCTTGCCTCTGTGGGCCTATGAACCCCTGATGCTCAGGGCCACCAACCTCTCCAATACTGGCCCTTTTCTTTGGCAGACCTTTATAATTGGAAGACTCATAACCCTTCTTTTTTCTGAAAACCCCCAGGCTCTGACTGGCCTGATTGATTCTTTCCTCTTTTCACACCAGCCCACTTGGGATGATTGTCAGCAGCTCTTACAGACACTCCTCACTACTGAGGAAAGACAGTGTGTCCTACTGGGGGCCAGGAAGAACATCACTGGAACAAATGGGAGGCCCACCCTCCTACAGAATGAAATAGACGCAAGGTTTCTGCTGACCAGACCAGACTGGGACTTCAACATGCCTGAAGGTAGGGAGCGCTTGAAGGTCTACCACTAGGCTCTAATAGCAGGTCTCTGAGGGGCTGCATGGTGCCCTACTAATTTGGCTAAGGTAAGAGAGACGGTCCAGGGGCCTACCAAGCCTTCTTCAGCATTTTTAGTATGTCATGCCCTATGACCCTACATCTGATGCATAAAACAACAGTGACAGTAGCCTTTATTGATCAATCTGCCAGTGATATTTTTTAAAAAGCTGCAGAAGTTAGATGAATTACAGGACAAGTTTTTGAGAGAATTAGTGCAGGTAGCTGAAAAGGTGTTCTTTAACAGAGAAAGTGAAGAAGAAAAGAAAGAAAGAAAGAAAGAAAGAAAGAAAGAAAGAAAGCAGAAAGAACAGGAAGCTAAAGAACTAAAAAAAGAAAGGAGACAAGAAAAGAATTTGACTAGGATTTTGGCCACAGCAGTTAGAGAGAGTCGAGGGCCAAGTGAGAGAGTACCAGGCAACTGAAGGAAGGCATTGGCCAAGGACGAGTGTGCCTACTGCAAGGAAAGGGGACACTGGGCAAGGGATTTCCCCAAGAAGAAGGGGGATGAGCTCCATCAAGCCAGAGAGAAAGCCCTAGGCCAAAAGGTACTGGCCTGGGGGAAGACAGCGACTAGGGGGGGACAGGGTTCAGACTGCCTCCCCGAGCCCAGGGTAACACTGAAAGTGGAGGGGAAGCCCACTCAGTTTCTGGTGAACACTGGAGCCCAACATTCAGTCCTACAAACCACCGGGCTCATTGTCTGACAAGAGGTAGTGGGTCCAACGAGCCACTGGCAATAAACAATATTCATGGACTACTCAAAGAACAGTGGACCTCAGTGTGGGATGGGTATTCCACTCATTCTTAGTCATTCCAGAATGCCCCTACTCTCTTCTGGGCAGGGACCTGCTTGCAAAGATTGGAGCCCAGATTCACTTTCTCCCAGAAGGCCCTCAGGTAAAAGATGGACAAGGAAATGTGTTACAATTACTGACTATAAAACTCAAGAATGAATACCACCTCTTTGACCTCCAAAAAGAGAATTCCAGAGATATGAACTGGTGGCTGAACCAGTTTCTATAAGCATGGGAGGAAACCACAGGCATGGGTGAGGCTAAGAACCAGCCACCAGTCCATGTAGAGTTAAAAGCCCTGGCCACTCTGGTAACAGTCAGTCAGTATGCAATGAGCAAGGAAGCTCAAGATGGAACTAGACCTTATATCCTCAGATTATTAGATCTGGGGATACTTAAAAGGTGTCAGTCAGCATGGAACAAACCCCTGCTCCCAGTATGAAAGCCAGATACCAACAACTACTGACCTGTGCAAGAACTCCGTGAGGTAGCCAAGCAGATGACAGACTTACATCCTACATTACCAAACCCATATAACTTGTTGATCTTTCTTCCCCCAGAAAGGACTTGGTATACTGTGCTAGATCTTAAAGATGCCTTCTTCTGCCTTTGACTGAGCCTGAGCAGCTAACCAGTCTTTGCTTTTGAATGGAAGGGCCCAGAATCAGGAATATCTGGACAACTAACATGGACTCGGCTTCAACAGGGGTTCAAGAACTCCCCTACCATCTCTTATGAGGCTCTACACCGGGATCTTGCCCCATTTAGAGCAGAAAAATCCCCAGGTAACTCTCCTTCAATTCATAGATGATATCCTCCTTGCTGCAGCTAACAGAGATGCATGCCCTGATGGAACCCACTGGTTATTAACTGAACTGGAGAAACTAGGATACAGGGTCTCTGCTAAGAAGGCCCAGATTTGCAGAGAACAGGTCAGTTACCTAGGTATCTGCTCAGAGATGAGAAGTGGTAGTTATCAAAGGCTAGAAAAGAGACTGTGTTCCACATGCCTCCTCTTCCCCCTCCCCAGTAATGCAAGACAAGTGAGAGAATTCTTGGGGACAGCAAGGTTCTGTCGATTGTGGATCCCAGGGTTCTCCAAAATGGCAACGCCCCTCTATCCATTAACTAAGAATGATAGGCCATTCAAATGAGGAGAGAGAGATCAGGCTGCCTTTAATACCATCAAGACAACTGTCATGTCAGCCCCTGATCTGGGATTTCCTGATGTGTCCAAGCCTTTCCATCTGTAAGTGGAGAAAGACAAAAAAGTAGTGAAAGGGGTCCTAATGCAGAAACTCGGACCCTGGAAGAGGCCAGTGGCATACCTCTTAAAGAAATTAGACTCTGTAGGAGCCGGGTGGCCAGCCTGCCTGCAAATTGTGGTGGCAGTAGCAACTCTAGTCAAAGACACCAATAAATTGACCTTAGGGCAAGATTTTGTGGTGATGCCTCCTCACACATTAGAGAGCATGGTGCACCAGCCCCCCACCCTCCTGATCTCTGGCTTACCAATGCCTGGATTACTCACTACCAGAGTTTGCTGCTAAATTCAGGCAGGATCACTTTCTCCCCAGCCTCTGGGCTGAACCCAGCCACCCTGCTGGACCCAAACCTCAGAGCACCAACCTATGACTGCCAGCAAGTACTTGCGGAGGCACATGGTTGGCAAAAGGGCTTGACTGATCAGCCTCTGGTGGATCCTGAGGTAACCTGGTATACTGATGATAGTAGCTACCTCAAAAATGGGAAAAAGAAGGCCGGGGCTGCAGTGGTAGATGGACAAAAATTAATATTCCTTAGAATTGGGAAAAGATAAAAAGGTTAATATCTACACAGATAATAGATCTGCCTTTGCCACAGCCCTTGTCCATGGGGCCATTTACCAGCAATGGGGTCTCCTCACGTCAGCTGGGAGAGAAATTAAAAATAAGACTGAGATTTTGGCGCTGCTTGGGGCACTATATCTGCCCTCTAAAGTGAGCATTATCCACTGTCCTGGCCAACAAAAAGAGACCTCAGTGGTCACCAAAGGAAACAGCATGGCTGACAAAGAGGTGAATAAGGTAGTGGGTGGAATGGTTCTGACCATGACTATGGCAAAAGTAAAGCTGAACCTGCCTCTCCATTCCAATATACGGCTGAAGATCTGGCCTTAATGACTAAAATTGAAAAAGAGTTTGATGAGGACCTGAGGGTGTGGAAGACCCTGGCCAAAAACATAATCCTGCCCCAGAAAGAGACAGAAACAATGGTGAGGCAAATGTACCAATTGACCCCAGATGTCTGCCAGTTGGCTGCAGGATTATCAACATGGGACATCCTAGACTATTCCGCCCCCTAATGTAAAAGCCTAGGTGGATATGGACTACCTGAGTGTGGTGGAGAAAGGACCTGCTCCATACCTTGTGGCTGGAGATGCTTTGGAGGGTTTGGGTGTAATCACCCATACCTTAGATCCAAATTGAGACAAATCCCTCCAGACTTAAGAGCGATGAAGAACACCTTGGGGGATAGGGAGTTGGGGGATAGGGGAGTTCTATTGTGCAAGCTGGGGGTATAAGATGTCGAGATATAAATGGTGGAACCCTAAGTCTTCTTGGGTCCTGATCAATGTCACCTGTGTGGCTACTCAGGTAAGTCTTACCAAAAACCAGTGCAGCGGTTTTTCCCCCATCTTCTTAAGTGTAAATGGAGTCAGGCAGCCTCCTGATAAGAGGAGGTGGACTGGAGAGGGCACCTGCACAGTCTTCACGTGCAACCCGATGTTCATACAGTTTACTGAGCTGGGGAAAAGGTTCACTTCAGGGAGGATCAAGAGAAGAACCTGGGGGCTCAGGTTATACAAGTCTGGATATGATTATGGGCTTTTTTTCACTATTAGACTGAAAATTGAAGCCTCAGATTGTTCCTTAGTAGGTCCCAACTCCGTCTTATTGCCACCCCCAAATAGTAAGAGACAAGAACCCCCCTTCCCCAGATGCCACCAGGTCTCCACAGCCCATGGTACTCTCAACCCAGAGAGCTATGGCAGAGAAGACTAAGCTGAGCTCAGATAAATTGGAGCCCAGATTGGTCCAGATGATAGAGCAGGTTTTTGAGGTATTAAATTCTACTAACCCAGAGGCTACTCAGGCTTGCTGGCTCTGTTATGATGTAGCCTTCCCTTACTGTGAGGCTGTGGGGCTCATAGGTAATTACTCAACCTCTAACTCACCCTCAAGCTGCTGCTGGACCTCTCAAGATGCCAAGATCACATTAACACCGGTCTCTGGAAGAGGGCTCTGCCTGAGAAAGGTCCCACACACTCACTCTTACCTGTGCAATACAACTGTCTATGTGGCACAGGAAGAAAGTGTTAGTTGCTTATTCCCCCTACCCCCGCTGCTCCAAGATGGTTGGTGGGCATGTGGAATAGGACTTACCCCCTGTGTTAATTCCAGGGTGCTGAACCAAACCCCAAGACTTCTGTGTCATGGTCCAGCTAGTGCCTAGGCTGATATACCAGGCTGAAAATGATCTCATAGATGCCTGGGAGAGAAGACTCCACAGATCCAAGAGAGAACCCGTTAGCATGACTCTCTCAGTCCTTTTGGGTTTGGGAGTAGCTACAGGGATAGCCACTGGAGGAACCGCCCTAGCTTTACAGCCTGAGTACTACTGAGGACTTAGGAGGCTATCGATATAGATATTCAGGCAATGGAGGATTCGATCTCTAAATTACAGGAGTCCTTGGCCTCCCTTTCTGAGGTGGCCATGCAGAACAGAAGGGGATTAGATCTCTTCTTCCTCCAACAAAGAGGGTTGTGTGCAGCCTTAAAGGAAGAATGCTGTTTTTACATAGATCACTCAGGAGTAATCAGAGACTCAATGGTCAAAGTCCGAGAAAGCCTGGCTAAGAGACAGAGAAAGAGAACAGAATCTAGGGTGGTTTGAGTTGTGGTTAAATAAATCTCCCTGGTTTACTACCTTGGTTTCAGCCATAATGGGACCCCTTATAATCTTGCTTCTTTTGCTCACCTTTGGCCCCTGCATTCTAAATCGCTTGGTTAGATTTGTTAAGGATCACGTTAATACCATACAAGTGTTTATGCTTAGACAACAAAATCACGCTGTACACCAGGATGACAACTTGTGATTCCAAGATTGGAATCAGCCACAAGGAAAGGGGGGAATGAAGGAATCTCAGGTCTCAGCCTAAACTTAAAAGTTAACTTCTCCAGAGACATGTTCCAGGAGAAGCACATTCCAAAGACTTACACATACATTCCAGGAGAAGGGCCCAAGATAAGAGCATTAAAAGGTCATCAGGAAGCTGAACCCTCAGTGCAATAAACCTGGGTAAACAGGAGCTATGGTAAGATAGACTTAGCTAACTCTCATTGTCATAAGATAATGTTGCCAAAAACCCGGGTTTGGGAGTGGCCATTTGAGGTCAGCCTTTGTAGTTAGCATTATCTAAGAGGTGATTATAAGACTGACCTCATAAACCCTGTGAAAATTGTATAAAAACTGCTCTTAGCTATAGCTCAGGGTTCCTCTAGCCTGCGTGTGGGGGAACCCCAGTGCACTGGATCAATAAACCTCTTGATTTTGCACTGAACTCCCTGTCCGTGAATGTTTCTGTGGGAGTGTGTCTTCCTGGTTTGTATCTCAGGGTCCAACAGTGTCTCTGCTTCTTGAATGTGAGGGTTATAGTTATGTACCATCGTGCCTAGTCTATGTTATGATATATCAAGTACCAAGCCCTCAAATAAATAAATAAATAAATAAATAAATAAATAAATAAGTAAATAGATAAAATCTTTTGTTGGAAAGTTTAGGAGTAGGCAAGTTATCACAATGTTTCTTTATATCATTAGCATCAAACTTTCAAAAAGAAGAAAAAAAGCAACATAAAATATTTTAAGCCCATTTTACAAGCTAGTCTAAAGTATAGTTTTAAAGAGGGCTTTACAAAAATCAACTTCCCTACAAATGTATAACTAACCTAGATGAGAGACAAATCAAATAACCATAATATTTTCAGTATCTCAGTTTGTAGTTGGTCTGGCTTTAGATACTCATTTTAGAGACAAAAATTCGTTGTGTCTTCTATAATAATTCTCACTAACAAAACAGGTAGTTGTAATGGTCTTTCTGCCCCCCCCCCCCAGCCTTTGTCTCCCCCAGTGACAGCTCCTTCAGTGTCTTAAAGTGTCTCTTTCGTTTCTGTATCTGCATTGTTGAACCCTGGTACTTGGAAGAGGGAGACTTTCTGTGTATCTCTTTAAATGTCTTTTTAAATTAACTGGTTACCTGATACAATGTATAGGAAGAAATGAGATAGTTCACAGTACTCAGAAAAGACTAATTCTCAAGCTTGGGGGTGGGGTGGGGGAACCTGATTTGTGTTTATGATTAACTATTAGGAAGTCATTGAATAAGGTTGAATTTCAAAATATCTACAGGAAGCCTGTGTACACACTATTGTGAGATCTGTGTAAGAATTTGATGGGGGATTGTGAATTTACTCATCCAGAGATTTTTTTTCCTCTTGAGCTTTTGTTTTCACTTCTTTAAACCTGGATTCAGTGAGTTTCTTCTAAGTGATGTTAATGTAGCAGTGTCAGCATAGGGGATTAGGGGGGGTGGGGTGGGGGAGTGGCCTGGGGCATGGCATGAGGAGGTCCTGGGAGGGGAGGGTCACAAAAGCCTTGATTTCATCAGAGACTTAATTAACTGGTCTTCAAGGCTCAAAGCACTGGTAAGAGGTGATGCTGAGTTTGAGGTCATTGTTGCCTTGGTCTTGAAGCAAACATCTGTTTCCTGCCTTTTGTTTTGCTGCTCTCTGGCCACCTGATGTAAACTTTGCTTGCTCTTTTTGCCTCCATGATACTCCCTAGTTACCAAAGTAGCCAAGTGACCATGGACTCTAAGCTCCCAAACTACAAGCCAAAATGAATCTTTCTTTCTTTAAGTTTAATTTTCAAAGGTATTTTGTCACAGCAATGGAAATTAATGTACCTTTTGTCTTAGTTGCTTTTCCCCTTGCAGTGATAAAATGCCCTGACAAAAGAAACTCAAAGAGGAAAAGGTTCATTTTTACTCAAATTTGCAAGCTATTGTCCATCATAGTGGGGGAACTCATACTGGAAGAATCTTGAGGCACCTAGCTAGATGGCATTTGCATAAAAAAACAGGGAACAATGGATGTGTGTGTTAAGTTCACTTTCTCCTTTTTAAACAGTCCAGCATCCCAACCAGGGACTGGTGTCACTCAAGGTGAACAAAAGTTCCCACCTAAGTTAATCTAATGCAGAAAATCCTGCAGAGCTATACATGGAGGGCTGTTTCTCAGGAGATTTCTCATCAAATTGACAAGTGGGAATAACCATCATGTGTTTTAAAGATGATATGATTCTATAAGGGTCAATTCGATTCCCTCTGCTGACAGAGCATTTTTTATAGCATATCTTATAAAGTTAAATTACAAAACATATGCAAATTAGTCTTTTTTATGAGGATTTGTTTATTAGGGACATACCTTATTGAAAACATAATACTCAAAACAAGATTTTTTTTTTGTGCTATGTGGGATCCAAATGCGTTTTGTATCTACTAGTCAAGTCACTTTAGCTATCTATAATTTATCTACATCAATCATCTGTTTATAGATTTATCATTTATTTATCAGTCATCTTTCAATCAATCTATATCTGTCAATCATTTATCATCTATCATCTATCTATATTTGTCAATCATATGTCTATCATCTATCTATTCACCTGTCACTTAAATACCTATTCAGCCATCCTTCTTTTTCCAAATTCCCCTTTGATTCGCAATACTTTATTATTTTCTATTAAGGTACAAAATGAAAAGAAGGTATTACTCTGCTTATAGAAACGCCAGACAAGAAACAGGAAAATAGCCCATTTGTTCTGCACAGCAGTGATTTTGTAGCACTGGTCCCTTGTGCTCAACTCCATTTTTGGTAAGTTCAGTGAGAACTGGGTACTTGCACCCCCAAAAACAGCAGTGTGCAGCATAAGAAACTTGGCAGCATGGCTCTTCAGTTTATACAGCAGCTGGAACGCTAACACCGTCATTATTCCTAGAGAAAGAAAAGAGGTTATTTTTGTTTCACCAGATTATCTTTTACTCAACATGTAAATAAATTGCAGATAAAGCTTGTATACAGGAAATTGAATTATTAGCTTGAGGGGAGATAAGGACAATGTATTCATCTTTGAAAGAGAGCAGGTGACTCACCACAGATGAGACAAGCCATTGCATGTGGTTCTGGGAAGAAAGGGAGACATTCCTTATTTTGGGGTACCACACTGTATAGCATGCTCTTAGATCTACCCTATGTAGCATGCTCAGCCACAGAGGAAAGGTTAGGACTTGCCTTTCCAGCATGTCTCTCATTAAATCCAGGAAGGTGTTTGGCATGTGTTTATGTTGTAATGAAAGGTATAGAAAACTTATGAAAAATGCTAGTTTCACTGAAGACCCCCTCTCTGGGGAGACCCTCACTCAAGTCTCGGGAAGTCACAGCCACCCAAAAACCAAATCTGGATGCAAACAGCAGAGGCTTTATTCGGGAGAGTTAGCCGGCTAATGGTCAATTCGTTTGCCCACGAAGGAGCTGAATTGACAAAGACCGGTTGGTTGAGGGGCTTTTTAAAAGGGGGAAAACCACAATCCAGGGGAGTGAGGAGGGGGTGAAGGGTTGCTAAGGAAATATAACATAAAAATAGCGGAAAATTCCAGAGGAACCCAACCTAAGTGAGTCAGGGTCATGTGGAAAACACTCTTATACTCATTCTTCTCAAAAATGTGGTCTTGCCATGTCACTGTGGCCTTGCCTTGTCATTGTGGTCCTGCCCTGTCACTTGCTCAACTATTTCTCAGTTGCTCAGACACGGCCCTGCCCTGTCATCATGGTTACTAGTTTCTCAGCACCACCTAGATGACTTGCATTCCTCTCTTCCAGTTCCTGAAACCAGCCAGTCTATATTTTTAGCTTGCTTCAGAGAAAAATGTCCATGCCCTTTAAAGTGAGGCTTAGAGAAAATCCTATATACATTTTACAAAATGATTTTTATAATTTTTCACTGTGTATCACCAAGAAATAGGAACTGAATGTAAGATTTTAGGCCTTCACTACCCCAGGATACATTTTACATTCTGGGAGGGGTACATTATCCCTAAATCAGAGGACACTTGCTGGATTAACATTCAGGAGAGGAAGGGAGAGGCTGATTAACATTCCTCAGACCACAGGGAAGGGAACCCACCTGCTGGTGGGGAAGGCTTAAAGCACAGATGGTTGGACAAGGTTACATTCTTGCAAAAGATAAGTATACAGGATGTTTTCCACATGACCCTGACTAAATTATGGGTTGGGACTTCTTGGGACTTTCCACTGTTTTATGTTATGTTTCCTTGTTTTCCCCCTCACCCCCCCCCCCGTTTGTGTTTTTTTTCCTTTATATATCCTGAAGCCCCCTGCCTCGGTGTCAACACTCCTCTGCCCCTGCATGGGTTAAGAGTCTCTGCCTCAGTTGACTGATCCTGAAATATACCTCTTGCTGTTGCATCAAGAATGGTGTCTTGTGAGTTATTGGGTGGCCATGAATTTGTGAGGCTTGAGGGAGGTCCTTCCTTCCTGGGGGTCTCACAGTAATACCATAAATCTCAGAAGCTCTTGGAATGTTATAATTTAAATATCACGATATCTTTTTTAGTACTCACCCCATGAAATATGTTTAATAAATATTTACAGAATAAATAAATAATAGACAGATTTTAAAGGTGAGAATTGCTTTTTAAATGATTATGGAACTTTAGTGGTCTATATAATATTACTGAAATGTTTACTGTGCCTTTTTCTATCTTTACTGTAGGGCTTGGGAGTTGGGTACTATTAATCATATTACTTCATGATATAATGCTTTCTTACTTTCCACATGTCCCTTCATTTCCTGTCAGATGAGCTCTTTGGCATAACAAATATTGTACTTTCTCAAAAATATGAGATTGGTGATCATATTGTAGAGTGAAAAATTATAAAGACCATTTTATGAAATATATACAGGCTTTTTCTTTGCCCTTAGACCTGAGCAAAAAGAGTGCAGGTTCCAGAAAGCAGAACTGGATGTAAGATTTCACGTCTTCACTGCCCTGGGATACATTCAGGGAAGAGCAACATTCCTTAAGCCTCAGGGTGGGGAGGGCCCTAAGCAAGAAGACATATTCCTGACCACAGAGAAAGATGCAAGTCATCTGGGTGACCAAGAACTAGCTAACTTTCCACTGTTCTTGGTTACCCCTCCCCCTTGAGGTCTTCCCAATATTACAGCCTGCTGATGTTCAAAATTTATAAAACAACCAATCATGTGCAACTGCGTGAAAATGCAACCAATCATATGTAACCGTGTGAAAATTCCTCCCTTTCCCCACCCTGTGCTATAAAAAAGCCCCTCAGCTTGCTGGCCGGGGTCAAATTCTGTTCTGTGTGGAAGAGCAGTTTGACCATTGGCTAGCCAACTCTCCCCAATAAACCTCTGCTGATTGCATCCAGGTACTGTGTCTTGTGATTTTGGGGTGGCTGTGATTTCCTGAGACTTGAGTAAGGGTCTCCCGAGTTTGGGGGTCTTCAATATGTTGTGACACTTTGGAAAAACAAAGGACCTAAATAAATGGCATGAAAATTTCCCTTCCTAAAGTATATGTTGTTTAGGTTTCACTTGCTTGTGAATTACAGAAAATCAACTCAGATTACTCTGAGCCCGTAAACAAATATATTGGAAGGACAATGGGAAATGCCATGAAGCTGGAGGGCAATGGCAGTATCAAGGTTGTAGCATTGCAGGATACCTGAGTCTGCGACCCATGTCTGAGCTCTGACTTGCTCTGGGCATCTTAACTCTCTCACTACTTTTGCGTTAGTTGCCTGACCTTGTATAAAGTGACTGCCACCTTCTGATACAAAGTAACAGTTACTTATTGCAGACCAATGGCCCAGGAAGTAAAAGATTTCCTATTCTTTGAAGAATTTCTTATTTAATTCCCATCAGAGGGGCTATGGGTCGGCTGAGTCAGGAGCCCCATCAAGGAAATCTCGAGATTCGAGAGTGTAAGCACACTATAGACTCCTAGAGTGTTGGCTTCTGGCTAATGTAGGGCAGCTGGAGAAAAGACAATTCTAGAAAAGCCGAAGAAGAGGATTTGATAAGTGTTCACTGGAGTAACTTTTAAAAGCTACTTGTGAAACAAAGGAGGCCATCAACTCAGCACACTAGGAAAGCATAAACAGGGCAACAGCACAGCCTGCCAATTAAGAAACAGAATGAAAAATGCCAAGTTGTAGAAAAACAGAGCAAATGGGACTCACAGGGAAAGTGAGAAGGAGGAGAATTTCCAGTGGGGAGGTAATGGTGCTGCTTTTTCCTAGGGGAGTTTTGTTGTCTAACGAGAAAAGTTTAAAGACATTTTATGATCTCTCAGGTGCTGTTGATTAGAACTTTTGACAGTGAGGAGAATCTTTCATTTCTACATTACTCAATTTTGTAGCCACTAGCCATATGTGGTTGTGTGTAGCCCAATGGCTACACTCTGGGACCCCAAGAAGGAAATTTGTGAAGAGCAACCACTGCAATCGCAAGGGGATTTAATTAGTCTAATGTGTTGGGGCTGCTTGCTCATGCAGGAGAAGCAGCTCTGGAGAATGCACTCAGGCTGAAGCATATATACAGTTTGAACAAGGCAGGTGTTTCTAGCAATAAACTGGTCAGTTGGCATTGATGGGCTGTGGGGGACCCTCCAATGGGAGCTATCTGTTGTCAGACTGCTCCATATGTCTGATAACCCAAGGTTTTTCTTAGAACTATGTGTCTTCACCCTTTTTGGAAAGAAAAGGATCTTGTGTTTTTTCTTGGGACTGTGTGGCCTCACTGTGGGGAGCCAACAGAAGGCGGATATCATCCTTGCAGCCATCTTGAGCCATATACCCTGACAAGAGACTTGATTACATCAGCCTACAACAGCTGAGCAAACTCTGATAACATCTTGCTTTAGATACCCAGGGTCTTCCCTTGGATGTGTGAGACTTAAAGCTGTGATTTAGAGCTGAGACTTAAGGGTGTGACTTAGAGATCAGATTTAGAGACAAGGCCTAAGGGCATGACTTAAAGGCATGACTTTGAGGAGTGGTTTAGAAGTGAGACATATAAAAGGCGAGAGGCACACAGAAGAGTTCAGTACAACTTGGAACTAGGGATTAGGTTAGAGAGTAAAACTTACAGTAGGAATTAGGCACTTAGCACTTGGAGAAAGAACTTGGAACTTGGAGGCACTAGGGACTAGGAACTAGAGACTAGGAATTCAAGACTTGGGAATTGGAGAGAAGAAGAGAGACTGAAGAATAAAGGGATTGAATCACACTGTGTCTGGTCTCCATTCCTTGAGTCTGTCCTCACTCTCTCTCTTGCTGAATCCCGACCTGCAGACCAGAGCAGCTTGGGGCAGTGCAGGCTCTAACAACTTAGCTCCCAAGACTTTGGCAGTACGGCTTTCAACACTGACAGAACAGTCCGAGACATTTTGTCCCCCAAACATGGGGTAGTGCAGTTCTCAACATCTCACCCTTCTGGGAAGGGAGGGGGTCAAGGGTAGTTTTCCATGAACTTCACAGTTGCTTGTGGCTGGGATGTGGTTAGTGGGATGGATAAAGTAGGTTTTAATTTTACTGAACTTAATTCTAGTACATGTCTAAGGGCCACTGATTTGCACAGTGCAGCTTCACACCTGAGAGGCTCATTTTATAAAGAAAAACAGAACCCTGACCTTTGACCTCCATTTACATTTCCAGGAAGCCAAGCCTAGAAAGCAGGCTATTGTCAGTCAGGCTTCTGGAAGTCCTAACAGTGTCTCTATTAACCATCCGGTAAGATGAGAAGTCACAATGGCCAGGACTTGAATGATAGTGGATGATGGCTTTTCAAAGTTTTGATTCAACTAATTTAGGACCAGCCAGATTAACTAAACACTCCACCCTTCACCTATCTTGGGACATATCCACTGTTAGCAATCAGGTACCGACCTGGACAGCCCTGAGGGACTCTGCAACAATAAGACACATCATCACTTGGTGCCCAGAAGTGGTGGCACATTTCCATTGTCACCCTGTAGCATGCCAGCCTTTGCATATGCCACAGTTGATTAAAAAGCTGCATTTCCCCTCCTTAACCCCTTCTTTCCTTCCTCCTCCCAGAGGCAGTCGCTGTGTCCCCCTCGCCTCTTCCTTTAATTAACCTCTCACATGAGACCTGTTGCTCAGTGTGATTTTGTCGGAACCAATGCTTAGTTTCATCATCCACTACTATGGAGCATTCCTACAGTGTTCCTGTGCCAACAACTTGCAGCGAAGACACTCAAATAAAGCTTGCTCTTTCCTACTCTGAGTTTCCCCACTCTTCTGCCTGTGATAGAGTATTGCAAAACACAAGCGAAGGTGGCCAACTCCTCAGCTATAAACTCAGAATAAAGAGGTGAGCTTGTTTCCCACTCAGTGTTCATCTGTGTCCAGAAAGCATTAACTGACTCCTTGTCTGTTACTCATGTTTCGCATGGGTTCTTTAGTGTTGTACTTCCACCGTTTCTAAAGAGCACGTTACTACCTTGTGGCAATTTGCAGTTTTCATTATTTATTTATTTATTTATTTGCAGTAGTGGAGAGTAAAAAGTAATTTAAAAAAAATATTTTATTTATATTTCAACCATTCCCTCCCCTCCCAGTCCTCCTCCCACAGTTCCTCATCCCATTCCTCCTCCCTCTTGCTTCTGAGAGGGTGTTATACCCCCAAACATGCCTCCCCCTTCCCTGGGGCCTGAAGTCTCTCCAGGATTAGGTTCATTTCTCCCACTGAGGCCAGACTAAGAAGTCCTTTACTATATATGTAATTTGCAGTTTTAAACGGGCAGAAATTCTTATACTGAGGCCATGCATCCACTTGTTCCTTCTTATCTGTTGTATGTGCACATTAAGAAGTACATGTAGTAGGATTGCCAGATTTAGCAAATGACAATATAGGCTTCCCAATTAAATTTGACTTTCAAATAAACAACAAATTAGTGTTTAGTATAAACACATCTCATGGATAAATGGTCTTATTATGCTAAAATAGATTCATTGTTTATCAGAATGTTTAATTAACTTAGAGCTCCGGAGACTGCCCAGAGGTTCTCTGAAGTGTGACTGTGCATGTTCAAAGAGCAACAAGAGAAACTGGGTGGTAGGGAGCCTCCTGGGGGAAATTACACTTGTGGGCAGAGTAATGGGATTGCTTGGAAGGAGCTGCTAACCTTACTCTTCTTGAGTCTTACAACCTTACAACTGTCTTGAGCCTAGGAAGGAGTTGTGATGGTCATCAAAGCAATTTGGAAAGTACTGAAAGTTTATAAAAATGATTGGTCATATTTACAGTGCCAAAGGAACACTTAGCTGGGCCTTTGTCCGAAGTTAGGAGATGATTAGAAATCCCAGGCATATGTTCATACTTTGAAGATTATATGGAATGAATGTAGAATGGTAGGAAAAGGAAAAGTCAAGGTTACCTCTTACATGTTGGCATAAGCAACTGGCTAAAATTGTTCAATGTGCTATATACAAAATTGTGGTTCCTCTAATTCACATTAATGTACTAACTTTCATGGTGAGGCATATGGTGGGGGATATAATTAAGGTTAAGTGAGGTTATTTACCTCCAAAGGACTGACTATCCTCATAAGAAAGAGAGGCAGCAGACAGGTCTTTCTCTCCCCAGACCCATCAAAACAGTCCACGTAAAAGCAATAGCAAGGCACCCATGGCTATAAACTTAGAAGATAGATCTCAGTGGAATCATCCTCAAGGCATCATTATCTTGACTACTGACCTCCAGATCTGTAAAAATATTTTCGATTTTAAACCAATCAGCCTGTGGTATCATGTTATGGCTGCACTAGAGTATGTCAGATATAGTATACAGAAAAATCAACAACAGGGAGATTTGTACAGAGTGGAGAAATCGTGCAAACAGCAACAATGTTTGTTCGAGGAAGTGAAGCAGACTGTATGACTATTAAACACAAAGTAAAGTGTTGTAATACAAAAAAGAGAGTCAGTAAAGTATGCATTAAAGATTTTTCTTCTTATAAAAATCTTTTTATTGATTCTATGAGAAATTCCCATTTTTTGCCCTCCCCAAATTTTCTGTTCTTGTTCGTTTTTTTTATTACTTATTTTATTTATTTACACTCCAAATGTTGCCCCTTCTCCTGGTCTCCTCTTGTAGAGTTCTTCCCCCATCTCCCACCCTATCTCCTTTGCCTCTGAGAGGGCAGCACCCCCACCCCTGTATCCCTCCTCCCTGGGGCATTAAGTCACTACAGGATTAGCATATCCTCCCCTACTGAGGCCAGACAAGGAAGTCCTCTGCTACATATGTGCCAAAGACCTTGGACCAACCTGTGTATATGCTCTTAGGTTGGTGGCTCAGTCTTGGGTTGCTATCTCCTTCAGTTCACTCCTGACTTTAACTTTTCCACAGGTGTCTCCAACCTCAGTCCAGTGTTTAGCTGTGAATATTTGCATTTGTATCAATCAGCTGCTGGTAGAGCCTCTCAGAGGACAGCCATGCTGGGTTCCTGTCTGTAAGCAGAACATGACATCAGTAATAGTGTCAGAGTTTGGTGCCTGCATGTGAGATGGGCAAGTTGGGCCAGTCACTGGGCAGCCATTCCCTCAGTCTCTACTCCATTTTTGTCCCTGCATTTCTTTTAGACAGGAGCAATTTTAGGTGGAAATTTTTTTCTTTTTTTTCTGTCAAAACCTACTTTCTATAAAGGATTGACTTCAGTACACTGTAAAAGAATCTGGAATTGATGTTAAACACTATGTTCAATGAGTCTTGGGTACTCACTGCATGCACCCTCAGTAGATACCAAGCTTTTTGCTGCCAGTAATAATAAGGTTGTTCACCAAGCAGCTTATTGAGAAATAGCAACAAACCATGAGAAAAATTAAGTGGAAAAATATTTTGTGAACTGAAAATTAAAATAAACATGTCCAACATCACTGGTATAATCCAATGACAGATTAGTTAATTTCCAGATGTGATTTTATATAACCTGAGGAGAAAATTTCTGGTTCATGAATGACATGCCTAATGCCAGTGATGTAAGACTATTTTTCCCACTGTTTTTGAATGACCCCTGAGAAGGGAGACCCTCACTCAAGTCTCGGGATGTCAGGGCCACCCAATAATTCACAAAACACCAATCTAGATACAATCAGCAAGAGATATATTTCGGGATCAACCGGCTGATGGTCAATCCATAACTCATGCAGGAGCAGAGGAATTGACAAGACAGCCTGGCTAGGGGAGGTCTTATATAGGGGAACCCACAAATGGGGGGTGGTGGGTAAAGGGGTAACTAAGGAAACATAACACAAAAACAGTGGAAAGTCCAAAAGTCCCAACCCATAATTCAGTTGGGGTCATGCGGAAACATCTTGTACACTAATCTTTCGCAAGAATGTAATCTTGCCCAACCATCCCTGTTTTGGGCCTTCCCGCAGGTGGGTTCTCTTCCCTGAGGTCTGAGGAATGTTAATCAGCCTTTCCCTTCCTCTCCTGAATGTTAATCCAGCAAGTATCCTCTGAGTCAGGAATAATGTGCTCCTCCCAAAATGTAGAATGTATACCCGCACAGTGAAGACGTAAAATCTCACATTTAGTTCTGCTTTCTTGGTGGAACTAGTGAACCGGCTGGCCTGCATTCTCTTTCTCAGGTGTAGGGGTCATAAAAACTGTCTATATGCTTCATAAGTTTTCTATATCTTTCATTTTCATTTTGCTTCTACTTTTTCAACATTACAGAGAACAATGATCATTTTCAACCTTCATTTTTTTTTTTAAATGGAGAGGTCTCCATTTACAAACTAGTTGCCTAATTATAGAAGACATACTTCAGACTGTAATGTGGAAGTAGAGAATTACAGTATATGTAGGTATCCTTAGCTCTATTGAGTAGGAATGGCAAAACTGCTGCTTTTCCACTCTCCTCTTAATTATTGGTCATTGCTTATCAGTCAGAGAGCACTTTTCTTTAAAACAACAAAAACCAACTTTATCTTGTGTGGTTCAGGTGTGTATGTGCATGGCACTGCACAACTTTAGGAGTTAAGTTTTAGTTTAGTTTTCCATTGTTATGAAGGGACATCATGACCATGACAACTCTTCTAAGGAAAACATTTAACTTGGGCTGGTTTTCAGTTTCAGAGGTTTAGTCCATTATCATTAAGGAGGGAAATATGGCAGGCAGACATGATATTAGAAAAGGAGTTGTAAGTTCTACATCTTGGTTTGTAGGCAGTAGAGGGAGACTATTAACCATATTGGGTGGAGCTTGATCTTACAAGATCTCAAAACCCACCTCCAGAGTGACACACTTCCTTCAAGGCCACATCTATTCCAATAATGCCACACCACCTAATAGTGCCACTCCCTATGACCAAGCATTCAAACACATGAGTCTATGGGGGACATTTCTATTTAAACCAACACAAGTTATCTCTCCTCTTCTACCATGTGTGTTCCAGAGATCAAATAAGGTTTTCAGGCATGGTTGTAATCCATTTTGCTGGCCCTAAGAGCACACTTTTTTATTAAGC
This sequence comes from Arvicanthis niloticus, assembly GCF_011762505.2. Taxonomy (NCBI): domain Eukaryota; kingdom Metazoa; phylum Chordata; class Mammalia; order Rodentia; family Muridae; genus Arvicanthis; species Arvicanthis niloticus. The sequence continues at coordinate 21,234,359 of NC_133436.1, read as the reverse complement.
ACTCTGGTAGCTGCAAAATGATTTTGTTTATGAAACTCAAGTAACTATAATCATCTAATTTTAGTGGAAAAATCTCACTTTCATCTGCAATTTAGTTAATTATCTTATTATCCTAATGGAGAAATTGAGACTCTTAAAAGAATTTGTCTAGTAGCACAGTTAATATCTTCATTGCCAACTTACCAAACAAAGCCAAGGAACTAGGCAGACAATTTCATTCTTAGGCATATAAAAGAAATATGCAAGACCTCTGCCCGGTCTGCTCTTGAGTGGACCTCGGATTCCACAGGAGACATCCTGGAGGCTCGAGGGATCCCATAGCCTTAGGTAGGAAGACCCACACACTGCCCTAAGCCCATAGCTGGGTGCTGGGTGTGCTCAGATTCCTGCAGATACACAAACCCCAGCCCCTGCGGAATAACACTCCCCTTCTGCCCCTCTCCCAGATCTGAGGCCTGAACCAGACCTCTGCCCCGTCTGCTCTTTGTGTGGACACTGGATTCCGCCCGAGACATTCTGGAAGGTCCACTTAACCCAGAGCCACAGAGGAACAACTGAACTCAGAGCGTCAGACAACATATCCTGAGATATCCTAGAGGAGCCACTGCACTCAGATCAGTGGGCACCTTATTCTGAGACATCCTAGAGGAGACACTGCACCCAGAACAGCACACACCTAGCTGGACTGCTACCTTGGAGGCACCATATTCTGAGGCATCCTAGAGGTACCACTGTACTCAGTGCAGCTGGAGAAGATCACAGAGACATCTGGACCCCAAGGAGATCAGACACAAGCAAGATAACTGGAAAGGCAGGCTTCAGTCAGAGACAGCAAGTACAAGCAGCGCTAGAGCTAACCAGATGGCAAAAGGCAAGCGCAAGAACGTAAGCAACAGAAACCAAAGTTACATGGCATCATCAGAACCCAGTTCCCCCATCATAGCAGGCCCTGAACACCCCATCACACCAGAAAGGCAGGATTCAGAATTAAAATCACTTCTCATGACGATGATAGAGGACTTTAAGAAAGACATAAATAACACTCTCAAAGAACTTAAGGAGAACACTGGTACACAGATAAAAACCCTTAAAGAGGAAACACAAAAATCCCTTAAGGAATTGCAAGAAAATGCAACCAAACAGGAGAAGGAATTAAACAAAACCATCCAGGATCTAAAAATGGAAGTAGAAACAATAAAGAAATCACAAAGAGAGACTACCCTGGAGATAGAAAACCTAAAAAAAGGATCAGGAGTCATAGACACAAGTATCACCAACAGAATACAAGAGATAGATGAGTGAATCTCATGTGCAGAAGATACCATGGAAAACATTGACACAACTGTCAAAGAAAATGCAAAATACAAAAAGCTACTAACCCAAAATATACAAGAAATCCAAGACACAATGAGAAGGCCAAACCTAAGGATAATAGGTATAGATAAGGGGGAAGACTCCCAACTTAAAGGACCAGTAAATATCCTCAACAAAATTATAGAGGAAAACTTCCCTAACCTAAAGAAAGAGATGTCCATAAATATACAAGAAGCCTACAGAAATCCAAATAGTTTAGACCAGAAAAGAAATACTTCCCGCCATATAATAGTCAAAACATCAAATGTACAAAACAAAACAAAACAAAATACTAAAAGCAGTAAGGGAAAAAGGCAAAGTAACATATAAAGGCAGACCTATAAGAATTACACCAGACTTCTCACCAGAGACCATAAAAGCCAGATGATCCTGGACCGACATCATACAGACACTAAGAGAACACAAATGCCAGCCCAGACTACTATACCCAGCAAAATTCTCAATCAATATTGATGGAGAAACCAAAATATTCCATGACAAATCCAAATTTACACAATATCTCACCACAAATCCAGCACTTCAAAGGATAATTGGTGGAAAACTCCAACACAAGGAGGGAAACTACAACCTAGAAAAAGCAAGAAAGTAATCTTCCAACAACCCTAATAGAAGATAGCTATACAAACATATCTCCACTGCCAATAACAAAAATAACAGGAAACAACATTCATTTTTCCTTAATATCAATGGACTCAATTCTCCAATAAAAAGAAATAGAATATCAGACTGGATACGTAATCAGGACCCAACATTTTGCTGCATTCAGGAAATGCATCTTTGTGAAAAAGACAGACAGTATCTCAGAGTAAACGGTTGGAAAAAATCTTCCAAGCAAATGGTCCCAAGAAACAAGCTGGAGTAGCAATTCTAATATCAAATAAAATCATTTTTCAACCAAAAGTAATAAAAAATGATAAAGAAGGACACTTCATATTCATCAAAGGAAAAATGCACCAAGAGGAACTCGCAGTTCTCAACATCTATGCCCCAAATGCAAGGGCACCCACATACATAAAAGAAACTTTACTAAAGCTGAAAGCATACATTGCACCCTACACAATAATAGTGGGAGATTTCAACACCCCACTCTCAGCTATGGACAGATCATGGAAACAGAAACTAAACCGAGACACAATGAAACTAACAGAAGTTATGAACCAATTGGACTTAACTGACATCTATAGAACAAAAGAATATAAATAAAACAAAAGAATATACCTTTTACTCAGCACATCATGGTACCTTCTCTAAAATAGACCATATAATTGGTCACAAAACAGGCCTCAACAGATACAAAAGGATTGAAATAATCCCTTGTACCCTATGAGACCACCATGGACTAAGACTCGTCTTTGACTTGGACAAAAACAACGGAAAGCCCACATACACTTGGAAACTGAACAATGCTCTACTCAATGATAACTTGGTAAAGGAAGAAATAAAGAAAGAAATTAAAGACTTTTTAGAATTAAATGAAAATGAGGACACATCATATCAAAACTTGTGGGATTTCCTGAAAGCAGTATTAAGAGGAAAAATCATAGCTCTAAGTGCCCACAAAAAGAAAATGGAAAGAGCATACATTAACAACTTGACAGCACACCTGAAAGCGTTAGAACAAAAAGAAGCTAATATACCCAAGAGGAGTAGATGGCAGGAAATAATCAAGCTCAGGACTGAAATCAACCAAGTTCAAACAAAAAGAACTATACAAAATATCAACAAAACCAGGAGCTGGTTCTTTGAGAAAATCAACAAGAGAGACAAACCCTTAGCCAGACTAACCAAAGGGCGCAGAGCAGTACTCAAATTAATAAAATCAGAACTGAAAAGGGAGCCATAACAACAGAAACAGAGGAAATTAAAAAAAATCATCAGATCCTACTACAAAGGCCTATACTCAACAAAATTGGAAAATCTGGATGAAATGGACAATTTTCTGGACAGATACCAGGTACCAAAGTTAAACGAGGAGCAGATAAACCATCTAAATAGTCGCATAACTCCTAAAGAAATAGAAGCAGTCGTTAAAAATCTCCCCACCAAAAAATGTCCGGGGCCAGATGGTTTCAGTGCAGAATTCTTTGAGACCTTCAAAGAAGACCTAATACCAATCCTCTTCAAGCTATTCCATAGATTAGAAACAGAAGGAACACTTCCCAATTCGTTCTATGAAGCTACCATTACGCTCATACCTAAACCACAGAAAGACCCAACAAAGAAAGAGAACTACAGACCAATCTCTCTTATGAATATTGATGCAAAAATATTCAATAAAATTCTCGAAAACTGAATCCAACAACACATCAAAACAATTATCCATCAAGATCAAGTAGGCTTTATCCCAGGAATGCAGGGATGGTTCAATATTTGGAAATCCATCAATGTAATCCACTACATAAATAAACTCAAAGAAAAAAACCACATGGTCATCTCACTAGACACTGAGAAAACATTTGACAAAATTCAACATCCCTTCATGTTAAAAGTCTTGGAAAGATCAGGAATTTAAGGCACATACCTAAACATAGTAAAAGCAATATAAAGCAAGCCAGTAACCAACATCAAACTAAATGGAGAGAACCTTGAAGCAATCCCACTAAGATCAGGGACTAGACAAGGCTTCCCACTCTCACCTTACCTATTTAATATAGTACTGGAAGTCCTAGCTAGAGCGATTAGACAACAAAAGGAAGTCAAAGGGATACATATAGGAAAGGAAGAAGTCAAAATTTCTCTATTTGCAGATGATATGATAGTATGCTTAAGAGACCCTAAAACTTCCACCAGAGAACTTGTAAACCTGATAAACAACTTTAGCAACGTGGCTGGATATAAAATTAACTCAAACAAATCAGTAGCTTTCCTCTACTCAAAGGATAAACAGGCAGAGAAAGAAATTAGGGAAATGACACCCTTCACAATAGCCACAAATAAAATAAAATAAAATAAAATAAAATAAAATAAAATAAAATAAAATAAAATATCTTGGAGTGAATCTAACCAAGCAAGTGAAAGATTTGTATGACAAGAACTTCAAGTCTCTGAAGAAAGAAATCGAAGAAGATCTCAGAAGATGGAAAGATCTCCCAAACTCCTGGATTGGCAGGATTAACTTAGTAAAAATGGCCATCCTGCCAAAAGCAATCTACAGATTCAATGCAATCCCCATCAAAATTCCAAATCAATTCTTCATAGAGATAGAAAGAGCAATTTACAAATTCATTTGGAATAACAAAAAACCTAGGATATCGAGAACTATTCTCAACAATAAAAGAACTTCTGGGGGAATCACCATCCCTGACCTCAAACTGTACTACAGAGCAGTAGTGATAAAAACTGCATGGTATCAGTACAGAGATAGGCAGGAAGATCAATGGAATAGAATTGGAGACCCAGAAATGAACCCACATACCTATGGTCACTTGATCTTTGACAAGGGAGCTAAAACCATCCAGTGGAAAAAGGTCAGCATTTTCAACAAGTGGTGCTGGCTCAACTGGAGGTCAGCATGTAGAAGAATCCAAATTAATCCATTCTTATCCCCTTGTACAAAGCTACAAGTGGATAAAGGACCTTCACATAAAGCCAGATACACTGAAACTAATAGAAGAGATGGTGGGGAAGACCCTCGAATACCTAGGCACAGGGGAAAAGTTCCTGAACAGAACACCAATGGCTTATGCTCTAAGATCAAGAATCAACAAATGGGAACTCATAAAATTGCAAAGCTTCTGTAAGGCAAAGGACACTGTCAACAAGACAAAACGGCAAGCAACAGATTGGGAAAAGATAATTACCAATCTTAGATCCGATAGAGGGCTAATATTGAATATATACAAAGAACTCAAGAAATTAGATGCCAAACAACAAAATAACCCCATTAAAAATGGGGTACAAAGCTAAACAAAGAATTCTCAACTGAGGAAACACGAATGGCCGAGAAGCACTTTAAGAAATGCTCAACATCCTTAGCCATCAGGGAAATGCAAATCAAAACAACACTGAGATACCACCTCACATCAGTCAGAATGGCTAAGATCAAAAATTCAGGTGATTGTAGATGCTGGTGAGGATGTGAAGAAAGAGGAACACTCCTCCATTGTTGGTGGGATTGCAAGCTGGTACAACCACTCTGGAAGTCAGTCTGGCGATTCCTCAGAAAATTGGACATAACACTACCTGAGGACCCAGCTATATCACTCCTGGGCATATACCCAGAAAATGCCCCAACATATAACAAAGACATATGGTCTACTATGTTCATAGCAGCCTTATTTAGAATACCCAGAAGCTGGAAAGAACCCACATGCCCTTCAACAGAGGAATGGATACAAAAAATGTGGTACATTTACACAATGGAATATTACTCAGCTATTAAAAATAATGAACTTGAGAAATTCTTAGGTAAATGGATGGAACTAGAAAATATCATCCTGAGTGTGTTAACCCAATCACAAAAGAACACACATGGTATTTACTCACTGATAAGCAGAGATTAGCCCAAAAGTATGAAACAACAAAGATTCAAGTAACAGACCACATGAAGCTCATGAAGAAGAAAGAACAAGTAAGGATGCCTAGGTCTTTCTTAGAAGGAGTAACTAAATACCCAAGGGAGCAAATATAGAGACAAAGTGTGGGACAGAATCTGAAGGAGAGGTTGTATGGAGACCATTCCACCTGGGTATTCATTCCATGTGTAGTCACCAAAAATAGACGCTGATATGGATGTCAGGAAGGGAAAGTTGACAGCAGCCTGATAAGGCTGTCTCCTTAGAGGTCCCCCAGAGTCTGACATACCCAGAGGCAGATACTCGCAGCCAACCATTAATCTGATCAAAGGTTCCCAATGGAGAAGTTAGAGAGTAAACTGAAGGAGCCTAAAGTGTTGGTGGCCCCATGAGGAGAGCAACAATACCAACCAGCCAGAGCTCCCCAGGGTCTAAACCACCAGCCTAGTAGCACATATGGTGGGACACATGATTCTAACTCTATATGTAGGGGAGGATGACCTTGTTGGGCATAGGTGGGAGAGGAGATCTTTGGTCCCATGAAGGCTGAACACTGAGTTGGGGGGGATCTGAGGGTGGGGAGGGGGAGTGTGGGGTAGGTGGGTGCACACCCTCATAGAAGCAGGAGGGGGGATGGGATAAGAGGTTCCTGGGTGGTGGGGGGAATGGGGTAAGGGGATAAAATTTGAAATGTAAATATTATATCCAATAAAAGAGGAGAAAAAAAGAAAAGTGGTAAGAACCAACATCCTTAATAAAATGTCAGCCCTCTTTAAAAAATTATCTTGATACTAAAATTTGTTTTGAGAATTGTATATTGCAGAATGATCAACCTTGGTGTATCTACTCATCAAGCAAGCTGGGCAGACCTGCTCAAACCTCTGAGGTCCTGGAATTCCATCTGGATGCAGTGAAGACACAGCATCAGAGGCTTATCAATTTACTCTTCCCCCCACTCCTCTTCTAATATCTCAACACCCATAATCAGCTTGAAGAAGCTAATGAAGAGTCAGCACCCTGATTCCCTGGGCTTGGGGACTAAGGTGGTAAATGTTGGGCTGTCTTTCTAGGGAAAAGTAGTGGTTTTGTGGGAATAGAGAGGATTAACTAGGATTTATTGCATAGCCATAACCTACTAATAGAAATCTGTACAATTATTATCAAGATGAAGATATAAATTCTTAAATGGCACCAATTTACTTTGATTACAAATTTTAAGGTTTTCATTGGTACGAGCTTCTTATTGATATAAAAGTTAGATGAATATTGTTACTCTCATATGCAATGTACCAGTATAACACATTTAGGAATACAAGGCTTAGACCCAGTCTTCTTTAACTTTTTTTTAACAGATTTGAGATGGTTAGCCTGTGAGTTAAGGGACTATAGCAAATTCATGGCTTGGAGTTTATTGCTAGGGTGTTTTCTATGTTTTATTTAGAAATAGCTGAGTGGAGTTAACAGACAACTGTCCAGATTACCTTACATGGATAGTTGGTTTTCAAAAAGTCAGAAGTCCACAGAATTGAAGTGACAAACATTTCTGTATTAATGTTCATTTTGATTAGAGACATGTCTGCTCCTGACAGCTTCCTGTATTGAATTCTAAGAAGAAATTGAGCATCTTTGGAGTTACTCCAGTTGTGGTGAGACAGCCACTAGACAAGAATTGCCTCTTTTCATCTACAGACAAATTACTGTCCAAAAAAGGACATACTTGCAGAATAGTTGACTGATTATATCTGTCTAGATAGAGTAATCAGCCCTTAATAATTCTGCAGCACTAAGGTCTGTCAGATGATCCTGGGCCAGAAGGCGGAAGAACAGATGCTCCAATGTTTTGTAGTAGAGGGAGTGTCCAGGTGTTCAGAGGTCTCTATAAATTGGTTAAGTTTTAGAAGCTATGCTTTGTGCTTCTCACAATTATAGTTAACTCAGTCATTCTGGATTTCTGACGGGGTTGAAAACTTATAGCCTCATAGCCAATCCTGGCTATTTACCTTGAGAGAAAAGATTTGAGTGGATGGTCTTCAGCTGACATTCATTCTAAAGCCAAGGAAAAAGCCAGGTTCAGAACTAAGTGTTTTAGTTAGGATAGATGACAGAGGTTCTGGTTAGTCAACAAAATGATGGACTGGGTATTAGGACTATCTTGTACCTCACTGGTACAAATTGACATAATTATGCTCTAATTGTATTTTGAGAGAAAAGTTTTATTTTAACAAGAAGGGTGATATGTAGGAGGAGCTAAGGTGGGAGGAGTACTGAGAGGAAGAGAAGGAGTAAGGAGATGAGAAGAAGGAGAGAAGCTAGGTGATGAGAGAGAGAAAGAGGGGGAGACAGGGAGGCAGATGTTCACGTATCTCCACCAATCAAAGATAGTTGATATATCTAGGTTGGGTAGTGGCTTACACCTCTGATTGAGCATTACCAAACTTATAAAGCCTTTGATTAACATTTTTAAAAAAATGTGTAAGTGCAAAAAAGAAAAGGGGACATAGGATAGGAATTTTCTAAGGGGGGGATGTGGAAAGTGGATGGCATTTGAAGTGTAAATAAAATATCCAATAAAAAATGAAAAAAAAAGAAAAAGAAGAAAAAAAGAAGAAAAATGCTTGTTAGAAATGTGCAAATAGACTCAACACATTATTGACTTATAACCTATCTATTTATCTATCTATCTATCTATCTATCTATCTATCTATCTATCTATCTATGTATCTATCTATGTATCTATCTATGTATCTATGTATGTATGTATGTATGTATGTATCTATCTATCTATCTATCTATCTATCTATCTATCTATCTATGTATCTATGTATGTATGTATGTATGTATGTATGTATCTATCTATCTATCTATCTATCTATGTATCTATGTATGTATGTATGTATGTATGTATCTATCTATCTATCTATCTATCTATGTATCTATGTATGTATGTATGTATGTATGTATGTATGTATCTATCTATCTATCTATCTATCTATCTATCTATGTATCTATCTATCTATCTATGTATGTATGTATGTATCTATCTATCTATCTATCTATCTATCTATCTATCTATCTATCTATCTATCTATCTATCTATGTATCTATCTATTCTAATTGAAGAGCTTTCTAAAGAAGGTAGAGATGACAACAGATCTTTCTTGACCAGTACTGGCCATATTGAACCCTGTCTACTGGAAGCTATGACATTTGTCTTTGGCCTAATTAATTGGTTTTGTGTGTGTTTGCTTCTTTGTTTGTTTGTGACAGGGTCTCCCTGTGTAGCTCTGGCCTGAAACTAACTATGTATATGAGGCTGACCTCAAAGTCACAGAGACCTGTCTGCCTCTACTTCCTGAGTGGTGGGATTAAACATGGGTCCCACCACAATCCTGATAATTGGCGTAGTGAATACAGCAAGAGCAAGATCACAAATTGGTAGATTCTTGTAATCTTTTGCTTGCAATGAAGTCTGTTCATCCTTAAATCTCTTTTAACTTCTGGAAAAGGCCAAAATGTTTTCTCTCCTTTGATTTTTTTTTTTTTTTAAGGACACAGACATGTTAAGGGATGGTATCAGGTCCCATGCTGCTGAAGCATAACACTAACAACACCATGTGCTCCCTGAACATAATGTTCTTTCTTTAATATCCTCCCTTGACAGACATAATTATTTGAGTGATCCACAGAGTCCTCTTAATGAAACATTCTATACTAGTGTTAGGTTTTGTTTAATTTAATTAGCTGTCTGCACCAGGAACACATGAAGGTGGTTATTTCCTTCCACAAGAAAAGAGAGATGTCAAGTACTTGCTAAGGATAGATAAATTAAATTTGGCAAAATCAGAAGACTCACTTTCCAATTGATCCAACTTATAATATTTTGTTACTCTTTCTTACTTTCACCTTTGTTTTCTTAATTTTTTTTTGTCAATTATTTGAACATTTGTGCCCAGTAGAGATGTGTGCTCATAAGGATTTCACTGACTACCTACTTCTCCTCATAGTCTGGGAAGCACATTCTAGGATACAACCAATTAAAGCATCCTAGACATATACCATACTACAATAAAGTAGTTTCCCAACAGAGTTTCCAGCATATAAATCTTAGAATCAATTTCCCACTTCTGCAGGCAAATTCTCAAAGTTACAGAAAGTAACAGAGAAATTTTGGTACCAGGATAATTTAAGGGTTTCTTGCCTCAGAGAGATCACTTCCCAAGTTCAACAAGACCTTTGTCTCTGCCTAGCATGCTGCTGTTCACCTATATGCATCAAGATTTTAACTACACTGTCCAGGTTTCTTCTCCTTTTTGCTGGTGGAGATGCTGTCTACTTCCCAAAGATAATTGGAGCTGTCGTGGGATAAGCTTCACACTCAAGTCTTCACTTCTCCAGCTTCAAGGATTGAGGCTTCTATTTCCAGCAGATCTTGAGCTCACGCATCCATGCTCAGTCGTCTCCTCTATATTTATCCTTTTTCTGTGTTTTAAAACTGTCCCTCTTCAGTGCTGTTTTGACACCTTGTGACATGCTAATGTTCTTCTCACAGAAATGGAGTCCTCTTTCAGCCTTTGTATTGCTTCAACCAAAGTCCTAAATCAGTACTCTCCTCTACCACTAAGAATATTAAAAATAATCCTGTCTTCATTTTTCCCAGGGCCCATAGAAATGAAAGTTTGTACCTTCCAATTTCAAATACAGGCAGTCTTGTCACTAGTTCCATGAGGTTTGATAGTATTGATGACTCCTGCTTCCTGTAGGCTCTGACCTTTTGGCTTCCAGAACACCTTTCTCCCTGGATATCTTTCTTCCTCCTGATAATGCATTTTCTGTCTGTCCATCTCAATTTCTAGTCTTTTTCCTCAGGATTTGATTGTTTTTCATTTTATATTTCTCCATAAATGACTACAAACACTCTCTGTTTTACCAGTACATTGGGACCCTGGACCATATCTCTGTATGTGATAAACTTTGAGCATCTGTTTTCATTCCACAAGTACCACATTTCTACTGGTCACCTTCTCACATCAACAGTGAGACACATAGCAGATTGGCGAATGGCATCACCTATTATTTTGATAGACAAGACATACATGACAGGATGTCTCACCTGTTTATTTTTCCCCAATAGTTCCATAATCACTTTAATTTTCAAATCCTGCAAATTTTCATGCTTCAGGATTTATTCTAGTTCATACTTTTCAAATTCTTCTATCCCAATCTCAGTCTTGAACTTTGAAACTTGGACTATGGCTGTACTGTCTCATATCTTTGCCAAGGCGAAATGCTCATATTTTATTTTTTAATTCAATCTTTTACTCCCTCTGCCTTCTAGATTAAAGTTGAAATTTACCAGGTTTGTGAGGACTCACTTTAATTTTACAATCTCTATCTCCCTGCCATCGCACAACCTCTTAGGTTCTGTCCTCTTCCTGCCTCAATACTGTCCTAAATCTTGACTGAGGCTGAGACTTGCAACCCACACGGTGCAGAGGAGTATTGACTCCCAGGTAGGAGAGTACTGGGAATATAAAGGAAAGTACCACAAACGGGGGGGGGGGGGAGGTGAGGGGTGAGGAGGAAACCAAGGAAGCATAACATAAAAACAGTGGAAAGTCAGCTAGTTCCTGGAACTACCCAGATGGCTTGCATTTTTCTTTCTGGTCAGGAATGTGTCTTTCTGCTTTGGGACTTCTCCACCCACAGGTGGGTTCTCTTCTCTGAGGTCTGAGGAATGTTAATTAGCCCCTCCCTTCCTCTCTTGAATGTTAATCCAGCAAGTGTCCTCTGACTCAGGGATAATGTACCCCTCCTAGAATATAGAATGTATCCCAGGGCAGTGAAGGCCTAAAATCTTATATTCAGTTCCGCATTCTTGATGGAACTAGGGAACCTGCATTTTTTTGCTCAGGTCTAGGGGTCATAAAAACTTTTTATATTTTTCATAAGTTTTCTATACCTTTCAATATGAGTAATTCCAAGCCTCCTACAGAATAAATCTATAAATAGAGCTTTGTAATCCTTCATGTGTCAAAGACCAATTGCACTAAGGTAAGAAAGCAGGTTTGAGACAAATTTGTGATCAAGGAAAAACATTCATTCTAGGTCAGGTCCAAGGATGAAGCCACAGGTATGCACTATGATAAAGCAAGGCCATGTGAAACTGTTGCTTTGAACTTGTAATGAGCTCATAGAATGAAGCAGTGCTTTGAACTTATATGGACATCCTGAAGACCCCCCAAACCCAGGAGACCCTTACTCAAGTCTTGGGAAGTCATGGCCACCCACAAACTCGCAAGACACCATACCTGGATGCAATCAGCAGAGGTTTATTAGGGAGAGAGTTGGCTAGCCAAAGCCAATTTGGTTCACTCGCACAGGAGTTGAATTGACAAAGCCAGTCAGTCTGAGGAGGGTTTTTAAAGGGGAAAACCACAAACCAGGGGAGTGGGAAGGGGGTGAGGGGTTGTCAAGGATATATAACATAAAAATAGTGAAACATTTCAGAGAAACCCACCCTAAATGATTTAGAGTCATGTGAAAATCACTCTGCACACTCATTCTTCTCAAGAATATAGTTTTACCATGTCACTGTGCCCTACCCTGTCATTTACCAGCTATTTCAGATTAACTAATTCTCACTTGCTCCGGCCACAGCCCCACCTAGATGACTTGCATCTTTTTTGTGGTCAGGAATGTGTCTTCCTGCTTTGGGCCTTTCTCACCCACAGGTGCATTTTCTTCCCTGAGGCTTGAGGAATGTTAATTCAGCAAGTGTCCTCTGGTTCAGGGATAATGTCCTCCACCCGGAATGTATCCTGGGGCAATGAAGGCCTAAAATCTTATATCCAGTTCCACTTTCTGGAACTTGCATTCTTTTGCTCAGGTCTAGGGTAAAGAAAAAGCCTGTATATATTTCATAAAATGGTCTTTATAATTTTTCACTCTACAATCCTTCCATAACTCCCCTTTTGTCTAACATTTGTCTATCCATGTGTTAATTTTATAAAGAACTTTTGTCTAAGAAAGTATAATTTGCCAGAGAGAAAAAAATACAATGTGGCTTTTGGAGCTCTGCTCCATCCACCAAATGTATATATGTATATGTCTGTTTGTGCATATCTACCTACATACATACATATGTAGGTATACATGTATTTATGTAAGTATGCATGAACGTGTGTGGAATTGTTGAGACAGGTAGTCAGGCCCTGTCAAAATGTGTGTATCTTTGTGAGTCTATGTGTGTGTTTGAATTCTCTTTTCTTCCTCTTTCTTTCTCTTTGGCTCACAAAGAGTTAACAAACTCTAATCCCAGAGCCTGGCATGCAAGGGATGTGAGCCACAGAGAAACTAAGCCTTTACCCCTGCTAATACCCCTGCTGCTATCAGCTTGAGTCAACTTATCAGGAGTAAGCAGCTTTTAGCCTTAGAATAGCAAGAGAGCTTTAAATTTCCAGAGGCCATAGGCTTCTGACCCTCAGAACAGTAAGAAAGTATCACAAGGCCAGAGATCATCAGCCTTTGGCCTTTGTCTGACACTGTGTTCTATCTACCTCAGTACCTGACCCTTTTCAGGGCTGGCCTCTGGAAATTATCTAATGTTGGATGTTGTTTGCATTTTTTTTTTTCAGAGACAAAGCACATGAGCTTAAATGACTGACAATACTGATTTCTTTGTTATTGCTAATTACACACACAAAAATCACACACACACACATATCCTGTTATAGGCGGTGCCACCTTTGAGCAGGTGGTGCTGAGTGGTATAAGAAGGCAAGCTGAGTAAGCCAAGAGAGGAGGCGTTAAGGAGCGTTTATCTGTCGTTTCTGATTTAGTTCCTGCCTCCAAGTTCCTGCCTTGAGTTCCCGAACTGGCTTCCTGTGACACAGAAGCATCAGCCAAATGAACATTTTTTCCAAGTTGGTTTGGTTGATGTTTTATCCTAGCCACTGAAGTGTAGTGATACAGCAAATACTACATAGTGATTCAGAAAAAGCTCAGTAAAATAATAAAGAAATAAAGTAATAAGTATCAGCAGTAACTCAGCAAAACCAGCCCAATGGTGCCTCAGAACAAAAAAGTAAAATATAATAAAAACCTCAGGAAAGCTCAGCAAAACCCCAATGACTCAACAAAACTGAGTAATAGTGACTGTGAAAAAAATGTTTAACTATGTGTGAAATGAAACAAAAATTTCACAATCCAAGGATTATGATACAGTTGAAGAAGATAAAAATGGGAAATATTGATTAATGTGGCATATTTTTCAAGATTTTCACTTCTGTGTACCAATCAATGCCACTGCTAATACAGAGAATACTCAGATCGTGCATGAATGACTCATGAAGTTGCTTTAAATGTTTTCTTTAATTAGTGATAACAGTGACTGGCTAGTTTAGGGGCCTCAACTGGCTTGGGACAAAATCACCACAGGAGAGAGCTCAATGGTCAGAAGCCTCTGTCACAGTGGCAATAAGCATAAATACCTGGAGCTGGCTGAAAGGTAACCTTTTGACTTTTAAAAGAGGGATTGTCACAGAAGGGATGAGGAGAATGTGTTTTTGAGAGAACAGACACAAAGAAATCTACTTCACAAAGACCACAACTTTCACTATTATGAAAAGAAAGAAATGGCAAACTGTGTGCCTGCCTGACTCCCCAGGGGATCAGGGTATATTTTTCTTTACAGGAAATAAAATAAGGTCCTATTCTCAATCCTATATATTCTCTGAGAACTCTGAGCCCCATGTAAAGGTCCTCTTGGTTTAAAGTAACAGTACCTCTCCAAGTTGTAAGCTTTCAATTACTGCAACAAAATAATTAAAGAAATTGATTTAAAAGCAGAAAGGGTTTAATACCTTAAGTCTACCTAGTAGGATTCAGCTTCTAAAGTCTGTACCACTACCCAATAGAAATATGGGCTGGGGACCAAGACTTTACACTTGAGATTTTCATATCCAAACTATAGCTTGTACTTAGAGAAATAACATCTTGTAGAGTGAAAAATTATAAAGGCCATTTTATGAAATATGTGTAGATTTTTCCGCCTTACAGAACTCGGAACTGAAAATAAGATTTCAGGCCTTCACATTCCAGGTGAAGGACACTTGCTGGATTACATTCCCCAAGCCTCACCCAAGGCAGGAAGGCATTCCTGACTACAGATAAAGATGTTATCACCTAGGTGGGGCCATAGCCCTATAGCCGGAAAAAGTGACTCTAGATCATTTGGGCTAGATTCTCTGAAATGTTCCACTGTTCTTGGTTACCCCTCCCTTGGTCTTCCCAGTGCTATGTTCAAAATTTGTAAAACAACCAATCATGTGTAAGCGCGCATAATGCCTTCCTCCCCCCACCCCATGCTATAAAAGACCCTTTATCCCACCACACGTGGCCAAAAACCCTGCTCTTGGAGCTAAAGAGCTTGTCGTTTTTGACCGCCGGCTCCTCCCCTAATAAACCTCTGCTGATTGCATCCAGGTATGGTTTCTTGTGATTATTGGGTGGTCGCGATCCGGAGGCTTGAGGAAGGGTCTCCCGAGTATGGGGGTCTTCAATCTCATGGGTTAGGACTAGTCACTATTTTCTAGTGACTGAAAATACAGATGTCAGAAGGCAGTGATAATATTAAGTCTTCTATCACAATTGGAAGACTTTCAGAGTCTGTCTCTGCCTTAGGCTGTAGTCAACAAATTTCCAAAATACAGTGTGTCAGATGACCCAGCCGGTGGCTACACTTGGAAGCTTAGATGATGCCTACTGTGCACCTGTAACTGTTGCCCAGTGGTTGTCATAGGGCAAGAGCATCAGCAGACATCTATTCCATTTACATGCCCACTCTCTTATTTTACTTTTAATTTTATTATTGTTTCTAGTGTCAAGTAATAGCCTCACCTGCCTGGTAAACACAGAGTGACTGGTATGTGTGTGTGTGTGTATGTGTGTATTTATTCAGCCTCTTCTCTTTGCCATTACAGATATATGGGCCAAATCACCATCTGTTCTTTTATGATTGGTACAGTTTTCTATAGATTTTGACTTTTAAAGTATGTGTGCACATGAGTGCAGTCCTGGCAGAGGCTTGAAGAGGGTATTATCCCTGTGAAGACCCCCAAACAGGGGAGACCCTTACTCAAATCTCAGGAAATCTTGGCCACCCAAAAATTACAAGACACCGTACCTGGATGCAATCAGCAGAGGTTTATTAGGGAGAGTTGGCTAGCCAAGGTCAAACTGCTCACTCACGCAGGAGTAGAGTTTGACAAAAGACCAGCAAGCTGAGGGGCTTTTTAAAAAGGGAAAACCACAAACCAGGGAAGTGGGAAGGGGGGTCACGGGTTGTCAAGGATACATAACATAAAAATAGTGGAACATTCCAGAGGAGCCCAAACTTAAATGATTCAGGATCATGTGGAAAGCACTCTGCACACCCATTCCTCACAAAAATGTGGTCTTGCCAAGTCACTTGTTCAACTATTTCTCAGTTGTTGCCCTGTCACTTTGCCCAACTATTTCTCAGTTGTTGCCCTGTCACTTTGCCCAACTATCTCTCAGTTGTTACCCTGTCACTTTCCCTGTAATTGTGGCTACTAGCTTCTCAGCCCCACCTAAATGACTTGCATCTTTTTGTGTGGCCAGGCACGTGTCTTCCTGCTTTGGGCCTTCCCCACCCATAGGTGGGTTTTCTTCCCTGAGGCTTGAGGAATGTTAATCTAGCAGGTGTCCTCTGGCTCAGGGATAATGTACTCTTCCCAGAATGTATCCTGGGCCAGTGAAGGCCTGAAATCTTACATTCAGTTTTTCCTGGAACCTGCATTCTTTTGCTCAGGTATAGGAGTAAAGAAAAAGCCTGTATATATTTTATAAGATGGTCTTTATAATTTTTCACTCTACACCTGTAGCTGGAGTTACAGGTGGTTAGCTGCTGGATGTGGGTGCTAGAAACTGATGTTATGTTCTCTAGAAAAAGCAATATGAATTCTTAACCTCTGAGCTATTTTCCCAGCCTCTCATCTCGACTGTTTTAAATTATTTGGCTGTTTATAATAAGTTAATGTGTATTATGAAAATTCATTTTTTTTTCTTATTCGGAATATCAAAAAAACCCCACCTAAAATGAAAAAAAAAAGTTGGCTGAGTCTTAAGCCCTCTGGCTCCTTCTGTCCCCCTCTACAGGCTGACTTTGTGGAAAATGAACTAGTCATGGCTTACTTCTGTGCCAATATGTATCTAATTTCTTTATCAGTAGAAATTGCACTCTTACAATGGCCTCCAAGTTTGGCTGGCCCAGTTCCTTATTGCATTTCTCTTTGTCTCTAACTACTCTCCTTGATGTTCAATCTATTTAAACTACAATACCTTATCATTGCTTGTCTGCTAGTATCAAGCAACAATGTTTTTCTATGTGGGTATTCTTGTGTGAACTTCTCTCTCCCTGAAGTAGGGCTTTCCTTAAGACTCACCTTTCTGAGGAAGAATTTCAGGTCACTCTACTGCCCCTGCTTAATTGTCTTCATATTCCTCATTGTCATGTGTCTATCTTCTTTATTCCTCATGATCTGTTTTGCTATCACAATGTAAGTTACATGAAATCAGGACCTCTTTCTAAGTTCTTCTTGGTATAACTTTCCTCTCTCTTTCTTTTATAATATCATTCATTTTTTTCTTTGCCAGTGTTTTCCTTGTATATATCAGCATATCCACCTCCAATGGGTTCATGAGAGCAATTTGGAAGTGTTGAGAGTTTCAAGGTCTAGAACCCCAATTTTGTAAACAGAATCTACTGGGACAATCAGATGCCAGGTCAGAAGGCCAGAATGCCACCAGAAGTGTAGACAATAAAATGTGCTCATGAGGTTTTAAGAGGAAAT
Organism: Arvicanthis niloticus; assembly: GCF_011762505.2. Classification (NCBI taxonomy): domain Eukaryota; kingdom Metazoa; phylum Chordata; class Mammalia; order Rodentia; family Muridae; genus Arvicanthis; species Arvicanthis niloticus. Next base: position 21,216,598 of record NC_133436.1, on the reverse strand, counting down.
TAAAAACACTACTGGGAATTGACCTGAAGACTATGCATACTTCTTTCTGTCAACATTTGCTTGTGTTCTCATTTTTAGAGAAACTGAATTAAAAAGTAGTGGCTGAATTTATTTGTTAGAGGAGAATCCGTGAACACAATAGACCACATACATGGTTATTACTGTTTTTTAGCTAGATTTATGATAAAGATCCAGCACAAAAGTATAGTGTAAAGACATGGAAAATACACCGTTTGGCCAATAATACAGCATAAACACATTTAAAATTACAAAGGAACTGCTGGAGAAAAAAAATCTGAGTATTTTTTTAAGAGATTAGAACCATGAAAGAGGAACTAGGCCTTGAGAGTAGGCCCTCATAGAATGCTACACACACACACACACCAAACCAAAAAAAAACAAAAAAAAAAAACTAAAAAAGAAAACAAACAAACAAACAACCCTGCAAGTTCACTTGAAAGACAAGCACCTGAAAAGATAGGATACCCCTTTCCAACAGCATCACCCTGAAAAATATTTTTCAAGTTCAGCCACATAGGCACTCAACAGCTGCTATAGTCCTGGTCGAAGTGGTCCAAGCCACATCTTGATATTGTGCCTTTCTATGTGGTACTGATGCTTCAGGGATGCAGAATGAAGAGTTAGAGAATTTTGAGCCTCTTACCTAGGTGTCGGGGATGGGGGAAGCTCCAAGACAGGGCAATATGTAGAAAGATTTCATGTTAATCAACCTGATAGGATGATATGCAAAGTCTGGAAGGAAACTCCAAAGTTTAGTAAATCTCAGGATGTTGAGGATGCCAGAAATAAATGAGGAACTCTGCCATGGAAAGCTGTAGGCACTAAATGGAGTCAGCTAGAGAGACTATGTAGATGATAAATTTCAGCGATAGAGAGGTAAGGCTACTCAAGGCCAGTAGCTCAAATGATGGTACCATTCCTTCTAAATGCTAGACATGAGCTGCAGGGATTAATCACTGCCTTTCTAGAATGTGGTCTTTCTTTGGTTGTTTTTTGTTTGCTATTGTATTTTTCTTGCCTTTTAGAATTGTAGTGTTTACTCTGAAATACTTCAGAAATATGTAATTTGGATTTTGATTTTACAGGGCCTCACAGCTCAAAGTTTGCTTGAGTTCCAGATGAAACTCTGAACAATGTTGGAACTTTTGAATTTAGACTGAATGCATGTGCATTATTAGATACACATAATCCTTTAGAGATCACATGTGAAATATTGTAGTTGGAATCAGAAATGTTCTCCACAGGCTTGTGCTCTGAATGACAGTCTGTGTGCCTTGACTTTCAAAGCCTTAGTGCCTTTGGTAAGTGGGTCATAGCTGAAAGAATTAGGTGACTTGGTGTGGGCCCTTGAGGTGTGATCACCAAGATATGAACAGCTCTGCCATATACTCCTGTTACCCTGGATTAGAACACATTACTATAAAGACCTGACTCTCCTGAAATTGTGAACCAAAAGTAACTTGTCCTCTTTAAAGTTATTATTATCAGTTATTTGGGCCCAGTTGTACAAAGTAGCTAATAAAGGGATCAAGTTAAAGCTAAGTTCTGTAAACTCTCATAGATCCCAGGAAGTGTTTGCCTTGTGACAAAGCATAAGCCATTTTCCTTTGGAGTTCTAAAAGGTGGGATTGTTATCTCTCTACAGAATATGAAAAGGCTTGGATTGGGGAGATACTGATTAAGACTCCATGTTTCAGACAGTTGACCACGTTTAGAGGATAGTGACCACATCTAGAATGGTCCAAGATTTTCTGGTATCCTGGCAAGTCTAAGAATAAGAGAGAATCCTAAGAGTTAATGAAAAGAAAATAGTATTCTTTCTTCCCTCAGTACACAGTAACTAGAGCCCCATAAGATCTCCCAAGTCCACCCCTAAATAGTGTTGGAACCAAATGTCACCAGCTTTTTTGGTTGGAAAAATCTCATCATCTCGGTAGGATATAAACAAAGGTCTGGATAAAACATTGGACAAAAAAAAAAAAAAAAAGCAGTTGGTATAAAGGCATCATGAAAAGGGAAATTTGGTTCTCAAAATGAGTCACTATCAAAAAAACATGATAGTGAGAAGAGTAGACATGATCCATCAATAATGGGATTATATATTGTAACTGTTCTTCTAAATAGATGCTGGGACTGGAAGGATGGCTCAGTGTTCAAGAGTACTTGTGGATCTTGTAGAGGACCTTGACTGGGTTCCAAGAATACATGTTAACTTATAGGCATCTGTAATCCCAGCTCCAGGAGGGATCTGGAGATGTTTCTGGCCTCTGCAGGCAATTTTACTTACATTTATACCCCTACACAAAGACACACATACAGACAAATTTAACAATAAATCTGTTTTATAAAGATGTAAAACAAAATGTAAGACACAACTGAGTGCCTAATCAGAAGCAGTAGCCTTAGAGTATGCAACTCGAGCCAGCAAGTTACTCCAATAAAGACATTAATGGCATGAGTGCTTCCTACATACAGAAGCTAAAGCAGACAAGTCACTCTCTTTGGAAACTTTATTGTTTTGGATTTATTTTATTTGCATAAGTGTTCTGCCTGATGTGTGTCTGTTTGTGCTACATGTGAGTTCCTGGACTTATAGACCAGTATGAGTTGCTGTATGTGTGCTGGAAATCAAACCCAGATCTCCTGTAAGCACAAGTACTCTTAACTGATATGCCATGTCTTCAACCATCTTCATTTTCTTTTTACTAAACTAATAACAACAGCATAACAAAATGAAGCAAAGGAAAATGGTTTTATTGATGGTATATTGGCACCTGAGTTTTGATAGAAGGTTATTTGTAAGACAGACTATGACCTGGGCTATAGAAGAGTGTTAGGAGCTCTGACAGGGACATTTCCTTATATCTACAGTGCTGGTCAATGTCAGTGAAGGGCAAGTAATGCTTTTTGATATTGGAAGAAATTGGTCTGTGCTAGAGCATGACTTTATGAGGTCAGAGAAAGGTAAGTCTGTTATTTGTTTTCTATTTATTTGCCCTATGATGGGCACCCACGTTCCTGCAACACACTCTATAAAGGTCAAGGTTAGGCTGAAATATACACTTGTTCTTTGTAGGCATTGAGGACATGGAGCTCTGAGGTTGTGTCATCTGGTCTCTGTCCTCCTTATCAGTTTGCACAAAAAGACATTCAGTCACAGGACTTTTTTTGGTGCTTGAATTGCTCATACCTCTTCCTGGAGTATTTTCCCATGATACTACCATTTTTTCTCTATAGACATATGACTAATTTATACCCCCTTTTTAGGCAGCTACTTAGACGACCTCCTTGCTTGATATTTCTATAGTTAGGATGTATATATGTTACATATTATTGTGTCTGTATATTTATCTGTAATAATTGCTCTAATTATTCCATGATCTTGTTAGACAACGATTCCATGAGGTTATGAACAGTTTCAGTATGTTCAGTATGTTCTACTTACTTTCTCCCAAAGCTGTCACCACATACCCAACAAGAAATGATGGAATAGAGGAAGTGTTTATTTTGGCTCAGATCTGAGAAGAATGCAGTCCATCATGATAGGGAAGGCAAAGGCAGTGAGAGCAGCTTCATCTGCAGCACTGATTAGAATGAAGAGAAAGAGGAATGTTGGTACCCAGCTAGATTTCTCATTTTCTCCCTTGTATTTAGTCTGGAACTCCAGACCAAGTGATGGTATTACATACACTTAAGGTAGGCTTTGTTCCTTCAGCTGATTCTCTCTGGAAACACCCTCACAGATACACCCAAGGATGTAACTCACTAGTTATTTAGATTGAAAATGGAGACTAGCTATCACACTGTCCCAGACTCTAATTCTCAACACAGAATCAGCACAAAGTAGATGGTCAAGCAATGTGATTGGAAGATCAAACAATTTGTAAAATAATATTTGAATTTAAAAAATTTTGTATTGGGTTTGTTTTATGAACCTGCATGGTTGAATCATTCTTTTTTTAAAAAGCATTTTAAAGATAATGAAGAATGCTCACCATTTTCCATGTGAAGTACAATAGAATCCTAGGAGAAACAAAATTGAGAATTGGGTCCTTATGCATCAGAAAATATGCCAGACCCTGTTTGAACATAAGCTGAATGATGGGCCTGTCTTGTCTTAACCACCAACATATTAAGGAACTTCTGCATGCATTTATTTTTCTTCCTCTATATCATGTTGTATGTGCCCTCATATGTTAGGAGCCGCGGTGAGCATGACAACATTCGCCATTACAAGATGGTGCAGGCATCCTGTGCTCCCACAAGTAAACAACTAATTGCGCAGGTGCTAAAGGCAAAAGCGCGCCAAGCCACTTCCCATCCCAGGGCGTAATATGGGGTGATGAGTGAACAGCCAATCAGAAGTGAACACACCACTCTAGGGTACATATAGCAGTGCCTTTCCTGGGCTTGGGGTCTTCTGCTTCTGCTGATACAAGAATGAAGCCTCATTGTAGTAACTACCCGAACACTGCCTCACGTGTCTCTTTCGCGGGCGAAATCCGGGTATTTTAAGGCGCCACGGAGACCCCCCCTCCCCCCGAGATTCAGGGCAGGTTAAAAGACTACAGGATTGAGGTACGTCTCTGAGAGATATGTTTGGGGTGGAAGCCTTTGTTGTGAGCAGATTTTCACCCATTGCCGCTGCTGCACTAGTTGGCCTCTTGTTTGTGTTGCTTTTGCTTTTAGCTTACTTGTGTTGTGGGGATCCAGCTCGCAGCACAGCTATTAGTGCAAGTCAAGAGGTTTCAGGAGAGGTCCACTCCAGGGTATCAGAAACAGAGTGTGTTAGCCGGCATCAGGCCAAGGAGCCTGGGGAAAAAGATAAGGCCAAGGAGCCTGGAAAGGAGAAGCAGACAAAAAAGCCTGGGCAACAGAGACAAGCCAATGATCCTGGTCAAAGAAAAGAGTACTCAAAAGGAACAGAGGCCACTGCAGGGCCTGTTAAGATTAAGGACCCTTCACCAGCTGGTGAAGAGAGAGTGGAGGTCAAAAGGACCCCCCCCCCCATACCCCATTAAGGAGCTTGCCACCATAGACCTTAGCAGCTCCGAAGAAGAAAGCCTAGAGGAGGAGGCAGCCGCCTATGCAAAAAATAACCATCCTGAGATAAGACTAAGAAAGACCTTGAGTCCCTCGGCCCTGCCCTTGCCTCCGAACTATACCCCAGGCAGCATCTCTAATTCATTTCTCAGCCCAGGAGATCAGAGACAGCTACAGCTGGCATTTCTGGTCTTTGAAGGGGCAGAAGGTGCCCATGTTCATGCCCCAGTAGAGTATAGGCAGGTCAAAGAATTAGCTGAGGCAGTACACGCATATGGAATTGGGGCTAATTTTACTGTATCCCAAGTGGAGAGGTTAAGTGCAGCTGCTATGATGCCAGGAAACTGGCAGGACACAGTGAAGGCGGTACTTAACAATATGGGCCAATACCTAGAGTGGAAAGCCTTGTGGCACAAGGCACTGCAAGCACAAGCCAGGATTAATGCAAACACTGAGGGACAACAATTATGGACTTTTGATATGCTGGCTGGAGTTGGCGTACATGAGAATGACCAGACCACTCATCCCTGGCAGGTCTATGCACAGATAGCATCAGTTGCAATAAAGGCATGTAAGTCTCGCCCTAGGAAGGAAGGCAGTAATCTTTATTTGTCCAAAATAACTCAGGGGACCAGTGAGTCCTTCTCTGACTTTGTGGCCTGCATGACTGAGGCAGCTGGCAGAATCTTTGGGGAACCAGAGCAAGCAATGCCATTAATTGAACAGATGATCTTTGAAAATGCCACAGCTGAATGCTGTGCAGCCATTGCTCCTTGGAGAGCCAAGGGGCTACAAGACTGGTTAAGAGTCTGTCGCGGCTTGGGAGGTCCCCTTACTAATGCCGGACTTGCAGCAGCAAACTTAGAAATGGCTGCAGTCCTCCTTCAAGGACAGAATCATGGAAAATTCCCTTCAAAACATATGGCCCGATGCTTTGCCTTGGGAAGGCGGGACATATGAAGAAAGAGTGCCCAAATAATCAAATACCATCAAAACTGTGCACCAGGTGTGGAAAGGGCTATCATCTGGCTCGGGATTGCCGCTCTGTTAGAGATATAAGAGGTCAGATCCTCCCTCCAAATCCCTCAGCCATTAAGGAAGGAAATTTTTCAAAAAATGGATATACGGGCCCAAGATCCCAGGGCCCCAAAAGATATGGGACACTGCTGAACACTCAGGGGACTCTTTTCGCTGCAGAGCCACAAGGGGTTCTGCAGGAGTGGACCTCCGTTCCACCTCCCGAGTCCTACTAATGCCACACATGTGGGTGCAGCCGATCCCGGTTGATAGTAGATCAGGATTATACCGGAGAACTTCAAGTTCTTGTTCTAGCCCACAAGGCGTATTCTCCATCTCCCCTGGGGACAGGATTGCTCAATTGGTTGTCCTTCCAAGCTTGCATGATTGTTTTCCATCCACCGAGAAGCTTAGAGGTGCTCACGGGCTTGGTTCCTCAGGAACTGACTTTGCTCATCTGGTGGTTGACCTTAAAACTAGACCCACCTTAGAGTTAGCAATAGATGGGAAGAACTTTACTGGAATTCTGGACTCAGGAGAGGATAAAAGTATTATTTCTTCTAATTGGTGGCCTAAGGCATGGCCTGTTACATGATCGTCCCACTCCCTACAAGGATTGGGATATGAGGCCAGCCCCGCAGTCAGTTCTTGCTCGTTGACTTGGCAGGCACCAGGAGGTCAAACAGGAAGTTTTATACCTCATGTGCTTCCTCTCCCTGTCAATCTCTGGGGAAGAGACATTTTACAAGACCTAGGGCTAGTTCTGACCAGTGAGTACTCCCCACAAGCTATAAACATAAAGAGAATGGGATTTAAAGAAGGGAAGGGTCTTGGCAGGAACGAACAAGGAAGGTTAGATCCTGTCTCACAAAAATCAAACACAGGAAGACAAGGCCTGGGTTTTCCCTAGTTGCCATTGAGGGTTCTATGCCCATACCCTGGCTCACAGAGGAGGCCGTGTGGGTTCCTCAGTGGTCCCTATCCTCTGAAAAATTGGAAGCTGCTACAAAACTAATTAAAGAACAAGTGCAGCTCGGTCATCTAGAACCTTCTACCTCTCCCTGGAATACACCCATATTTGTCATTAAAAAGAAATCCGGAAAGTGGAGACTTTTACATGATGTAAGAGCCGTCAATGCACAGATGCGACTATTTGGCTCTGTGCAAAGAGGCTTGCCTTTACTCTCTGCCTTGCCTAAGTAGTGGAAAATCATAATTATAGATATTAAAGATTGTTTTTTCTCAATTCCTTTGTGTTCACAAGATAGACCAAGATTTGCATTTACACTACCTACTATTAATAATTTTGAACCTGATAAAAGATATCAGTGGAACGTTCTGCCTCAGGGCATGGCCAACAGCCCCACTATATGTCAGCTGTATGTACAAATGACCCTCGAGCCAATTAAGAAACAATTTCCTTCTCTGCTGCTGGCCCATTACACAGATGACATTATTATGTGTCATAAGGATTTAATTACTTTACAGACCTCATACCCCTTATTATTAAACACCTTGGAACAGTGGGGTCTCTGCATGTTGCTACTGAGAAAGTTCAATTTTCAGAAATTGGCTCCTTTTTAGGGACGGTTATCTATCCAGAAAAGATAATTCCTCAGAAATTGGAGATTTGTAGAGACCATTTACATACTTTGAATGATTTTCAGGAATTATTAGGTGATATAAATTGGTTAAGACCATTTTAAAAATTCCCTCGGCCAAGCTGAAACCTTTATTTGATATTTTGGAAGAGGATGATCATATTTCCTCACTGAGGGCCTTAACACCGGCCGTGAGCCATGCTCTACAAGCAGTAGAAAATGCTTTACAAGATGCCCAGTATAAACACATAGATGAAACCAAAACCTTTGATTTATGTGTTTTCAAAACTAGATGCTTACCCACCGCTGTATTATGGCAAGAGGGGCCTTTGTTATAGATTCATCCCAATGCTTCTCCTGCAAAGATTATTGAAAGGTATCCAGATTCAGTCGCTCAGCTTGCCCTTCGTGGACTAAAAACAGCCATTACCCATTTTGGAAGGGAGCCTAAGGTTTTGATAGAGCCTTATACTGCCCATCAAGTCCAAATATTAATGGCGACCTTTGATGTTTGGGCAGTGCTGGTTACTTCCTTCAATGGTCAAATAGATAATCATTATCCTAAGCACCCCATTTTACAATTCGCCCTAACTCAAGCTATCATATTTCCACATATTGTGTCTCAGGAGCCACGACCAGATGGAAAGATAGTTTATACGGATGGGTCAAAAACAGGAGTGGGCGCCTATGTGGTTAATGATAAGGTTACATCCAAACAATACCATGAAACCTCACCTTAAATTGTGGAATGCTTAGTGGTGTCAGAGGTTCTGGAAATCTTTCCAGGTCCCTTAAGTATTGTTTCAGATTCCTTCTATGTGGTTATTGCAGTGAAAGCATTAGAAGTTGCTGGGTTAATTAAGACATCTAGCAGACTTGTAGAAGTTTTTCAAAAGATTCAGCTTACCCTGGCTAAGTGAAGATTCCCTGTCTTTATAACTCATATTAGGGCTCACTCAGGCTTACCGGGACCTATGTCCCGTGGAAATGACCTGGCAGATCGAGCCACAAAGTTAATTGCAATTGCCCTTTCACCAAAATTGGATTTGGCTAAAGCCTTTCATAAAAGGTTTCATGTGACAGCTGAGATGCTATGATGCCGATTTAACATCACTAGAAAGGAGGCCAGAGATATCGTGACTCAATGCCAAAACTGCTGTCAATTCCTACCTGTTCCCCATACCAGAATTAACCCTCGGGGAACTAGGCCATTACAGATCTGGCAAATGGATGTTACTCACATCCCACTCTTTGGCAAATTACAATATTTGTATGTCTCCATTGATACCTGTTCTGGAGTTATGTTCGCCTCTCCATTGACCAGAGAAAAGGTGGCCCATGTTATTCAACATTGTCTCGAGGCTTGGAGTGCCTGGGGAAAGCCTAAAATCCTTAAAACTGACAATGGACCAGCCTACACTTCTCAAAAATTTCAACAATTTTGTCGCCAAATGGAGGTGAAACACCTGACGGGTCTTCTTTACAACCCTCAGGGACAGGGCATCATTGAGCGTGCTCATCGTACCCTTAAATCTTATTTGATAAAACAAAAAGGAGAAGTTGAGGAAGTTCTGCCCACGGTGCCACGGGTTACTGTTTCTCTGGCACTTTTTACTCTCAACTTTTTGAATTTGGACAGTCAGGGCAACACGGCGGCTGATCGCCATTGCCTGGAACCAACTAGGCCAAAAGAAATGATAAAATGGAAAGATGTTTTGACTGGTCAATGGAAAGGCCCGGATCCTATTTTAATAAGATCCAGGGGAGCGGTTTGTGTTTTTCCACAGGAAAAAGACAACCCATTTTGGCTGCCAGAGCGACTGACGCGGTGACTCGTGGTTCCTGAAAATGACCCCCCCGAAGGATTCATCTGCAGACGCTCTCAGTTCTCATTTGGACTCTCCTAAATTGGGTTCCTAGTATATATAGTGAATTTAGATGGCTATCCTATCTGCTTTTCCAAAACCTATGCCCTTGCCTTCTTAAAAGGCACCGCTTCTGCTAAACAGAATTTCTCCTATACCCTTAACCGTAATGCCTCACTCCAGTTTGTGTGTATCCTCCATTTCTTTTCATCTTATCCAACAACTCCTTTAATACTTGTACCAATGTAACCTGCTTTATGTCCCAGTGCTGGTCTGCTCTTGTCTATAAGCAGGCCCTAATAGCCAGTATACCACTATGGATCCCTATCCCCTTTCAGATGTCTGGGAGCTTGACTTTATTTCGACAGAAGAGAGATTTTGATATAACGGCAGCCATTGTCACTGCTATTACCATCTCTGCAGCTGCAGCTGTGACAGCCAGCATAGCCTTGGCTAATCAAGTTACAGCAGCTACTGTTGTTAATCAAATTTCAGAAAAGACTTCTGAGGCTTTGACCACTCTACAGAAAGTGGATGCACACTTGGCATCAGACATTCTGTTGGTCAATCAGAGAGTTGATTTGCTCCAAGCCCATGTAGAACAACTCACAGATGTGGTTCAAATGAGCTGTGTGTCAACAACTCCACATCTATGTATTACACTTCTGAGATTTATGAATGATACATTTATTCAAATCCATAATCTTTCTGCTTATTTACAAGGGAATTGGACTAGGGAGCTGGACCAGATGCAGCAGCAATTGCAGACCCGGATTTTGAGCCTTAATGGAACACGAGTGGACCCTTTACCCCTGGCGATTTTACTTCTTGGCTTACCTCTGCGTTTTCTTTCTTTCTTAAAGGGTGGGAATAGGCCTGTTTGATGCAGCCCTATGTTGTGGATTAGTGTTCATGTTATGGTTGGTCTGCAAGCTCAGAGCCCAACAAAAACGTGACAAGGTTGCTATCGCCCAAGCACTCGTAGCCTTGAGCAAGGATCTTCCCCTGAAATTTGGCTAACTAGGCTAAGAAAGTGTCTGATGACTGAGACCCTCAGTTGATGCACCCCAAGGGTTCAGCCCATTGCACTGGGTCGATGAGAGGTCTAAGTCTAGCCAGCTCTTGCCTGAATAACTGTGGTACCTGAATATTTAGAGGTGTTTACGAGTGGGTACTCGACAGGGAATGTTCCATGAGTGTGGATAGATTTCCCGAAAGTATGCCTGATTGCACAAAGGTTTGATGCCAAAACCTCCTCTCCGTTCACGGACAGCCACCGGGCGCTCCAGAGTGGAGGCTCCCTTTCCCCGACAAAAAGGCATTGAGATGAGTATGGGAAGTATTACTCATTGCACGATGACAAGAGAAGAAACCCATTACAATATCTCATTTTGCACAGGGGATCAGGCCTCTGCTTTCCCTCACTGAGTTGGTGCCGCGATTGATAGGCAAAAGGCTGTTCCATCTTAATAAAATTGAAAGGGGGAGATGTTAGGAGCCGCGGTGAGTGTGACAACATTCGCCATTACAAGATGGTGCGGGCATCCTGTGCTCCCACAAGTAAACAACTAACTGCTCAGGTGCTAAACGCAAAAGTGCGCCAAAGTCACTGCCCATCCCGGGGCATAATATGGGGTGATGAGTGAACAGCCAATCAGAATTGAACACACCACTCTAGGATACGTATAGCAGTGCCTTTCCCGGGCTTGGGGTCTTCCACTTCTGCTGATACAAGAATAAAGCCTCGCTGTAGTAACTACCCGAACACTGCCTCACGTGTCTCTTTCGCGGGTAAAGGGGACACGGAGGGGCTCAGAATACTCATATGTTCATCAATGCTATGGTTTGTCCCTACAGAAACTAATTTTGATATTTAATCAGCATTTGGGACAATAACAGGTTGAACAAAATGGTGCTTTGAAGGTATGAGAACTCTACTCTCATGATTAATTCACTCATGTGATTAACAGCTTCCTAGTTTATTGCAACAGTAGGTCTCCTCTTCATGACACTCCACACCACCTTAAGACTCTGCTAATGCTAACACAAAATGACTCTACAAGAGACAGAACTCTGAATATTGCAGATAGCTGAGCTGCTGTTTATTGTCAACAATCTAGTGTGGAAGACAAGTACCCCAAAACATCACCTTCTCCAAGCATACTTTGATCAAACACCAAACACTGAACACAGCTTGGGGCATGGCTAGATCCTTTAGGTTCATATCTTGGTGTCCAAGCTCTTCGGCATTATGAGTTCTTTGAAGAACTGTCCATACTCAGTAGAAGCAGAACTTGTCCAGCTGCTGAAGACAGTCTCAGAGATGCTTTCCAGGGACTCGGTGGCCTCTTGATGAGGAGGGGGTGGGATCTTGCTGTCTTAGATTTTAAGAGTTTGATGCTGTTCCAAAGGCTGTGTCTATCAAAGATGCACATACCAGGACTATGTATTTGAAAGTGGGTCTGTAAGAGGTGATAAAGTCACAAGGGTGGTTTCCCGTGTGACCAGTGTTATTTTAAATAGAGATGAGAGAGAAATGATCTTTCTTCTCACCATTTGAAGACATAGCTAAAAGACATCTGTTGGTAAACCAGAAGTAAGATTCTGGCCAGGGCTAACCTTAGACTTCCAGCCCCTGGAACTGCAAAAATTGAATTTTGATTGCTGAAGCCACTCTGTCTATGATAATTATAATGCAGACTAACACATTTGGCAATGGCTGTGATTAGCACCTTAGGGAATTGAATTTGAGTGAAGATACATGTATAGATTTTGATAGCTTATGTACTCATGTAAAATATTAACAAGTGCTTATTAAGGTATTAACATCAGAGTTGCCTCTAATGCATGCATCTTTATATGCACTTATAATTAGGTAATTTAAATTTAAATACTATGAAAAATTATTTTTCCTTAATCTCTGCAGATTTCCCCCATACTTTCATGCTATATACACTAAGCTTAACTTCCTAGAATTATGATTACAAATATAGAAAGTTTAAAAAAGACTGAAAGGCAGAATGTGAAAGACTTTCTGTTTTCTAAATTATAATATGAATTGATTTTATTTTACATAACTGTTTATTACCTCTAAAACTAAAAGTTAAAAAAAAATCAACTGAATAAATTATACAGTTTAAGAAAGTCCATTTTAGGATAAGCTTCTATTTCACCTCGAGGCCCAACACTGGGGAGACATACAGGAGGACCACCAAACATTAGAAGCCAATATGGATAACCCAGTGAGTTCCACAGTGTTAGTGAGCAAGACCTGTTCTCATGCAGGCATATGTCAGGTGTTTTCCTGAGTCATTTTCTACCTTGTCTTTTGAGACATGATATCTTTCTGAACTTGAAGCTCATAGTGTTGACTGGGCAGGTACCAACCTGTGTCTGTCCATCTCCCCAATGCTAAGTCATACCCACCTTTTCCTGTGTGTTCTTGAGACCTGAATCCTGGTCCTCATGTTTGTATAGCAAGTACTTTATTGACTGAGCCATCTCATGAACCTTCGACATCAAATTTGTGTCATAAGTTGACATCTGGGATATGAGATCTTTTTTTCTGATTTTGAGAGCCACATTTTTAAATAGTTTTGTATATGTGCATATGATTCTGTGATTCTAAGCAACTCACTATAGGGGGATAACTTGTATTTTTCTCAGTGATTTATATTTATTGGTTTCCCATTCTGTGTAGGAATTATATTTTTAAAAGATACGATTGGCCTACTGCAGCCAATTAGAAGCAGAAGGCAAGTTCTGTGTATAGAGGTTGAAAATGAGAACAAAGATTGAAATGATTTTTTTTTATTTCCTAATTGGCAAAGGAAGATTTACTTGTAGAGAGTGAATGTAAACATAGTAATTTATGCAAAACATAACCATTTTATAAGTAGAAAGGCTACCACTATTTGTCTTTTACCTGACATGTACATGTGCGAACATGTAATATGCACATTTACAGCACACAGAGGCTTTGTGATTTTTACAGTAGACTTATGAAATAAGTTGATGTTAATCTATTTGCTACGTAGTCGTTAGGAAAATCAAGCTTATTCCAAAATTTGTGACCTTTATGTTATTCTCATCACTTGATTGCATAAAAATAGTAAGTATTTGGGCACGTTTGAGAATATAACACCAAAGGAACAAGCCTACTTGAATCATGAATTTGGTTAAAAATAAATCTGCAAATATTCAAAATCACAACTCTGTTCCCAAGTGGGCCAGGAAATCTTAAATCAAAAATTGTATTAAATTTCAAGGTTGAGCCTAAAACCAAGCAGAAAAATGAAGTGAAAGAAAATGTACAAGGAAGTAAGATGCTATGAATGATAAGGGCCATTAACAATATGTATAGAATTAGATTTGAAAAGCATTGAAACTATCAGACAGATAAGTTTTATATTTAAGATGATTTAAGATAGAAAAGATCCTCTTTTAAAGCAAATAAAGACTATAAAACTATGAAAATGATTAAAATGTCTTATTAAACAAGTAGAGATTTCAGAGGTGAGAAACATTGTGTGGGTTGAGCAGAAAATTAGAAGCAAGTGAGAAAAGAATGAAAAAAAAAAACAGACAAAACTTTGAAATTGTTCATTATTCAATCAAGAGAGAAAAGGTAAAAATGGCTAACACATTTAGATCACAAAATAAAGAATTGTTTCTTTTGTTGGATATATTTAAGGAATACATGAAGTACGTTTTGCTACACACACACACACAGGCACACAAAGATGAATACTAACATGAAGAACATAAACTATGCTCTTACACAGCTACTCGTATGGTGAGGCCTCTTGTAATGGACTCTTCTGGAAAATTTCCAATATACAATTAAATATCATGAGATATTTTCAATATGCTGCCCATTGAATCCTAAGACTTAGTGATTCAGGGTCATTGCTACCTTATACCCTCTGGCCAGCATCTTTGTCTTATTCCCAAGATGTCCTACTCTTTATTCCTGTGTATTCAATTTTTAAAATATTATGCCTATAAGACAGGTCATGTAGTACTTGTTCTTTGGTGTCTGGCTTTTATCACTTAGCACAATGCCCCAAGAAGGGGTTTAGTGAGTCTAATGCTGAAAGGGGCTTATATAGGGTCCGAATAGGAGGCAATATTTGAGGAGATACTGGATTGGGATTTTAAGTCATTGAACCTCAAACAAATCTGAAGGACAAATAAAAAAAGAATCATAGCAGAAAACACCAATGGAAAAGAATAGCTCTAAATATGTGTAGAGCGTCACCTCATGAGAGAAATAATTCAAGAATCATCTTTTAAGCAACAACATAATTAAAATATAGTTGACCCTCTGTATCTATAAGTTAAATAAAGCTAAAAAGTATTTCCTTATATTTTATTGGATATTTTATTTACATTTCAGATGTTATCCCCTTTCCCCATTTCTTCCCCACCCAGGAACCCCCTATCCCATCCCCCCTCCTCTTGCTTCTATGAGGATGTGTCCCCACCCCCCCACTCCCACCTCCCCACCCTCGAATTGCCTCACACTGAGGCATCCAACCTTCACAGGACCAAAAACCTTCTCTCCCACTTATGCCTGACAAAGTCCCCCTCCCCTACATCTACAGCTGGAGCCATGGGTCCCCCCATATGTGCTCCCAGGCTGGTGGTTTAGACCCTGGGAGCTCTGGTTGGTTGATATTGTTGCTCTCTCTATGGTGCTGCAAACCCTTTCAGTCCCTTCAGTCTTTTCTCTAACTTCTCCATTGGGAACCCCTTGATCAGTTCAATGGTTGGCTGTGAGCATCTGCTTCTGTATATGTCAGACTCTTGCAGACCTCTAAGAAGACAGCTGTATCAGGCTCGTTGTTTGTGCTGTGCCTAGTTTTTTTTCTTATTATTTTTCCCAAATAACATATATAATTATGTGCATAGGATTTATATTGTGTTATAATCATAACAATCCAGAGATGATTTAAAGTATATGGGAGGATGATTGCTAGTTATATGCAAACACTCCTTCATTTTATTAAAGGACTTGAACATCCAGAGTTTTATGTGCATGGAAGGTCATAGAACTGGTTCCTCATTGTTACTGAGGAACTATGTAGTAGAATATTTTCTTCTGTTTTTTGAGAAATGGATACACATTAAGGTTTGGATTTTTTAAGAAAACCACACAAATAATCAAAGAATTTGCCTTTCAATAGGAGGAACAAGCATATTAGTAGAGTTTAAAATGGAAAGAGTGATTGTGGAGATGTCTTTGTTAAGTGTTTACCTTGAAAGAACAAGCCCTTAGTCCCATCTGTAGAACCCACTAAAAATCCAAAACAAAAGTAACAAAAAGCAAAAGTAAAGCAAGGTACGGTTGTATGCATGAAGAAGGTAGAGCTAGGTGGATCCTGGAGCTAGCTGGTCTAACTGACCATAGCTAGCAATGTTCAGTGATTGTGTTTGTTAAGCGTCTTAGTGTGAAGAAAAAGTGGATGTCATCTGGACATGAGAACCCACACCTACACACACACACACACACACACACACACACGCGCGCGCACGCGCACGCGCACGCGCACGCGCACGCGCGCACACACACACACACAAATGAATAAATAGTCCATGCATAAAACCCTCTACAAAGGAAAAAAACACCAATAACTCCTTATATCATTTGGCATAAAAACAAACACCTTAGAATGATCTGCAGGGCCCAGACCAACCTGACGTTTTATTTTTAATCCTGATTATACCTATTGGTCTGCCCCTAGCCCACCTCACTGTTGTCAAGCTGACTTCTGCTGTTCTCTGAACACCATCTATTTAGTATTGTGAGCTGAATCTTACAATTTCATATGTTTAAGTTTTTCAAAAGTCAGAATAGGGGTGTGTTTGGAGAGTAGGCTTTCATAGGGAAGTGTGGGGAAAAAAATCCCGAGGGGGGGGGAGGGACTCCAGTGGTGGGGTCTCAGTGGCGGGCTTCCCACACCGCCACAGAGGGTCCCACATTCACGCAGCTGTTGGTGAGCGGGCCAGCGGCTGCATTGACAAGGTTCCAGGATTCCAAAAGCTGGGATTCTGGTGGCGAGACCTGGTGACACGTGGAGTCCGGTTTTCCAAAGCTTTATTGTTCATGGCATGTTAAGTGGGTATAGATGGTATGCGCTTCCCCCCAAAAGCCAGGGGAGCCTGATTTTTATAGGGAGGGGGAAAAAGGGAGGGAATAACTTAATTAGCTACACTCCTGGCCTTTTGATAACTCATTAATATTTAAATCTCTGGAGGTGGAGACTTGCTAATCACGCCCTCTACTTGTGTCCTACGTGACTGAAGGTGGCAGGTTAAATGGAGTTACCTCATCCAAGACCCAACAGGGAAGCTGAGTTAAATTAGATGAGTATATTGAGCTGTAACATACTAGCACCGTCACAAGAAGAGATAGAACATGGAAGAAGATATTGGTGGCTATTGTGCAGAGGGGCAACCATGTGCAGAATCAGAATCAGGGAAGTCATTACAAGGCTAGATGAGACTTATGAAAAGAAGATAGATTATCAACACCCCAATCTTCAATTTCTTCCATGCAAACCTATGGGAAAATAAATTTCTGCATTTTTATATCTCTCAGTCTGTGGCATTTAGTTATACACAGCAACCTTAGCAAAGCAAAACAACAGAATAGACCTAAGGCTTTTGAGTTTGTTCTTTGTACTTTGGATAGTCTTCCTAACTATGTCTGCCTCACTTTTCTAAGTGTGGTCTTTTCTCAAATATCTTTTTTTTTTTTTGGTTTTTTGAGACAGGGTTTCTCTGTATAGCCTTGGCTGTCCTGGAACTCATTCTCATTCTATAGACCAGGCTGGCCTCAAACTCAGAAATCCACCTGCCTCTGCCTACCAAGTGCTGGGATTAAAGGCGTGTGCCACCACCGCCTGGCTTTTCTCAAATATGTTAGGGAGCCATTTCCCGGCTGTTGTGTAGATTGACAAGTACCCCTTCACAATTTTTTTCTAAGTTTCTTTCTTTTTCGAAATACATGTCACATGCTGGTTCATTTTTTATCACTCTTTGTGTCTTGTCACTAAATAGGATCCATAAGTGACCATAGAAATAAGATCATTAAAGGCAGATGTTTCTGTCTGTTGCTTGCACTACTCTGTTCAAAGAACCACCATTGTGCTTACCACAAAGTAGGTATTTAACTGCATATTAACACACCTTTCTCAGTCTGTCCTTCAGAAGTTGATTTACTGGTTGCCTAAAGTGGATCCTGACATTCTACACAGAAAAGGTCAAGCTATGTGTTGCGTGAAATATTAAATGCTGCCACTGGCAGGGCACTAGTGGGCAGGCTGACCTGTTCTTAGCCAGGCAAACACTCTGACTCAGAGCTCAGAAATCTCTTCACCTCACTGGCTGGCCATTGCCACACATGCTCCAAATTCCAGTGGCTAGCTGGGGTGCCCTGCCACCATTCCTTTCTCTGGAACCTAGCTGAGTGGCCACAAGAAGGAAAACACCACACAATCTTAGTTTAGAATCTAAAGGCAACACAATCGCTGGGTGCAGAAACTAGCATCCTAATGTTGTAAGCTATATTGAGTTAAAAATCCTCTGGTAGTGGATCCTAGCGTCCTCAGCTACCTACATTTTCTCCTCCATGCTCTCTCCAGTCCAAAAGGAAGTATCTTTCTCTGCCTCCCCTCTTCCTCTCTCCAACCCAGAAGTCCCATCTACTCCTCTCCCAGTGACTGCCCCCCCTGAAATCTTTATTCATTAGGGGAAGGTTCTGCCACATTAATAAGGAACCCAAAATGCCCGTAAAGGCAAGTTGTCTTGGGTGGCAAAGACAAATTCACCGAGAATCTCTTCCAGAAAGTGTGGTGAACTTGTCATTTCCAGAACTTTTTAAATTCTCCTTCATTATTTTGGAAGTCAGAGACAATTGTGTTTTTCTTTATCTGGGATTGCATTAATAGATTAAAAGTATTTTCTTAAAATATTGTTTCTCAAGGAGGGGTGTGGCCCACATGGACATCTTCCTTTCCTGACAGGTGTTGATGAGCACAGTCTTGTAGAGGACATCACACCTACTGGGAGTTCCAGAGGGAAGCCTCCATGTTAGGTATGTAACTCCGTGTTCCAAAATGAGCCCTTCTTCCAGATCCTAGGTTTTCTCTCTCCTTCTGTGATGCTCTCTGGATTTCTAAGGAGAGATATTGATGTCCCATTTATGGTTAGATGATTCAAAAATCATCTTTTTCAGTATTTTGGCCAGTTACAAGTTTCTGTATTCACTGTTGATCATTATAAAAAGAAGCTTCCCTGAGAAGAGCCAACAGCAGAAGACAATGTGATGTGCAAATTATGTTCCGTTTACCAAAAAATTTACCAAAACCAAAACCAAAACAGAAAAAGAAAAGAAAGAGAAAAATAAAAAAGAAAACACAGCAGTAATTTCCCATCTATGGTCTATGACCCTGCTTCCCTAAGCAACATGTTTTTTAAGTAGGTGTATAGTATCACATATGAATTCTCTCATGTGTAGCAAGTGTGAAATCCATCCAGAAAGCACCCGGTAACAGCCATAACAGACTTGCCACTATTTTTGAGTGAGGTCATCTTGTCTGCTTGATATTGTTGCACACAACGTGCTCAGCTGAGTAACGTTGTTGCTGACAGCTCTTGCCCAGTAGCCTGTAGTTAGTTGTGAAGGCTAGCAGTTGGAATAAATGGAGTTTTTTTTTTTTTTTTTCAGTAGTGTAGCCACTGCTAATGTACCATGATTCTGTGATCAAACCTAATAAACACCATTGGGACACACACATATACACAAATTTATGTAAAAATTAGAGGGGACTAGTATCAATGGAAGGGTGTTAGGAATGGAGAGTTATAAATGTGATCAAAATACATCACATCTATGCATGAAAATGGCTTTATGAAACCAATTATTATGCACAATTGATATATGCAAAGAACATTAAAACTAAAATATGCAGTTTATCTTTCTTCCATTAAAACATTCTATTATTTAGCTTGGGAATCAGAAAGTCAATAATAGCCTGCACACAAAGGGAGAGGAAAACTGTGGGTGTGTATGTGCATGTTCGCATGTGCACCTGTGTGAATATTTGAACTCAGCTAAAACTTAACGTTGTACTGAGATATTTTCAAGGGAAGAGCAGGCTTACTTGGTCTTCTTGGTACTTCTAATTTACATGTCATCTATAATAAATGGATTTGTTGTGCTGGGCAGGCTCTACTGATTTGAATTAAAAGATGTATTTCCTCTCATTTTTTTTTTTTCATTCATGCATGGCAGGAGTTTAACTGTGCATGAAGCCTATTACTTTGCACAGGAATAGTTGAAATATTTTCAGATGCCTTTTTCCAATAAGGTGAAGTGCCTAGGAAGGGCTGGAATAGGTTTTATTTTGGGGGGAACCAAGGGTATTTGCGATTTTGACTTTGAATTCTAAGCTACTGTGGTCAAATTCCCAAACCTCGTTCATCTTCTCTCATTTATCCTTAGTTCTGAAATTCACAATTCAGGAATCTATCAATTGGTATAAAAACATTTACTTGTTCTTGCATGGTTAAATGAGGTAATCCACATAAGTAATCAAGATCAATGCTTAGAAATCCAGGACAAATGTTAACTTTTATCATTCTCATTATCTCATGGTTTCCTTATGCTGTTCTTTCTTCCATTTTCTTCCAAGTTTTCATACTTGTAGGAAGATTTTCTTTAAAAAGTTACAATCAAGCAACCTATAAATCTTTAAAGAACACTTAACAACCAAAGGGCTTGCGCCACTAAACATGAAATCTTATTGAATTTCAGACCCCTTTCTTTTTTCATGAGACCTAGATGAGACTGTAGGGGAGCTAAACTGGGAACCACGGAATTTCTCATCTCCAAAGAGAGAACGTTCTTTTCCAGCAGCTGTCAACACAACAGAATCCAAAGAAAGGTTTGCCTGGTAAACAAAGTGTTTCTTATAATGCTTCTGCCTATTAACTAGATTAAGTGTAGTCAGTTTCAAACCCAGAGAAACGAGTTCAGACAAAGCAATTATTCAGCAACTCATTTGTCTGAACTTGGTTGTGTAGGCTGGAGACTGGTAAGCATCAGCAAGTCATTTGTCCAAGCTCAATTATGTAGGCTGGGGACTGATAAGCATCTAGTATGGGTCCCCTCTTATATGTAAGAGGAGCCCTGATTTGGCTTTCTTCTGAGCAAGCCGTTTTCTCTCAAATGAGGAGATTTTTAAACAAACCAGTTGGATATACCTATATGTATTATTGCCTCTCCTTTGTAGGCAGCACATGAAGTACCCTGAAGTCTCACATTCCTGCTTAAACAGCTTCATGAAAACCACCCACATTTTTTTTCTATATTGACTTCAGAAGCCCAAGGTCACGGAGCACTGGTTTTAAGAAGGGAAGAATAAGAAATGGAAGGAGAGAGGAGGCGATAGAATAAGAAGGATGCAGGGAGCTGCATGTTTGAATGGAGATGTCAATACCCATGTGCACAGGGCCTCTCCCTGTACAATACACAAATGAGGGAGAACGAGGAGGAACAGGTTGTAAGCTAGTGCTCTGATAGAAGGGGCCAGACTCTCTTGCTTCTTAGAAGCCAAGACCTTTACATTCACATGTCACTCTTTCAGGTCTTTGAAAAGGATGCTCTCAAATAAGGACCTTTTTAAGATGGGTGTTGGGTCCCTCGTCTCTCCTCCCCATCCATGTCAGCAGGGTGTGGAAGGCAGGTGCAGGGCTGCCCAGCCTTAATGCAGACACCTCTGCTCCCGTGAGGTCTTGTGAGGACCCCAAGGGCACCATCAGGCACTCTGTGGCCCCCATGCACTCACTCTGTTCCCATGTTCCACTCAACCCTCTTCCCTGAGCCAGAGAGGGTGGCTGATCTATTGCGGTGCATGCTCTTTCTGTCTGGTGTGTGCATGCTGTTGGGCCCCGTTTTAGTCCTGGTTTGGGCCTTGAGGACAAACCCGAGCTTGGCTCGAGTTTGAGACCTGTCTCAGTCACTTCTGTACTGTGGTGACTCAACAGGACCTGTTTGGCCCTGCCTCTGCTCAGCTATTGCTTTGCCGTTAGCCTTGTCAGTCACCCCATACCCTCCATCACCCTTCCCCGCCTCCTATGTCATCTCACCCCACCCCCTCCCATGATCTAAGTTTAAATAAACAAGAAGTTGTTAAATTAAAGTTGAATTCCTTCTTTGACAAGACTCCGAGGTCTGTGTGTTTCTTTGGGCCTCTGACACTCACCATCCGGTCAGCTCCAGAGAGACCTGGCTGGACCCGGACCTCTCTTTCCTCTTGCCTGGACCTGCGAGCTTTAAGGAGCCGACAGATGGATCTTTCCTTGATTTACATAGTAACCAAGCTGTTATCCTAGACTGGATTGTCCTCTTACTCTAGATTCCACACGTGTTAGAGACAGTCTGCAGCATAAGACATAGACTGCAGATATCTGAGACCTTCAAAGTCAGTGTAGTACAGCCTGCTCATTTACAGAGAAGGAAAACTGGATGCTTTAGGCATCAGCAAAATTTATAGCTACATAAATTCTTCAATGGAAGACGACACTGGTGGTATTAATACAGGAGATGTGATGGTTAAGTGTCATTTTTCTCATTTGAGAGATTACATTTGAAACATCAGAAGTAATTGGTATTTTATCATATGTGTTTTATATGATTTAGGAAGTATTTGATTAACTTCTGTCATTTGGAAGTGAACAGCCAGCATCTAGCTTCACATTGCCAGGTAACTGCATCCTCCCTTAGAACATTTTGGCCCATGTCCTACATTGTATAGCAGACCTAGTTGTATTTCTACCTATGTGTATAAGTGCCACTTAAGCTATCTCAGTAAGACTTGGTTGTTTATATATCTGGTCTACATCTCTGTCACTGGAGTAGGAACCTGTGGAGAGTAGACAAAGTCTTGTATGAATGTCTATTATTGAGATAAACACAACCAGGTCACAGATACCAATATCTCAGATCCATGGGAATAGCAAAGTCCTCCCTGGTCAAGCAATCTGACAAAGCCCTCCCTTAGTCTGAATTTAGATACTGAAGATGTGTGTAGAAAGTACCAACCAACTTCAGCTTCCTCAGCCTGGATGACAGCAGCCTAAGACTGTTCCCTACATAGACCTCCAACTAAGATTGAATAAACTGCCTACTCATTCTTGCGGCAGACAATAAAGGAACTAAGTTTCTAGGTTGCTGGCCCATCTCCATCAGAAAGTACATGGTTCATCCAACTCCAGCTTTGGTTCTGACACTTGTGTCTGTCTATCTTTTTAAATCCCATATCATCCCCAGCCAGGTTTACAAATCTAACCACACTGGCTTCAGCAAGAGCCATTTTATATTCTTCTTACATAGAACAAAGCAGGGACCACCACACAGTATACATTCAAATATGTAATTTTATTAGTCCATATGAAGAGACAATACATTTGTAAACAGATGTAAGGTGGAAAAAACTGAATTGTACATGTGGATATACCAAGATGTACAAGTGGTACCTGGATGGTCCTTGTCTCCTCCACCCAATGCTATCTTAGTAGCTTCTAAAATTTGCACCAGAGGCAGATGCCCAACTCAAAGGACCCCAGGTAACTCTTCAAATATCTATCTTGTGACTGATAGAAGGTTATTTGCTTGGCAGAGATACTCTGATAAATTAGAGTCCCTCTTTGAAAAACCCAACATAAATTACAGAAACAATTAGTGACAAGTATCAGGCATGAAGTTAGATACCCCATACAGAGAAAAGGATCTTGTAAGCAAGTAGAAGCTATGGAAAGAAGATATAATAAAGTCAAGAAAGACAAAGTGAGGGAGATGCTGAGTCACTGCAGTGGTGAAGGTAATGGTTAACTTATTGATAGCTGAACAAATACAATAGGGTTTTCAGAAGATAGGGAAAATAGCTCATTCAACAGCAACACTCCAATTCTCAGTGTCTTCTCATTCATGACATTTTAAATTTCACGAGGCCCACCTAACTGAAATTGATTTTCTTCCCCAGAATTCTGGCCATTTTGCTTTTCTTAGAACTTGGTTGGAACCATATAACATTCACAGTGGGTAACATTTATTGGGCTTTCACTTTTTATCAATGGTCCTTTTGAGAATTTCTTCAGGCTATTTTCTTTAGATCTCATAATTGTTTGAAGTAGACACTTTTATTAACCCCAAGATTAGAAAATAGAAACAATGAAAGTTAAATAGCTACCCGAGATCAGATGATGCATAAGGAATAGGAAATAGAACTCAAACCTGTAGGCATATTGACAGAGGTAGGCTTAGCATCCTACCTCTTTGTAATAGAATATTTTTCTGATTGGCTTTTCTCTAAGTAGAGTGAAGTTTTCATTATAGCATACTCTGTCTGTCCTACATTCAACTGAATTGTCAGCTGCCTCTTTCCTTCCAGCAAGATGCCCTAAGAGTACAAAGTGTTCTAAATTGTTGTCTCTGATACTTTTTTGCATTGTCTGGGTCAAGGTAGACATCTTAAAATAGTTCAATGAGTAACAGGGATGCCTTCTTACCCAGATGATTGCTGCAAGTATCTCCTCACATTCTTGCCCAGTGTACCTTGGGAAGTCAAGTGGCCATTCAAAGGTCCATATACAATTTAACGTAACTTTCAGCTAAGAATAATAATACAAAGGACTTTAAAAGTTACTTGAGTTCTAGGAAAAATCTTGAAATCAATTTCCATGTAATTATGTTATTAGGCCATAATTTAAAACATCTCCATTTCTACAGCACTTTACAGATTGCAAAGTATCTTTATTAGGTGCCCTAATGTGTGTTTGATGATTTTTTTGTTCTTGATCTTGCAGACTGCTCTTTTTTGAGTCATGGTGAGCTGTTGGCAAGCGATGTCTTCTTTTTAGTTGCAACCTGGAGTCACCAATGACTCTGGTTAGTGGGATGGAATAGAGTGTGGATGGAGACATTCTCTCTCTTCTTGCTGGAATCAAATCCCATTCAGTCCTTCCTAACACATCACATAAACAATTAGAGCTAGAAGACGAGGCTATTGTCTTGTTACATGTATTCATTTATGCGCTGTGTCTATGTGCACACATTGTCTTGTTACATGTATTCATTTATGCGCTGTGTCTATGTGCACACATTGTCTTGTTACATGTATTCATTTATGCGCTGTGTCTATGTGCACACATTGTCTTGTTACATGTATTCATTTATGCGCTGTGTCTATGTGCATGCACACATGACTTGGAGTGTATGTTTTGTTTTCAGGGGACAACTTCCAGGAATTTCTTTTCTTTTCTTTTCTTTTCTTTTCTTTTCTTTTCTTTTCTTTTCTTTCCTTTTCTTTTCTTTCTTTTTTAACCAAATAAGTTTTAGCCTAGAACACAGTCTGTTGTGTTTGCCTGTGAGTGGTTTGTCTGCTGAACTATCATGCTGACCTGAAGACAGTTTAGCAAAGTGTTCAAGCTTCAGACAAGATTATATCTATGTCTAATGAGTTGGGTTAGAAGAGGTATGGCACTATGGTTCTCTCTCTGAGCTTCCTTTTTTTTTTTTTTTTTTTTTTTTTTTTTTACCTTAATCTCACAAAACACTTTTCTCTGGGCTTTCATTTGCTGATCAAGAGACTCTCTTTTATTCTCTGTAGAAACACACCCTTTACCCCTTTTGCCTTCCTAACCATCATCCTAGCAGGAATACAGGAGACTCTTCACTAATTTTGAATTGATATTTGAATAAGGATATTACAGGTCCAGATCTTGCAAATGGAGGTGCAGTACATTCCAATTCACTGTTGTCTCCCTGCCAGAGAAAAGCCTAGTGAGTTTCTTTCTAAGTTTCCTTGGGAAGCCAATTCACGTCCCTACATCCAGAACACCTTCCTCCTTGAGAACAGACCAATCTCATGTGGATAAAGAATAGATGCCTGTCCTCTTAAGAACATAAAGCACAGAAGTTGTTCTCAGGAACTGTGTCACTTTTCTGGGCTTGGATAAAGTATCTACTAGTTACAAATGAATTTCTCTTTGTTATTCAGGAAGGGTGACTCAACTCAAATAAGGGTTTCAAAAATTGTAAATCTTTTCTTTTTCCACAGCAAACAGTCACCACCATCAAGGAAATGGGGAAATTTGGGCTACCATAGTATAAAGAAAATAGAAAGGTAGAGAAGTTAGGCAAATTGCCAAGCATTGGCTGACTCAGTATTGCTGCCCTGTTTGGCATTGTGAACCTGGTACAGTGGAGCCTAAAATTGAGGCAGACTGAAGTCTCACACAATAGCCAACTTTATTCAGGGTATCAGGCAATTTATATTCTGAGGCTATTCTGAGAGTTAAGCAAGTTTCACTGGAATTCAAGTTGTATACAAGGGCAAGGTAACATGAGTTTAAGCTTATATAGTGAGGAGGAGATCATTCTGGATAATGATGGGTAAAAAGATAGGTAGTCTAAAGAAAAGCCCACTCCCATTATTATACCTGGAGGAGCATGAAAGCACATTCCAAGAACAAATTCCTGTTATGGAAGAACAGAAGTTACAAGACTCGTGTCCTGTTTACTTGGAATTTTTTCACAAGCTCTCAGAACTTTACTTTTATAGCTTGATCCATGGACTGTGTTCTGACATCACAGAACCTACATACCCCACTCATAAATGTTAATTATGTACTTTGCAAGGACTTACTGGCAGCTCTGAGGAAACAGCTGATGGTAAATGATTGATCTATATTTGTTTATCTCATGATGGTAAGTGATTAAATTTATCTCATTCATGTATGTTCTTTCCAACTCCTCTTTCTTAAATTTAAAAAAAAATAGAGCAGTTTTAAATTTATTTAAAAGGTCTTGATTTCAAATACCCAGGAAGTATCATCTCCTACACTGCAAGTTGGACATTTCTGAAAGCAACAACGGTTGAGATCTCCATGGTACAGTAATTTCTAGGTTATTTCAGGCTTCCTAGAGCTAATGCTTATAATGTTTACAGTTTGTTCAACTGTCTCTTCCACTGATCCTGTGCCTTCCATGTGTTAGGAGCTCAGTAAATGGCTCAACATCTAAATGTAATTTTATTGAGCACATGCTACAATCTGGGCTCCCAGCTAGATGACCTGATGAGATTACGCAAATGATCTTAGCAACATGAGAAACACAAATTGGGAAAACAAGAGTTTCTATTATTTTTGTCCTGAGCAAAACAAGATGTGATTACAGGGCCAAATGATTTATAATATTCGAGTTTTAGTATCAGTCTCCATATTTATACAATTTTTGTCATAGAATTACAATAGATACTTTCCCATGAAGGTTTCATTATGTTGAGAGGTCATGATAATACCCTCATACCATGTAGTAGTAAATCTATTATTTAATACGTATTAAAAAGAGTCTTCTTTAACATAGAAGGGAAAATATAAATTGTACTTTTCTCTAAAAGTTTTTCTGCAATCAAAGGCAGAGTTTTTCCTTCTTTTGAGTCAAATACTGTCTCCATTTTCTCCTACAAACTCAAGTTAACAGCAACTCTCTTCCTATATTTTTGTTACCTTGAAAGTATTTATTGGCTATTATTGGCTATTTATCGACCATGTCCTATCATGGTCATCTGACTGATAAGTCATTTTGAGTCATCCTTTTGTATTTCAAGGGGTGGTTATGAAGCTGTATGGGCGAGACCTTTGTGTAATCATTCACAGCTATGTATCCTCTTATGATGAAAGCTTATATTTAATAGTCTCTCAGGTCTGAGACAAGCCACAAGGCTCAGTGTCTCTTCAAATGGAGGCAAGATAAGCAGCGTGGATCACTGGGACTTGCCTAAACAGACAGTGGGAGAAGGTAGCAAGGGTGAAGCAGATTTTGGAGCTTTTCCACCTGGCATACCTTGTTGGTTATCTTTGCCACCTTATCTTGATGCTTTGCTGACATCCAGGTGCAGTTTGGTGACCACGGTGCACCTACTAAAGTTTTGTGGCATTCTAAAATTGAACCTCACTCACAGGCCCATCTCTGTTGTCAGAGTATCTGAATTACATTGTTATCATGGCATCAGGTAAAAGCATCATCCCAAGTTGCTCTACTTTGTGAATATCTGAATGGAAGCTCATGTGCTGAAAGCTTGAGTCTCAAATCCATATGTTAATGGTGTACAGACATCAGGCTTTGGGGTAGTTGGTATTAGATATTCGTGACTGATAATAATATTTACTATGATGAATAAGATCATGGTGACAAGATGGACATGATGAACAATAAAGGACACAATGACCATGTGTAGCAGACCCTCATTAATACCCTAATGATGTGATCAAATCATTATGTAGGCCACAGACTTGGGCTCCTATGACAATATTTGTCGTTTTACAAGAGGATGAGATCTGAGGTGGTATCCTTGTCCTGTGAGGCCTTCCAGCAAGGATGTTTCACTTCCAAGCTCTAACCATAAACTACACATACTTCCTTTTTGGTTTAGATTTATTTTATTTTATATATATGAGTGTTTTGCATAGATGTATCTATATGCATCATGTGTGAGTACATGGTGCTTATAGAGTCAGAAGAGGGCACTGGATCACCTGGAGTTGGAGTTATGGATAATTGAAATGACTATGTAGGGGCTGGAAACTGAAATTGGGTCCTCTTTTAACTACTGAATTATCTCTCTAGTTCTTAGGTTTGTATTCTTAATAAGTGATCAAGTGTGTGGTATTTTCTTGAAACTCTATTGTACTTGACATTTAAAAATAGATT
This sequence comes from Arvicanthis niloticus, assembly GCF_011762505.2. Lineage (NCBI taxonomy): Eukaryota > Metazoa > Chordata > Mammalia > Rodentia > Muridae > Arvicanthis > Arvicanthis niloticus. Next base: position 21,188,270 of record NC_133436.1, on the reverse strand, counting down.
CATACTTTGTAAGCTTTGTCTGGTTTTGATTTGATCACAAGACTAGAACTCACTGCCGGATCAATGTCTTACAAAAGAAAAGACCTTAGGATCTTTTTGTCTCTCTGTGATGCATAGAGATGTATTGCTTAGTGTAATACTAAGAAATGTTTTATAATAGGCTCCTCAGGAAAATTTTTCACACATATCCATCCATACATTCATTATATCCTTATTGGTGTACTCAATTCATTCTATTCAACCCATAAAGTAATAAAATAGGTAATATTCCTTGTTTTAAAGTCTGTATTACCAGTTGATTTTCACATACTCAAAATGTTTGCCTGGGCATTTTTTTTTTTTTTTTTTTAGTTTACAGGTCTTTTGCTCCTATATTATGGTTTCTGACCTTGTGTTTTCATGGGATCTCTGTGTGCAAATGTCTGCACTCTATGGCTGTATGTGTTTCTTGTTCTCTTTCTTTGGTCTCTCCCCCCCCCCCCCCATTTTTGTTTGTCTCATTCTGGATTGTTTTTATTCATTTTATTTTTAGATGCTTCCTTGTTTTCTAATGAGAGAGAGAGATAGCAAGGATGTGGATTTGGATGAGGGCTGGGGACCACGTTGGAGGAATTGAGGGAGGGAAAACTACAATCAGAATATATTGTAAGGAAGAGATCTACTTTTAAATATGTATTCTATTCATTTTCTATTTTAAAAAGTAACTCTGTATTACCAATTGATTTTCACAGACCTCTGTGACTGATTTTTTTTTGAGATATTTATCCTTCTGTAGTTAGCTCATACGTACAGTTGGTGTATCAGTTGGTGTATAAGTTCTTAATATTTGTATTTACATTAATGAATAAGAATGAAATGAGAGGAAACAGTGGGTGTGTGAACCTGATGCTCACTATGCTGAAATGTGAGCAGCCCCTAGCACTAACTACTAAGAGAATAGCTCTCGATTTTCCGTGCTATTCATATTTTATTGGCAACAGACACTTAAATTGAGTCTACGTTATTAGCATCCCTTTCTTGTGTTTAGTTTACCCAAAGAAAAGAATAGATCGAGCTCTCGACAGCTACCAGAGTCAATTTAAAGCTGTTGACACGTCACCAATTGCCAAACAGCAAAACAGTGTAAAATAGCATACCAGCACGTGTTATCACTATTGCGCTGATACAACAGCCACAAGAAACCCCGAAGGTACACACAACAGGAAAAAATGTAGTAAGATAATTAGGCCGTGAAGAGTTTTGAGTCATTTGTCATTGTTGTATTTAGTAATTCATCACATGATAAGTTTGCGTGACTTAATTTTACAAAACGATTTTATTACACAAAAATTCCTGACAAGCCAAAAATCAGTCAGGTCTTGTGATCCAGTACAAGTGGGCTCCAGCTTGCCGATAGCTACATATTGTAAATAGTAAGTGACACATTGTAATGAGGACAAATTAGAGCTGAAATGGCCCACAGGAATTAGCTTGTCCAACACAGGACCTGCAGAGCGAGGGAGTGGATGTGTTGTGGTTTGGGGAGGGGACTGTACTATAGAGTGGGTTCTGGCCTGTGCCCTAGGCTCTTGTCGTATGAGTTGCTGAAGCTCTTTCTAGCAAATGTGGGTCCACGTTGGGGAAATTTGACAGTGAGTAGCAGGAGTGTAGACTCTTAAATACCAGGTCATCTTGAGTTACCGTATGCCATGCTTGCATCATATGTCTGTGGAATAGGAGCAGGATACTAGAGAGAAAATGGCGGTGACTTTAGGAGGTTACATCGCATATATAAAAACTCTAAGACCCTAAGACAATTAATTATAGCGATTTGGGGATGTGTGGGCCTCATCTCAGAGAAATTATTTTTTCATTTTTCTGTGTATTTAGAAGCAAATCAGCTGAAGGTGAGCATGGGAGAGATACTGTTTTGGCCAGAAATGAAGCTTCAGAGTTGTGCTTATGCAGAGAAAGCAAAAAGTTGACATGAACTCCATCTGGGACTGGAATTATAATCACTAAGAACAGTTAACAGTTACCAATTTACTGCACATTTATCACATGCCAAGCATTTGACTTGAATAATTTCACTTAAGCTTTACAACCACTTTATGAAATGGATCCTTTTCCCATCACTTTTCAGACAGGGAAGCACATAAGGGACAGAACTGCAGATAGAAAGGGGGCAGAGCTTGTTGTGTAAAAATCACTAACCTTTAGTGGAGTCACAAGTGTATGATACTTTGCATTGGCTTTCTATTTCTTGGGGCCATGAATGAGGTTGTATTTTACTGATTAGATGACAATAAAAAACCAAGAACATAGGGAGAATGAGTCTTAGTTCTCTTCACTATTTTACACACACACACACACACACACACACACACACACACAGACACACACACAGACACACACACATGCACACACACACATACCCACACATACATACACACACCTACACACACACCTACACACACACACCTACACACACACATGCACACACACACATACCCACACATACATACACACACACACACAGAGACACACACACATGCACACACACACATACCCACACATACATACACACACACACACACCTACACATACACATACACATACACACACACATGCACACACACACATACCCACACATACATACACACACACACACACACAGAGACAAACACACATGCACACACACACACATACCCACACATACATACACACACACATACACACACACATACACACACCTACACACACACATACACACATGCACACACACACACACATACATACACACACACAAACACACACACACACAGACACACACACATGCACACACACACATACCCACACATACATACACACACACACACATACACACACACAGAGACACACACATATGCACACACACACACACACACAGAGACACACACACATGCACACACACACATACCCACACATACATACACACACATACACACACACCCACCCACACACACACACACATGCACACACACACATACCCACACATACATACACACACACACACAGAGACACACACACATGCACACACACACATACCCACACATACATACACACACACATACACACACACACCTACACATACACATACACACACACATGCACACACACACATACCCACACATACATACACACACACACACAGAGACACACACACATGCACACACACACATACCCACACATACACACACACACACATACACACACACATACACACACCTACACACACACATACACACACACACACACAGACACACACATACCCACACATACATACACACACACATACACACACACATACACACACCTACACACACACATACACACACACAAACACACACACACACAGACACACACACATGCACACACACACATACCCACACATACATACACACACACACACATACACACACACAGAGACACACACATATGCACACACACACACACACACACACACACACAATTTCAGTTGATTTTAGTACCACTTAAAAACTGGGTCAAGCCAGGTATGGTGGGGCATGCCTGTAATTCTAGCAATCTGAAGGCTACTCTAAAGGATTGTCATGTGTGTGAGGCTAGCTTAGGTTACATAGTAACTTTGAGGATAACCTGGGCTACATGATGATGTCCTGTTTCAAAATGTCAGCAACATAATTTGCAAAAATTCAGGCAACATTTTCAATGTTGTGGAGTGAATATTTGTGTTCTTTCTGACGTGTTGAAGTCCTAATACCACCCCAACATGTTCCCCTCCCCACATATTCCCACCCCAGCTTTGGAGATAGCTAAGTAACATTAGATTTGATCTTGAAGATTGGATTTCATGATAGAATTGCACCTGTAGAAAAGAGACCCAAGATTTCTGCTTTATACCATGTGAGCATGGAAGATAATAACCTTCTGAGAATCAATGTCTCACCAGACAACTCTGCTGCTTTAATCTTGGACTTTCCCACCTACAGAACCATAAGAAGAAGAAAAAAATCTCTGTATTTTAAGTCATCCAGTACATGACAATTTGTTATAGGAGCATGAGCAGAGATGACAATCACTGGCAGCAATAATGGAGTAGTGTAAAGAACAAAAGAATCATCAGAGTTCGGGAACACAGACACCAAGACTGAAGACCAATAATTCTTTCAATTCAACCTCCTAGATCCACTTATTTATTCATCTTTGTAGAATACATTTTATCCATGAACTTACTGAGAGAAATAGAAGAAGCCATTATAACTGGAGTAATAAAAATTATTGTTGCAATAGCTTGCTATCTTTTGCTTGATAGGGTTGATAATACCAACAAAAAATACAGAAAATATTGAATCCAAATCACCAATAGCCAACAACATGAGGCCAACCTTTTCAGGGCAGGTGTAGCAGGATGGATAGTTTGTCTCTTTCCACTCTCGCTGCTAGGAGAATTTTCCATAGTGGTTGCATGGTCTGCTGAGCCCTTAGTCCCTGTACAGGGATGGACCTCCATAGTTTATACCTCACTTTCAGCCCTAGAATCAGAAACCACCTTCTTCTTAATGTTTAGAATGTTTCTGAACTAGCAGAAAGGACAAAGGGAAATGAGGCACTCTTATTAATATGATACATTGTACCTTTAAAACACAGCTTCAGAATCATAGTCTCTTGTTCTAGAAATTGGGGCCCACACCCCTTTTTGTGTATCTGATTGAATTAGCAACACTTAGCTGATGGCTCACAGGTGGTGGTTTCTTTGTATCTCTTGCTTGTCTTCCACGAACTCTTCATAAGCCATACCATTTAGAACTCAGACACAAGCCACATGCAGGTGATGCCTGATAGTTTATTTAGGCAGTCTTTAATTCACCCAGCCAAGGAAGTGACTGAAGATGACATCTTGGAAGTAATTCTCCATGTCTTCACTCTCGACTTCTCAATTGAGCCCATCTTTGTGGCCAAGAACCCAGACACTGTAGAGCATTCAAAAGCTGTCCTTGCTTTTTGCTTTCCCAAATCGAAACCTACAAAATCTGCAAACATAATAAAATGCCCATAGTTTTATGTTAGTAAATTTTAATGGTTTTGTTTCCACACTAAGATAAACAGAGCACAAGCCAGCCAGTATTTGTGCAGACATCAAACACCAGAGTGAATCTGGCATATGCAGAAGCCAGACATTGTTGCTCTGCACAGTCAGAGGTAAGATTTTCTTGGGCTTTTGGTGGAGACCCCATAACAGAGTTACACATCCACCTCCAAATATTGTGAGTTACAGTCTTTAGAACTCATTTTGGGGATACTTTTGCATCTTATTACTCTATGTGCTGTTGAATCTGCGTTCTTTGGGAACAGAATATTCTACGGTCCCTTTTCTATTTTGTTTGCACCCAGGTCTTTAAATGCTTTGGGTGTATAATGTGAGCAAGCATTCAGGGCATTGCATTTAAATACCCTGTGGCAACATGGGACATAGGCAGTCATCACACCTGAGCCCTAATCAAATGCAGAGCCACATGGCTCGCCTCTAGTTGCTCTCCAGAGGCAGCTGGGAATGAGCTTATCGAAACCCAAAGGACCCTTGTTCTTTTTTTGTAAGGTGATCAAACCCAGGCAAGTGTGTCAGAGCAGCTGTGGTTGAAAATTGGTCTGGGGGTTGGGGCGTCCTATTTTCAGACTTCCAAAATGGTATGAACGACAGGAGTATTAAGGAATAGTCGTAGCAGCGCATGCTCAGTATCTTTCGGGTTATCAAAATCAAAATTGAGTGTTTTGATCTGTATTCAATTCCATGTTGACATTAATTTCACTTTTTTTTTTTTTTAAAAAAAAATTGAACGAATGAGAAAGTGGGTGCAGATGTTTGCTTACGAACTAACTCGACACTCCCTTAGTCACTGGTCCAAAGTGAGTCTATTTGTCAGTCCAGCAAGTGATGATTTTCCTCCTTACTTGGTTACCTCATTCTAAAGAATTACTCACTAGATGAAGTAGCTGCATTTATGTAATACTGTTACCATCTAGAGCAGACATATTATTAATTATACATGTAAGCAACCATTAAAAACTATATAAATTAAACATTTAGAACATCTATGCTCCAAAACATTTCCAAGAAGTATTGCTTTCCCATGCAGAGTTCTTAGCATAATTACAGGAATACAGACAAGTATGTTAATGTAATTAGAAGCAAATGATGCATCATCTGGAAAACACGCATTAACTGCAATATTCTTCTAGAAAGAAAGATCTGTGAACCAGATATGAGGGTTCTGAGCCATCACTTTCCTCCTATTTAGAGACCATTATGCCCGGACAAGGAAGAAAGTCCTTCCCTTTCCCTCATGAGGGCTTTTCCTAGACAGTGGATTTATAGTTGCTCTTGTGGCATCCTGCTCAGCAGAAGCACCATTCACTCAAACATGTTCTGGTTTAGATGATGAATGTTATGGTTACAACATTCCAAAGTCCAGAGGAGGAGCCCTGAACATCCATCCCACAGCTCCCTGATCCCAGTTCACACCAATCCCTGGCCACAACATGGAGTCCTGTGTCTAGTTTCCTCCATCAAGTGTGAGTTAGAACCAGAATAAATTAAATCTATGTTGACTTTAGTTTTGCACAATAAAATAAAATGACTTGCAATTAAAGTTCCGTTTATTTCATTTGTGTGGATCTCTACTTTGGGTACACAATATTCTAAGGCTGTTATTGATCGTTTCCTTTTATTGGCTTAGGATCTACAAACTTTCCCTGAAATGATTAAGAGCTGATGTTAAATATTGTGGTCTAGCTGGGCAGTGGTGGCTCATGCCTTTAATCCCAGCACTTGGGAGGCAGAGGCAGGCGAATTTCTGAGTTCGAGGCCAGCCTGGTCTACAGAGTGAGTTCCAGCCAGGGCTACACAGAGAAACCCTGTCTCGAAAATCCAAATATATATATATATATATATATATATATATATATATATATATATATATATATATATATAGAGAGAGAGAGAGAGAGAGAGAGAGAGAGACCCAAGAGAGTAGCAGAAAGACTGAAGTGTGCTATTTGATAGGACAGAGAGTGAATTTGAAATTACAGAAAAGGCAAGCACGAGGAAAGCAGTTGTAACTGTTATGATAATCACACCTCTAAAGCAAACTTCTTGACTTGCCCAGAGAAAGGGACCCTGAGTGAGCCTTCACCCACTAAAGGTGCAGTCTTGTGACAATAAAAACTCATTGGAAAATAGAATCTAAACTGAGAATACTTTTGAAGGGGTTTCCTGCTGAAAAACCAACCACCTGTGGAAGTGTTTCTCCAGGGTTAGCACATGAACATTGATGTAACTGTGCTTCAAAGGGGCGGGGCAGGCTATGTCTCAAGTTGGGAGAAGAACTTGGTAGCATATTCAACATGATACTGATTTTGCAGTTATGAAACATACACGAGTGAGGGTCATGGAGGCTTATATTAAAATTCCAGGAAGCTACTGAGGCCAAACCATGTGTGGTCGTGTCAACAGTTTTGTAAGAAATTCAAGAGGCCATCAAAGCTGCAATAATGAAGCAGAGGTTGCAACAGAGACACCAGGGCTTTGGAGATCTGGGACTATGTATTATCTACTAAGGAACTTTTATGCACAGGGTATAGCCAGTCTAAGAGAGAGTCTGTATGTGTTGCAGGTGACAAAGCTGGAAAGGCTGGGCTACTCAAACATGCTGGAGCCTGAAGGACTGTTAGGTATCCCAGAGGATAGAAGTGGAACTTCAGGATTTGGTTTTTGCTCTACTAGTTTTCAGCTTTGCTTTGGGCTGATCTTTCTTTGCTAGCCACCCCTTTCCCCATTTCTGAATTTGACAGTGAAAATGTTTATTCAATGTCACTTTATTTTTATATGTAACTTGCTTCTGCAAATATGTAACTTAATTTTTGAAAAATTTATAAGGTTCATAATCAAGAGTTGACCAAAACAGATATAAGACACACAGCCAAACATTAGATAGATCTTGGCGGTGTCTTGTGGAATAATTGAGGGAAGGATTGAGGGACCTGGAGAAGATCAAAATTTCACAGAAAGACTAACTGGCCTGCCTGTGGATCCTATTCCCCTAACTGGGCTACCTTTTCTGTCTTCAGTGGGAGAGGATGTGCCTAGTCCTATAGTGACTTGCTGTGCCAGGGTGAGTTGATACAAAGTTGATACTGAGTGGAGGTTGGTCCCCCTTCTCAGAGAAGGGAGAGGAAATTGAGAAGGAGCAGAGTAAAGAAGGACTAGGAAGAGTGGGGCTGAGAGCAAGACTTAAAGTGAATAAATAAATAGGAAAAAATTGCTTCAAGTCTCAGAAGAACAGAAGAGACTGTTCTAAAAAAAGAAAGAAAGAAAGAAAGAAAGAAAGAAAGAAAGAAAGAAAACCAGAATTGAATTGTTACTAAAACAAAGAAACAAACGAACCAGGATTGAATTGTTAAGGAGTATGGAGACTTTGGAGAAATGGATTCATTTTTTGGAATGGATACATTTTGCATTATGGTATAACTATCAGCTTACAGTGTCTGGAGCAGAAAGCTCTTGTGGTTTAAATATGAAATATCCCCCATAGACACATATGTGTTTAAAACAATTTATTTTTAATTATGTGTACCTGTGTGTGTATCTTCATCTGCCAGTAGAGGCCTGAAGTGACAGATCCCCCTGAGTTAGAGCTACACAGATGGTGGAGACATCTGATGTGGATGTTGGGACCCAACCTTGGTCTTCTGCAAGATTACACTTTTAACCTCCAGCTGAGGATCATGTGTTTAAACAATAGGTCCCTGGCTGGTTTACTGTTTTAGATGGTTGTAGAACCTTTAGGAGTTAGAGCCTCATTGGAGGAAGTGTTTCTTGGTAGGAGACAGTTGCCCAAGTCCAGCCATCTCAGGAATGACCTCCATCTTTCTGGCAGGGTCAAACTTAGTTGATGTTCCCAAGCTCTGGTACCAATTCCTGATCTGCTTCTTCAGGTGTTCCATGTTTGTCTGTTAACAAGTAAAAAAACGTAAAGAGGGAAGTTGCTGTTATCTAAACTGATGTCCAGAAGTCCTAAATGTCTTAATTGACTGGTCTTGACTTAATTGACTATGTGCAGCTTGCCCACGCCTTTGTTCCCTTATCATTCTGAGTTCTGGTTCAGAAGTCCAGGAAGAGGTCTGACCAGAAAAGCAATAATTTGTCAAGGATCTTGAAACCAGGTGACCAGTCAAGGCCTAGTCAAGAATGATTGTTTGCTTGCTCAACCTCTTCTGTCAATATGATTGGAAAATGCTGTAGCCTACCTTTGGGACAGTGGACTGTGAAAGGAAGCCTGGTCCTCAGTTGAGCCCCAGAGCCCCTGAAGGGATGGTAGGAGCTTTGCCAGCTCCCTGCACCAGTAGTTGCAGCCCCGCCTCCCCTCCATAGATTTGTGGCCCTCAGTCATATAAGGGCAACACACTAAGCCCTTACACATGTAGATGAGGCATCAGTATCATCTCAAACCAAGATAGTAGGAAAAGAGACATGGCCTGTGGTCACATAGACTCAAGACAGAGAATGCCTGGAAGGCATTGCCAATAAGATTCCCTTCCCAGACATTCTTCTCTGCAAAAGGTGTTTAATCTCAGGTCCACCCTGAGAAGTGGGGTATGGTTTTATTTATCCACTTTCCACCATGACAATAAACGGTTGGAACCACAGACTCTCTTCATCCAGATCCACTGTGGGGAGCCGCAGAGGTCTTCGCCTACAGAGCCGCAGTCTTATCTCCTGTAGAAGGTCTCTCTGTGCTCCCAACTAGCACTGCTTCCCAACTTGACTCTGTCAAGCCAGGGACAATCATCACTGTGAGAGAAGACTAGACGTTGTCTCCAGTCCATAGGCCTCTGACTCCATTCTCAGCTCTTCTGAGACTCCCAGTGATGCCTGGATGGCGAAGAGTCTGGGAGCCCCATGGCCCTGGTCTCATCGCAAACCTGGGGACCCCAAACCAGCACGGGCTCTAACACGCCTAAGACTGCTTTCCCACTCCTGAAGCTGTGCTTTAGAGCTTCGCTATGGCCCAGCACCCTCCCCAGCAGCGGCTGGGATAAGTGCAGCCAAACTCCCTACATTCTACCTCCCCAAGCAGCCATGCCCACTGGCAGAGCAGACCTGGGCCTTAAACCCTACACCTACCCTGTTTCCCTTGCTTTGTGGTTTCATTCTCTAAACATGCTGTCCAATTTCACTCCAGGGCTGCAGTTCAGCTCTCAAGTAGGTTCTGCAGTCCTGATCGATCAGTAGCAGACTGAGTAAGATAAAATTTTGTCATTTGCTTAAATAAGTAATAAAGATGAATGTTCAAAATGACACAGTCAGCTCCCAAATCTGTGCAGCTGTCCCTAACCGGTCAGTTTCTTTGCTGCCTAATTAAATAAGGATCTTGCTTTGCTGGATCTTGCTTTGCTGGATCTTGCTTTGCTGGATCTGGCTGCTTGTGTTGGTTTGTTTTTTTTTCAGACCCCAGCACTTCTCACACAGTGGCAATCCAGAAACAGAACGTGGCCAGAACCAGAATCAGACTGTTCTAGTAGTCTAGTCTTGAAAGATGCTTCCCCAGGGACCTATTCCCACCAGCCAAGCCCCACTTCCTAAAGACTCAACAGCCTTCAAAATGACCCCAAAAGTGGAGAACTCAGTGCACAAAACACGTGGATGGAGAACATTTCAGGACAAAACTATAGCACCCAGCTTTCTTTTTTCAGGTACATGTAATTGTGTGACTGGGCCTTGACTGATGGATGTTTGAAAATGTAATGTGAATGAAAAGGAAAATTCCACCAGACCCCTCTTCTCCTGGAAGAGAAAGGTCATAGAATGCTTAGGCTAACCTCCCTTCCAGAAGGGAGACGCTAATTAACATTCCTCAGACAATAGGGGGTGGGGACTGACCTGTGGGTGTGGGGGGGATGGGGGCCCAGGGCACATGGACCATTGGCCATGCACAGACAAGCGAGGTCCTTGCAACCTCATTTCCTAAAGACCAATCAGTTTAAAAAGTCACATTGTTCTGCCAATCACGTTGTGCCTAATGGCTGCTGCCCCAAGGACTGTATAAAAGCTCACTAAATGAGTGGTGACGGGTTGCCTCTCCTTTTGGGATGCAGGATGGCCCCAGCATGCTGGAACATTAAAATTTCTCTTGCTTTTGGAAGTTATTCTCAGTGTGGTTCACTCAGGGGGTCTCCGGTAAAGTAAGCCTCTGCTCGACAGAGTCTTACATAAGTTCTTGTTTGATTCTATGAAAACATCTCACATATGTCTTCTATGTGATCCTGTTCTGCCTGGGCAGGATGGCATGTCCCGCAGGGGAACTGAACATCATAGACTAGAGGGGCCCACTGTGAGTCTATGCTAGTCTCAGAATTAGTGAGCATAGGAGAGTGATCAAAGAGAAGCAACAGCACGGGTAGAACACGTCGCCTTGTGCTGTTCCAAGTCTCTGACCTTGAGATTTGCTTGGTACAGCAGGCTCGTGCTTGTGTTTCCTTGTTTTTTTGTTTTTGTTTTTTTTTTTTTTTTTGTTTTTTTAAATCAGACTAACCAAAACATTGCCCTTTCCCCTCACAAAGCTATGACACAAATGAGTTTCTGGAAGGACATATTGACTGCATGATAGGTCTTCACTTTAGAAAGATTACGATATGAAAAAGTGTACATCCTAAAAGGTGGTGAAATCATATAATTCAACATTTCAATGCCACTGTGTTATTCTATTGTCCCATAGCGAGACCCTTGAAGAACATAGCACAAACTACAAGCTCTGACCATTAGAAAGCAAAAGGAAGCTTTTAGAAGACTGTATCTGCTGTTTAAATTTTTCTTATTTTTTATATTTATTAAATTTTGGGGGACATGGCTCATAATGTAGTTACTGATAGCTTTCAATTCAATACATAACTCTGCTGGCCTCAATCTCACAGTCCTCCTGTCTCAGACTCCTAATACTAGAATTGTCAATGGGTGTCATTGCACTTACCTGTTTTTGGTGCTCCTTCACTGATATTTGATGAAGTGATTAGATAATTATTAGATAATCTGGATTATCCAATGCACTG